>NC_133361.1:57482389-57689180 GCF_049309525.1 Garra rufa
CACACACACACACACACACACACACACACACACACACACACTCACTCACACACACACACACACACACACACACACACACAATTTACTCAGACGTACTAAGTAACGTCAGGACTGAACTGATTAACACACATGCACAATCATCTCAAAACTGTTCATACATACCTACCTGTATGCATATATTTGCACATTGCAAAACTACTGCAACGTATCACATTGTTTTGTTGTCTTCTAGCTCTTGTTGCACATTGCTCGTTTGCACACCTATAATTGCACATGCACTTTGTTGTCTATTTTTTTTTTCCTTTTTTTTTTGTCAAATTTTTGTTGTGTTGTTGTAGTGTTAATTTATGTTGTTTTGCATGTATGTGGCACCTTGGTCCTGGAGGAACGTTGTTTCGTTTCACTGTGTACTGAACTGTATATGGTTGGAATGACAATAAAACCTACTTGAACTTGTACTTGAACTTGAACAATTTTTAAGGCACACATTAAAATTTATATAAATTATACAAATACTTCAGCTAAAGTAATGTTTTGCATAAAATTAATATTTAATCACTTCAGCAAAGTTTGTACTATTTTCTGTTTATTTTGTCACTTTGAATAAGATCCCATAAATATTTCATATGGCTTTACATTACTGACAATAAATACTTTAATAGTTTATTATATGATATGATTAATATCATATTTAAAAAATGGTTTCAAATATGGTGATTATCTCTACATCAGTTATTTGAAAAATGCTTTAATTACCTTAAGCAAAACAGAAAATCATTAATAAGACCTTTGTCTCAAAATAAATAATTCAATAATTTTATCTATTATCTTTGCTACTTAAATTATTAAAATAATAATATTAAATTAGGCAGAATCAACTTTGCGTTGCACATGCATAGTGATATGTGGATGTTTATGTGTTGTGCCATCAAGAGATTTAAAGGAGAATGGAATCAAAGGAGACTTTTACTTTACCCCCATTGTACCCTATAGACTGGTTAGGTTAATGCTGCAAATAATAGTAAACAAAGAAAGGGGTCACCAGTGACCTCCTGCATGTTAACAGATCAGAGCTGAATGTAACACCTGTTTTTGATGATCCTCTGTACAATGTTATCAGTGGTAAGACTGTTTCCACTATCCACTGTTCGCAATATTCCCATTTTCCTGGGTACCTGTGTACAGAAAACATGCACAGATTATGGAATAGAAATGTATTGTGTTGAAATTTTAAATGTTTATCGTATCGTAACACTTACAGCATATGGGTCTGATCCATCTCTGTCTGGAAACACTACAGTTTTTCCATGGCACACCAGGTCTACCTACACCATAGAGAGAGTGTATTACACTATGGCTATTTTTACAGCAGAATATGGTTTACCTGATTTCAGTAATCAATTGTGTTCCCACATATATTGGTTATTACCAAGAGTAACTGTATTCTACAACCGAATTGACTCCCTTAAAATTGTAATATAGTCATCTGCAATTTTGACTTACATGACCTTTACCTCCACAACAATCTCCAAACCCAAATACCTTTTTTGAATTCTACCAATTAACAGTAAAAAAAAAAAATTCAACAGACACTCCACACTTAATAATATGTGAGCCTGTATTATACCGTCCTGCACACCATTATTGGCACCCATGAAGTTTTTTTTCTATAGAGAACTTAATGATAAACAATAAATAAAAAAAAAATGGGAGAAAAACATAGAATAACTTAAAGCTTGCGGTGACTGTCATAGACTGGTGCTGGTTCAACGAGACGGAAGTCAGAACTAGAATAATAAACTTTTAATCTTGATCTTGAAAGGAAATACAGGAGATAACCACACACATACTACATTCGATGACCGACAAAAGACTAAACGCAAAGACAGACTTATAAAGGCAAAATAATCAAGAAACACAGGTGATACAGATAATGAATAAACAAGGACTAATCACAGGGCTAAACCAAATCATTACAAACAGACGGGGGAAGACAGAGGGAGAAACCAAATGACAAAAAGGGCAAAACAAAGGCAAAAGGCAAGACACATAAGGCTACATATGACATTAGCTCCCCCTCCCGGTAGGCGCGTCTCGCGCCGTGATGGAAACACCGGGGAGGGGGGGCGGGCGCCCTGGAGGCCGTTACGGGGCAGGACCTTGCTGGATTGGGAAGGCCTCCAGGGCGGAACAGGAAGTTCAAGTGGCCATGGCGGGTCAGGCGGTCACGGCCGGACAGGCAGTTCAAGTGGCCATGGCGGGTCAGGCGGCCACGGTAGGACAGGCAGTTCAAGTGACCATGGCGGGTCAGGCGGCCACGGCCGGATAGGCAGTTCAGGTGGCCATGGTGGGTCAGGAGGCCACGGCCGATATAACAGTTCATCAGGCCATGGCGGGTCAGGAGGCCATGGCCGGGTCAGGAGTTCATACCGCCATGGCTGGGCAGCCCCCGTGGCCTTGGCCTTTGTCCTTGGCCAGGCCACGTGGACTAGGGGTATGTAGTAGTGATGCGCGGGTCGGGGTTTTTTTCAACCCGCGGGTCCCGCAATTATGAAATTATTTGGCCTGCCCCAGCCCGCCACGCAGTACTGTGTCTATTTTTACAACCCGCCCCGCCCCGCACCCGCGACAATTAAATAGACATACTATGCATTGTAATGCAAATGAAAACCGAAAGTGCTTTTCGCCCTTTAAACTGGCAACAATACTGTACGATTATGAATATGAACCATAAATCAAATCATATTAATAACAAGATAATCAGTGGTGTAACGTTAGTGGTGCCGGAAGAAATGTGGGTATATATGCTTCATTTATGAATATCGTTTTGAACTTTCTGTTTGAACGCATTCGTTTACTGGATCCTTGGACTGAAAGGTTTAAAGGTTCACTGGTTTAAGGAAGTTCTGATCATGAAAATCTGCTTCTTTTTATTTGTAAGATATTGTTTTCGTTATTATGTACTGTTTAAAATGACTAGGATGCAGGAGACGCAGCGGGCGCAATCACCAAATACACTTCAAAGCAAGCCGGCGCCACAGTCCTGACTACATCATTGCTGTCTTTATTGTGTGTTTTTAGCGAATATTTACATTCATTCACATATGACTGGATGTGGTTGACTGTCATGATTTTGGCTAATGCAGGAAAATGCGCATCAGAGGAGATTTAAATACGCATAGCACCAGGCCTGCAAAGTCGAATGAGCGTTCGCTTGATGCGCTTGTGGCTGGCAGCGGGAGCTGCTTGGCGCTTTCGTGACGTGACGTGTTGATAACCTTATTAAAGAACTTAATAAAATATGAAAATAGATATTCCCAAATATGTAATATAGGCTATAGGGAATTGCACGCAACATACATTGATTTTTTTATTTTATTTTGTATTTAATGACCCGCCCCAACCCGCCCTGCAAATAAAGTGACAGTTTCTTTAACCGCCCCAACCCGACCCGCGGGTTACCCGCGGGGCCCGCGGGTTATGAGACGACCCGCGCATCACTAGTATGTAGCCTCTCCCCCCCCCCCCCCCAAAATTTTCTTCAGGAAATTTAGAGGTTCATAGGGGGGAGGCTCTGGAAGGCTGGGCTGGACCAGCGGAGGCTCTGGAAGGCCAGGCTTAACCAGCGGAGGCTCTGGAAGACTGGGTGTAACCAGCGAAGGCTCTGGACAGCTGGACTGGACCAGCGAAGGCTCTGGACAGCTGAGCAGGACCAGCTGAGGCTCTGGAAGACTGGACGGGATCAGCTGAGGCCCTGGACGGCAGGACGAGACCAGCTGAGACTCTGGACGGCGCTCTGGAGGAGCGGGCTCTGGACGGCGCTCTTGAGGAGCGGGCTCTGGACGGCTGGACGACCCCAGCGGAGATTCAGGAGAGCTGGGCGTCTCCAGCGGAGACACTGAAGGAGCTAGCTCTGGGCGAGCGGTCACTGGAGGGCGCTCTGGCGGCGCGGTCTATGGAGGGCGCTCTTGTGGCGCGGTCACTGGAGGGCGCTCTGGCGGCACGGTCACTGGAGGACTGGGCGGAACCAGCAAAGATTCAGGAGGGCTGGGTGGAACCAGTTGGGTTTCGGGAAGGCTGGACGGGACCAGCAGGGTTTCAGGAAAGCTGGACGGAACCAGCGGAGATCCAGGAGAGAGGATTGGGGCAGTGAACTCAATAGGAATCGCCATGTCCATCATGTTAATGATCTCCATCTTGACGTCTCGCGCTGTGATGGAAACACCGGGGAGGGGGGGCGGGCGCCCTGGAGGCCGTTACGGGGCAGGACCTTGCTGGATTGGGAAGGCCTCCAGGGCGGAACAGGAAGCCATGGCGGGTCAGGCGGCCATGGCCGGACAGGCAGTTCAAGTGGCCATGGCGGGTCAGGCGGCCACGGCCGGACAGGCAGTTCAAGTGGCCACGTGGACTAGGGGTATGTAGCCCCCCCCCCCCCCCCCCCCCCCCAAAATTTTCTTCAGGAAATTTAGAGGTTCATAGGGGGGAGGCTCTGGAAGGCTGGGTTGGACCAGCGGAGGCTCTGGAAGGCCGGGCTTAACCAGCGGAGGCTCTGGAAGACTGGGTGTAACCAGCGAAGGCTCTGGACAGCTGGACTGGACCAGCGAAGGCTCTAGACGGCTGAGCAGGACCAGCTGAGGCTCTGGACAGCTGGACAGGATCAGCTGAGGCCCTGGACGGCAGGACGAGACCAGCTGAGACTCTGGACGGCGCTCTGGAGGAGCGGGCTCTGGACGGCGCTCTTGAGGAGCGGGCTCTGGACGGCTGGACGACCCCAGCGGAGATTCAGGAGGGCTGGGCGTCTCCAGCGGAGACACTGAAGGAGCTAGCTCTGGGCGAGCGGTCACTGGAGGGCGCTCTGGCGGTGCGGTCACTGGAGGACTGGGCAGAACCAGCAAAGATTCAGGAGGGCTGGGTGGAACCAGCTGGGTTTCGGGAAGGCTGGACGGGACCAGCGGGATTTCAGGAAAGCTGGGCGGAACCGGCGGAGATCCAGGAGAGAGGATTGGGGCAGTGAACTCCATCATGTTAATGATCTCCATCTTGTCCGGAGACTCAGGTTTGGCAGTCATTTTGGCTGGGAACTCCGGAATTAAGGTCATCTCGGCCAGGAACTCAGGAATTATGGCCATCTCGGCCAGGAAATCAAAAACAGCGGCCATCTCGGTCGGTAAAATCAGGAACAGCGGCCATCTTGGCCGGGAAATCAGGAACAGCGGCCATCTTGGCCGGGAAATCAGGAACAGCGGCCATCTTGGCCGGGAAATCTTGCGTGCAGATTCGGGCATTGCAGCCATCTTGGTGGCAGACATGGCCATTGCAGCCATCTTGCGTGCAGATTTAGCGGCCGCTGGTGGTACTGGGCTGAGGGCGACTATGGAGCTTTGGATGATCTCAGGACGTTTGGGGCGTGGCAGGCGGTCTGAGATGTTGGATCGGCATGTCGCAGTTCTTGGCTTCGGGTGAGCTGGTGCGATGTGGCATGTTTCTGAGGGGACTGGACGATGCGTCGGAATTTCTTTCTTTATTTGTTCTACCTCGAAATTAGAGCAGTTTAAATAAAGAATGAGATTGACAAATTCGACAAACGGGAAATCGTGATCAGGTATATCGCATCGGATTATATCCTCGTCCAGCCCCGACAGAAACACTACAGAGAGTGGTATCGGGCCAGCTCACCAGATGGTACAGCTCAATGAATTCTGCCACATACCGTTCCAACTCTCGTCCGCCCTGCCGCAAGCTCCAAAGCCGCCCTCCAGCCGTCATGTTTTGGTCGGTCATTCTGTCATAGACTGGTGCTGGTTCAACGAGACGGAAGTCAGAACTAGAATAATAAACTTTTAATCTTGATCTTTAAAGGAAATACAGGAGATAACCACACACATACTTTCGCTGTTTCCCTGCTTCCTGTTTGCCTCGCTGCAGAGTGGTCTGTTTGTTTGTAACGTTAGCTCTCTGCAGCTTCGTTTTTCTACTGGATTTTCTACTGGATTCTCTATCTTATTGTTAATTCTGCCGTTTTAAATTGATAGATATAGCTTAATTTAATTTCTGGTCTTATCCATCAAACTAATCTGACTAATTTGATTGTTCGCCTTACTCTATAATCACGAGTGCAGCACGTTAGCATTCCATAGCCGGTTAATTTGCCGCTCGCACTCCATTCACGCTTTTAACTCTTGTTTACTATTTTTAGCATTGCGCTGGCCGGTTAACTTGCCATCTGCGTTCCATTCACGTTTTTATTTTTTTATTTTTCTCGTGTTTAATATCGTTAGTACTCTTTTAGCCGGTTCCTTTCCGTTTTTTCTCCCCCTGATCTGTTCTTCAGGAACTCTAACAACATTGGTAAGTTGAAATCATTCTACAATCACGGTGAGTAATGGCTTCTTCTCCTACAATTGTAGTCTGCACTGCTTGCCACATGTATAGCTTATCTATCTCTGTCAGCAGTGAGCCTTATACATGTGATAAATGCAGGAATATAGTCAGGCTGACAGAGAAGATTTCAGAACTAGAGTCACGCATCCAAACTTTAATGGAGGATAGTAAGAATGTGAGGGCCTTAGATACGGTTTTGGATGTGACTAGCTCAGAAAGCCCTGTACATTGTTCGGTTCCGGTAACAACGCCCATGCAGCAGGGCAATTGGGTGACTGTGAGGCGGCATAGTCACGGGTCAAAACACCGCTCTTCCGTTCCGATCAGAACATCAAACAGGTTCTCCCCACTCAGTGAAGCACCCACTGAGAAACCTGATGAAAGTGCTCTAGTAATTGGCGATTCTATTGTACGGAACGTGAAAATAGAGACACCAGCCAACATAGTCCAATGTTTACCGGGAGCCAGAGCGCCTGACATCTTGGCAAATTTAAAAGTGCTGGCTAATGCTAAACGTAAATTCAGTAAGATTGTTATTCACGTCGGCGCTAATGATGTTCGACTTCGCCAGTCGGAGATCACTAAAAATAATGTTAAAGAGGTGTGTGATCTTGCAAGTACGATGTCAGACACTGTAATATGCTCTGGTCCCCTCCCGGCTTACCGTGGTGACGAGATTCACAGTAGACTGTGGTCACTCCATGGCTGGATGTCAAAGTGGTGCCCGCGAAATAACATAGGTTTCATAGACAATTGGACAAGCTTTTGGGGCAGACCTGACCTGTTGAAAAGAGATGGTCTTCATCCCTCCGGATGTGGAGCATCTCTTCTATCTAGAAATATGGCACATAGTCCTAGAGTTTGCACTTGACTCACTGGGGCCCAGGTCAGGAAGCAGACAGACTGGCTAAACCGACCGTCTGCTAGCCGCCTCACGTCACAGAAATCAGTTAACTCTCAGCACATAGAGACCCTTTCACCTAGATATCACTCTATAGAGACTGTGTCTGTTCCCCGAGCTAGAAAATACAAAAAACGCCTGAATCAAATCAAGACCAACAATTTAATTGATGTTCAACAAATAAAAAATATATATAATACAGAGAAACAATTGATAAAGCTTGGCTTATTGAATATCAGGTCCCTTTCTACAAAAGCACTTTTTGTAAATGATATGATCACTGATCATAACCTAGATGTGCTCTGTTTGACAGAAACCTGGCTAAAACCAGACGATTACCTTAATTTAAACGAGTCCACCCCCCAAGATTACTGTTATAAACATGTACCGCGTCTAAAAGGTAAAGGAGGAGGTGTTTCTACTATTTATAGCAGTATTCTCAATGTCTCTCAGAGAACGGGCTTCAATTATATCTCGTTTGAAGTTATGGTGCTTCATATAGCTTTATCCAGAGAAACAAGTACTAATGATAAATCCCCTGTGACGTTTGTGTTAGCTACTGTATACAGGCCACCAGGGCACCATACAGACTTTATTAAAGAATTTGCTGATTTTCTATCCGAATTAGTGCTAGCCGCAGATAAAGTCTTAATAGTGGGTGATTTTAACATCCATGTTGATAATGAAAAAGATGCATTAGGAACAGCATTTATAGATATTTTGAACTCGATTGGGGTTAGACAACACGTGTCAGGTCCTACTCATTGCCGAAATCATACTCTAGATTTAATACTGTCACATGGAATTGATGTTAATGGCGTTGAAATTCTGCAGCAAAGCGACGATATCTCAGATCATTATCTAGTCTCTTGTATAATCCAGATAGCTAAAACTGTTAATTCAATTCCTTGCTACAAATACGGTAGAACCATCACTTCTACTACAAAAGACCGCTTTGTAAGTAATCTTCCTGACTTATCTGAATTCCTCAGCATATCCAATAGCTCAGAAAAACTTGATGATGTAATAGAAACTATGGACTCTCTCTTTTCTAGCACTTTAGATACAGTTGCTCCAGTGCGCCTAAAAAAGATTAAGAAAAACAGTCTAACACCGTGGTATAACGATCATACCCGCGCCCTAAAGAGAAAAGCACGAAAAATGGAACGCAGCTGGAGGAAAACAAAACTAGAGGTTTTTCGTATTGCTTGGCGTGAATGTAATTTATCTTATAGGAAAGCATTAAAAACTGCCAGATCGGATTACTTTTCATCTCTCTTAGAAGAAAACAAACATAACCCTAGGTATTTGTTCAATACTGTGGTTAAATTAACTAAAAATATAGCAGCAACAGGTTTAGACATTTCCCAAAAGCACAGCAGTAATGACTTTATGACGTACTTTACCTCCAAGATAGACACTATTAGAGATAAAATTGTAACCATACCGCTACAGTATCGCATCAGATTGTAGATTGCGTTGTAGATCTCCTGAGGAACAATTCCATTCATTCTCTATTATAGGAGAGGAGGAATTGTATAAACTTGTTAAATCATCTAAACCCACAACATGTATGTTAGACCCTATTCCATCTAAGCTACTAAAGGAGGTACTTCCAGAAGTCATAGATCCTCTTCTGAATATTATTAATTCGTCACTATCATTAGGATATGTCCCCAAAACCTTCAAAATAGCTGTTATTAAGCCACTCATTAAAAAACCACAACTTGACCCCTATGAATTAATTAACTACAGACCAATTTCGAATCTCCCTTTTCTGTCAAAGATACTAGAAAAGGTAGTATCCCTAACAATTATGCTCCTTCTTAGAGAAAAATGGTATCTGCGAGGATTTCCAGTCAGGTTTTAGACCATATCATAGTACTGAGACTGCTCTAATTAGAGTAACAAATGGCCTGCTATTGTCAAGCGATCGTGGTTGCATCTCTCTATTAGTGCTACTGGATCTTAGTGCCGCATTTGATACTATTGACCACAACATTCTTTTAAATAGACTTGAAAATTATGTAGGCATTAGTGGTAGTGCACTGGCATGGTTCGAATCGTACTTATCAGACCGTCATCAGTTTGTGGCAATAAATGAAGAGGTATCATTTAGATCGCAAGTGCAGTATGGAGTACCTCAAGGCTCAGTGCTAGGGCCATTACTTTTTACGCTTTACATGTTACCCTTGGGAGATATCATCAGGAAACATGGTGTTAGCTTTCATTGTTACGCTGATGATACTCAGCTCTATATTTCTTCGCAGCCCGGCAAAACATATCCATTCGAAAAACTAACAGAATGCATAGCTGATATTAAAAACTGGATGGCGAATAACTTCTTACTGTTAAATTCTGAAAAAACAGAGGTATTAATTATTGGACCTAAAACCTCCACAAGTAATGACCTAAAACACAGTCTAATACTAGATGGCTGCTCTGTAAATTCGTCGTCATCAGTTAGGAACCTAGGCGTCCTATTCGATAGCAATCTCTCCTTTGAAAGCCACATTTCTAGCATCTGCAAAACCGCATTTTTCCATCTTAAAAATATATCGAAATTACGACCTATGCTATCAATGTCAAATGCTGAAACATTAATTCATGCGTTCATGACCTCAAGGATAGATTATTGTAATGCTTTATTGGGTGGTTGTTCTGCACGCTTAATAAACAAACTCCAGCTGGTCCAAAATGCAGCAGCTAGAGTTCTTACTAGAACCAGAAAGTATGACCATATTAGCCCGGTTCTGTCAACACTGCATTGGCTCCCTATTAAACATCGTATAGATTTTAAAATCTTGCTAATTACTTATAAAGCCCTCAATGGTTTAGCTCCTCAGTACTTGAACGAGCTCCTATCGTATTATAGTCCTTCACGTCCGCTGCGTTCTCAAAATTCTGGCAATTTGATAATACCTAGAATATCAAAATCAACTGCCGGCGGCAGATCATTTTCTTATCTAGCGCCTAAACTCTGGAACAATCTACCTAACACTGTTCGGGAGGCAGACACACTCTGTCAGTTTAAATCTAGATTAAAGACACATCTCTTTAACCTGGCTTACACATAAAATCATTAACACATTTCTATAATTCAAATCCGTTAAAGGATTGTTAGGCTGCATTAATTAGGTCAACCGGAACCGAAAACACCTCCCATAACACCTGATGCACTCGTTGCATCGTAAAAAGAATGGCATCTACGCTAATATTAGTCTGTTTCATTCTTATTCCGAGGTCACCGTAGCCACCAGATCCAGCCTGTATCCGGATCAGATGGTCACTCCAGTCCCCCGGATCCAGTCCGTACCCAGCTTAGATCATGGATCACGACCTGGATAGCCGTGGATGTCAACCAGATGAGCTCCAAGGCGGATCATCAATGAAGACCTCGCCAACTTTGACGGCCATCGGCGCTACACCACAGGATCCTGATGAGTTCTCTACAATCAGACATTGGTACAAACTGTTGTTTGGTCTGGCCAGAGGAGAACTGGTCCCCCGACTGAGCCTGGTTTCTCCCAAGGTTTTTTTCTCCATCTCTGTCACCTGTGGAGTTTTGGTTCCTTGCCGCTGTCGCCTCTGGCTTGCTTAGTTGGGGACATTTTCCAACGATATCGTATACTATTTGAACTGAACTGACGATGATATCACTGAATTCATTGATGAACTGCCTTTAACTGAAAATTGATTGTTACAATAATGCGTTACTTACACACTATTGTGCTGTTTAAATACTGTGCAGTTGCTTTGACACAATCTGTATTGTAAAAGGCGCTATATAAATAAAGGTGACATACTAGATTCGATGACAGACAAAAGACTAAACGCAAAGACAGACTTATAGCAAAGGCAAACTAATCAAGAAACACAGGTGATACAGATAATGAATAAACAAGGACTAATCACAGGGCTAAACCAAATCATTACAAACAGACGGGGGAAGACAGAGGGAGAAACCAAATGACAAACAGTGCAAAACAAAGGCAAAAGGCAAGACACATAAGGCTACATATGACAGTGACACTGTAATTGGCACCCTTTGCAATAAATTAGTATGAAAACACATTTTGATTCACCTGTGATAAATCACAAATGAGAAAATTGTAGGTGCCCATGTGACATAAATAAGCCACTGAATGATGACTTCAGTGTTTTAAAAAGCCACATGTTACTCCCTGTTCCTTTGTTATAATAGTGAAGACAAAGAAGCTGTCTGAGGACATCAGAACTACTATTAGCAAACACAAGACCTCCAAAGTGCACAAACCTTCAACAGTGCGCAATGTTATTACGAAGTTTGCCAAGCATGGAACTGTCAACAACCTCCCTGGATGTAGGGGAAAGAGGTAAATTGATGAGTGAACTCTTTGAAGGTTGGTGTGAATGGTGGAAAAAAACACCATGTCTAACATCCAAAGACCTGAAGGCCAACCTGGAACAGTCTGGGGTCAAAGGTTCAACAAGTACTATACGCCGCACACCAAACCAAGCAGGGCTTCATGGGCAAAGGCCAAGGAAGACACCATTGCTGAAGAAAAGGCATAAAAAGAATGACTGATCTTTGCCGAAGAATACCTGGAAAAACCATAATCCTTCAGGGAAAATGTTCTGTGGACAGATTAAACAAATATAGATCTTTTTGCAATGCATGGTGGAACATGGTGGAAGATCCATAATGCTGTGGGACTGCTTTGCTGCGTCCGGGACTGGAGGCCTTGACCGTATCACAGGAATCATGAAATCAGAGAATTACCTAGAGCTACCTAGTGTAAAAAAACTTGGTTTGAGTCAAAAATCATGGGTCCTCCAGCAAGACAAAGACCCAAAGCACATCCAAAAGCACGCAGGAATGGTTGAAAAGGAAAAAATTTACTATTTTAAAATGTCGAGCAATGAGTCCTGATCTCAATCCCATTGAAAATCTTTGGGGTGAGCTGAAATCTGCTATTGGGAGCTTGAACAAACTGCAAAGCAAAAAGTGGGAGAAAATAACAGCAGAGAAATGCAAGAAGCTTATAGATGCTACAAGAAACGTTTGGAGACTGTCATTGCTGTGAAAGGGTGTGCAACCAAACATTGGGTGCATTTATGGCTGCCTAATGCCGTTTTTTCCTGTTTCTTCTTTAAAATTACTTCATGCAAGTTGAAAAACAATGTTCTGTTTAATTACTTTGGATCTCTAATTAAAAAATCATGATAATATATTTTTGGTACAATTAATTTATTCCTGAGGATATTGTACAGGTTTTAAATTAAGGGGTGCCAATAATGGTGAGCAGGACTTTATGTACCTTTAAAATCACGATGCAAAAATGCGTGTGTGAAGTGAATTAGTGTAAACTGTATGAAATGAGCTGCATGATCAAAAAAACCTTTATTTTTACCCAACTCTGTTAAGCAGGTCTAACAAAATGTCAAGAATCAAATTCAATACAGTGAAAGAGTGTTTACCTTAAAATGGTCTAGTAAGTCTTTTGTGACGGCATATGGTGCTCCTATAACAACCTCAGAGACATACTGGGAGATTTGAAAACAAAATGAAGAAATTCATTCATATCAAACTATTTATATAACCATATAAAGACATAAATGGGCATTAACTGCAATGCAAAAGATTAATTCTCACTCGACAGGCCAGCACACTCAGTGTCCTCTCATGGATGTTCATGATTGGATAGTTTTTCCCCTTGTAACGATTCACCTCCTAAAGTAATGATAAAAATAATTTAAAAAAACTCCTTCTTCTCTCACATCTGTTATGTTCTTATGAAAGACAATGAGCATAAAGCTTCATTAAGAAAATGTTAATATATTTAAATTAATAATTAAATATTAAAAATTTAAATATATTTCTAAGATTTTCCTTTATTCATCTTACCTGATCAAAGTGCAAGCCCACAATAACATATGGCTTCTCTGAAAGCTGGGACACAGCATCCAGGAAATCCACATGGCCAATGTCTGATTTGCAACAGGTTAAAGTGGAGAGCATTAATATTGTCTTACTCGCTTTCTTAGAAAAAGCAAAGTGGGTCTCAAGGGCAAAACAATACAGTATCTACATTCACAAATCAAGTAAGAAAAACTACAGCACTGGTAAAACTACCCATAGTGATCAAAAAAATCTAGGGCCTTATTTGTATTATACACAGAGAGAACAGGGATTTAAACATTCTTAAACAAATTGAACATTTTAAACAAAACATCCGAAGAGAGTTTTGGAGTGTGTATGTAGCCACTGAGCAGTATGACAAACTTTTATTCATATTATGAAGGTATTATATACAGAAAGCAAGAATTCTGCACCCTTGCGAAAACTAAATTATTAATTAATTATTTTAAAAATATATGTGACCCTGGACCACAAAATTATCTTAAATGAATAATTTATCCTAAAATATAAATACTATCATTTTGAATTTGTTATTTACTGACAATCTTCACCTCCACCAGATTTTTTTAAAATCTATTTTGGGAATGCTTTCAACTAGGGCTGGGTAAAAAATATCTATTCTCCGATTTTAATCGATCTTCAGTTTAACGCAACGATATCGATTCGGAAATCCCCGAATCGATTCTTAATGCACGTGCTTCACGTAAGAGGATATGAATATTCACCTCTCGTCCTGAAGGTGTCACTAGTGTTCCTGCTGAGAGAGTTTTCTCAACTGCTGGTGATCTAATCACAGCGCAAAGGGGCTGCCTTAGATCAGATCAGAACATGTTGATCAGCTGCTTTTTTTGCAGAAAAATCTGGTGATCAAAAATTATTAGGCTGTAGTTAAGAACTGTTAGTTTTATGGACATTTAGAATGTTTTGTATATGCAGACAAGGGCTTTATGATGGGCCAGTTTTGAACGTTTTGAATTTAGAAAAATGTTTTATTTCTTAAACATGTTTGAAGTTCTTAATAGATTTCACTGTTGCACATTTACAGTCTTTTTATTTTTTTTACAGTAATGTGCATTTTGCAGTTTGTTTACATGGTGTACAATGGATGCACATATTTATGACTTCTTGTTACAGTGTTCATTTAAAATAAAAGTTGTTTAAAACAACTGTGTGCACCCTATTATTAATGTAGATGTTACATGTCACCTGATGTTTTATGCCTGTTGCCTTTGTTTTGCACTGTTTGTCATTTGGTTTCTCCCTTCTGGTTTTCCCCGGTCTCTGTGTTGATTTGGTTTAGCCCTATGATTAGTCTTCGTTAGTGTTATCTGTATCACCTGTGTTTCTTGATTAGTTCCCCTTTAATAGTCTGTCTTTGAGTTTAGTCCTTTGTCGGTCATTTGTGAAGTTTACCTGTGTGTGTGGATGTCTCCTGTTCAGTACAAGAAGTAATTAAAAGAATATATTATTCATGTCTGTCTCCCGCCTCGTCGAACCAGCACTGTCACGTAACAGAATGACCGACCAAAACTGCAGTGCTGAGGAACGCCTATGGAGCTTGAGGCAGAGCGGTCGGGAGTTGGAGCGGTATGTGGAGGATTTTCTTGAGCTTTATCATCGGGTGAGCTGGCCCGACGCCTCCATTGGTATTGTGTTTCTGTTGGGGTTGGACGAGGATACAATTCGTTGTGATCTCTCTGTCCATGATTTCCCGTTTGTCAAGTTAGTTAATATTATTATCTATTTAAATGGCTCCAGTTTCGAAGTAGAGCAAATTGAGAATGATGGCCCGATCCGAAGTCCAACCCCCTCAGAAACACAATACCACGCACCGGCTCACCCAACGCCAAGTGCCTCTACATACCGGTCCAACAGTTCAGACCGCCTGCCTTGCCCTAAACATCCGGCAATCCTCCAGAGCTCCTTAGGCTTCCTCAGCCTAACACCGCTGACCACCGCACCTGATCTCCCAAGCGAAGAGACCGCTAACCCGGATCCCTCAGTCCGGATGGCCAGCGCTCCTGAATTCCCGGCCGAGATGGCCCAAATTCCTGATTTCCCGGTCGAAATGGCTACAGCTCCCGATCTCCCGGCCAAGACGGTCGATGCTTCGGAGTGCCCGGCCAAAGAGGACGTTATAGACATTATGGATATGCCTCTGCCTATGGAGTTCACGGCCCCAATCCTCTCACCAGAATCTACACTGGTCCTGTTCTGTCGTCCAGAGTCTCAGCTGGTCCCGTCCAGTCTTCCAGAGCCTCCGCTGGTCCAGTTCAGCCTTCCAGAGCCTCCGCTGGTTACGCCCAGCCTTCCTGAGCCTCAGATGGTCCAGCCCAGCCTTCCAGAGCCTCCGCTGGTCCAGTTCAGCCTTCCAGAGCCTCCGCCGGTTACGCCCAGCCTTCCTGAGCCTCCGCTGGTTACGCCCAACCTTCCTGAGCCACCGCTGGCCCAGTCCAGCCTTCCAGAACCTTCGCTGGTTACGCCCAGCCTTCCTGAGCCTCCGCTGGTTACGTCCAGTCTTCCAGAGCCTCTGCTGGCCCAGTCCAGCCTGCCAGAGTGTCCTCCAGTGACGGATCTTCCAGAGCTCCCGCCAGAGCCGACTCTTCCAGAGCTTCCTCTAGAACCCCCGTATGAACCAGCAAATTTCCCCAAGAAAATTTTGGGGGGGGGCTACAGGCCCTTAGCCAACGTGGTCTGGCCGAAGGTTGAGGCCAAGGCCACGAGGGCTGTCCTGCCATGGCCGCTTGAAATGTCTACGTGGCCATGGTTTCCTGACCCACCATGGCTGCCTGAACTATCTACATGGCCATGGTCTCCTGACCCACCATGGCCACCCGAACTGTTTGTCCGGCCATGGCCTCCTGACCCACCATGGCTGCCGGAACTGTCTACATGGCCATGGTCTCCTGATCCACCATGGCCACCCGAACTGTTTGTCCGGCCATGGCCTCCTGACCCACCATGGCTGCCGGAACTGTCTACATGGCCATGGTCTCCTGATCCACCATGGCCACCCGAACTGTCTGTCCGGCCATGGCCTCCTGACCCACCATGGCCACCCGAACTGTCTGTCCGGCCATGGCCTCCTGACCCACCATGGCCACCTGAACTAACTGTCCGGCCTTGGCCACCTGACCCACCATGGCCACCTGAACTAACTGTCCAGCCTTGGCCACCTGACCCACCATGGCCACCTGAACTAACTGTCCGGCCTTGGCCACCTGAACTAACTGTCCGGCCTTGGCCACCTGACCCCCCTGACCTGCCCTGCATCCCGAACCCGCCCTGGAGGCTCTCCCCGCCTAGACTATCCTGGTTCCGTGTCGGCCTCCAGGGCGCCCGCCCTCCCTCCCCGGTGTTTCCGTCAAGGCGCGAGACGCGCCTACCGGGAGGGGGAGGTAATGTTACATGTCACCTGATGTTTTATGCCTGTTGCCTTTGTTTTGCACTGTTTGTCATTTGGTTTCTCCCTTCTGGTTTTCCCCGGTCTCTGTGTTGATTTGGTTTAGCCCTATGATTAGTCTTCGTTAGTGTTATCTGTATCACCTGTGTTTCTTGATTAGTTCCCCTTTAATAGTCTGTCTTTGAGTTTAGTCCTTTGTCGGTCATTTGTGAAGTTTAGCTGTGTGTGTGGATGTCTCCTGTTCAGTACAAGAAGTAATTAAAAGAATATATTATTCATGTCTGTCTCCCGCCTCGTCGAACCAGCACTGTCACGTAACAGTAGATGTGTATTTCAGTAATAAACTTAAGTAGGAGAGTTCCAGTTACCAGCATTTATATCAAAATATGGATCCCATGTCTGCAAAACTAACATTTTAAATGAAATATTGATAGCTAATCGAATCGAATCGAAATCTAAATCGAATCGAATCGAAACCATAAAAATAAGAATCGAATCGAATTGCCAAATTGGTCACAATACCCAGCCCTACTTTCAACTACATTCTTTTCAAACATTTAATCCCTTCATGCATGAATTATGAAAAACATTATCTAGATTTTTTTTTTTACTTTATGATGCTAAAATTTATTTATATCAGCTCAGTTATTAAAAACAATAATATTACAATATAATAACAATAAAACATATTGTAAGAACAATAACAGTAGTTAAATGTATACTGTAACCACTGTCCTCTGGGATTTTTTTTTTCTGTACTGACACCTTGACCAATGCTGTACCTTTTTTTTTTTGCAGGCAAAATGCAAATTTGTCTCCATATATATGTCTAAAGTTGCCATTTAATGCTATAATAATTATTTTTAAATGTTTATTTATGTTGATATATTTGTTAAATGTCTGTTTTATTACAATATAAGACAATGCATAACATATTTGGAAAAAAATAGAATAGATATACTAGCAGATTACAGAAATCAGACTTTATGCAATCTGACTCCTCTGTTGCATGACGTCCACATATGTGGAAAGTTGGTTTTTGGTGAATAAAAACTACATTTTACTCTAAATTTTAGTTTATAAATTACTAACATATTCATCATACTTTACTGTACACACTGATATATATTTTTTTTTTTATCTCGAATTGACCTCCTTGTATAAAGGTTTTTCACGGATATGCCTATTTAGCACATGGCTATATATCTATGTCAGTCATCTTGGATAAATTATGTCATCAACCAATGAATATTTGGAATGCAAGATAGTAGCCATTGTTACAATATTGTTGTCAGTCTACTGAAACTGCCCTCAAATGGTTTGGAGAATATTACCATAATTAATGAACACTAAATTGAGTTAACTTAACTGTCCACATTTGTAGACACCTTGCATGAAAGGGCTAAATAATATATTTTATTGTTATTATTATTTAGGAGTTAAACAACCCCATTCCTGATTACGGAAAAGAGCACTCTGTATATTCTACAAGATTTGTTCTTTCCAATTTAACAGAATAAAATTTTGGGTGCTGTAATTACTGTCTAAGTATGTAAGGATACGGAATAGGTCAAAAGCTCCAGCCACATAGATGATGGTGTCTCCTGGCTGTGGTTCCTTTCCTGAGGCAAACTGGATGATTTTTTGGGATGTCTGCAGGAACTGTGACACTCCAGTCCAGGGACTGTGGCCCTTAGGGCCCTGTGATGAACAAACATTACAGCAATAAACTACAAAAAAAGTGATGATGTTCTAATTATTGTTAATAGTGCACATTTCTGTATTAATACTTTGTTATACTTAAACACAATTTATGGAGCACGATGAGAGCCCTTTAGTGGTTTTGACAGGCCCATGAACTCCTTTTAAACCAGCAGCCCTTTAAAAAAGCCAATAATTATTTTTCTGATGTCAAGAGCACACAATAATATCTGAACAATGAACTTGTGGCCTTGTTTGACGTCAGGGCCTCAGGCAACCCACGTTCTGGCTCAAGGTCCAATTTCTGTCCTCCTCTCTCTACCCTGTCCTGTCTAATCTACACTGCCCTAACTAATAAAGGCATAAAAGCCCAAAAATATCACTACACATAACTACACCAGACACAAATGGCACAACTAATGAAAATAAAACTCACTATAATCAGACGTTCTGTCTAGACTGAATGTGGTGCGACGCAAGTGCCAAATATCTGACAGTAAACTAATGCCACATTACGTTTATGACATACTGACATAAAAGACAAATAATTTGCTATGGGTATTTTTGTCACGTCCAGTGAAAGTCTTGGGGCATTAAAGAACATTTCTTTCTCCATTTGGAGGCAATGACTGGGAATTACTTAGTCAATGTTAAACTCAGAAACAGAGGTGCCATTCATGGCTCAGTCTCTGATTATGGACTGTGACAACAATAAAGCTTTTTCATGTGCCAACTTGGCAGATGCATGTGAAGGCAATGCTAGCAGAAGGAGGAACAAAAGGGCAAAGCAGAAAAACAAGTAAAAATCCTGGGACCCTTGAGAGGGAGATCTGAGAATGAGTTAGCAAATTTTCATTTCCTTTATATATTGAATTCTGGGCTATCTATTGACACATGTAGTTAAAATATAAAATTGCAAGATACCTGCAAAATCATTATTGCAGGCTTGTCATGCTGACTCAGTTAAGGAAATAATATGTTTTTGTACACAAATGTGTACAGTACTTTAGTACAGGCAGAGTAATTGATTTAAAACCGAAATACCCAAAAATGTTTAGTGTACTTCTAAACATTTCACTTTTTGAAAAAGATTACAAGGCTACAGAAACAACCAAAAGGGAATAAAACACTCACTCTTCCAAAGTTGTCTGTATGTTGCTGATAGTCTGAACTGCCCTGAAGAGGAAAGAAAGATGAATAAATAAAGAAAAGAAAAATAAATGTCCAATTTGACAATGAGTACAGCATTTCTGTGTCATGACAAACCTCCGTATTCTAGGTATTTTTGATACTTGAACAGATTTTTGAACAATAACTTTTCATGATCAGTTTCAATACAATATTAATGAGGGTGTTAACATACATAAGGTGACACTGGTGTAAACATGTGGTAGGGTAAATATGCAATACCATTTTCAAATGCAATACCATTTGCAATGTCAAATTCAAAAATTTTAAAACAATGAAAATGAACAACAGTACGATGATGGTAAATGCTTCCAAAAATCTAGGTGTTATGACCCAAAATGATTCTGTCAGCTGAAGCTAAATGGACATGCCAACCAAATTCAAAGAAACTTTGATGAATTTATGATTATGCACACTATAGTGCTCTGTAAAGCTGTGAATGCAACATGTACATTATTTGAACTTGAATCGACATTTGCAAATGTTGAGTACATTTCGGGCCTCACCATGTTGCTATGATGAGCTTTGGTCATGAGCAGCATGCGGCCGACCAGGTCTGTAGTGGATACACCTTGGGTTCTCTTGCACTCTCTGTAAAGATCCACTTTAAATGAGAACTAGATACTAGACATGCACAAAACATTAGCAGCAGGTGTGAATGGGCTTACCTGTACCTACCCGACTTCTTCACTTCCTCATATGTGTCTTTCCCATCCACAGTAAGAGTGATGTCATCTAAAAAGACAAGACCACAGTTAAGCTGTTTCGAGTCATAATAAAGCTTTCATAAATGAACTACTGTGAAGTTTTCTAAGAACATGTCCTCTGAGAAAATTAATTCATTCATTTTACACTGTTACTTTTTATTGTAGGTTTAACCCTACATAAAGTGCCAAAAGGAGTGGTACCAGCAAGTGGTGTGTTGAATACTGTACAGAAAATAGTGTGAATGAAGGACGACCAAACAAGTTACTGAAAGATATAGTTCGAGAGCAGATTAGTGATAAAGATAGTGATCACGTCCATTTTTTCCTGAATAACACAGCTGAAATACACTAGCAATTCAAATAGTTGTTTACCACTATACTACTGTCATAGTAGTCATCTGTTCTGTTGGCTAAACAATGGTTTATTTACATTTCTTCCATCTCTTTTTGCCAGCCTCCACAAGATCCCCTGCTCATATTTAGTGGTCTCTTGCT
Organism: Garra rufa; assembly: GCF_049309525.1. Classification (NCBI taxonomy): domain Eukaryota; kingdom Metazoa; phylum Chordata; class Actinopteri; order Cypriniformes; family Cyprinidae; genus Garra; species Garra rufa. Next base: position 57,503,068 of record NC_133361.1, read on the forward strand.
CTGCTGGCTCCACTGTGGTCCCTTGTTCTGTCTGCATACTACTACCTGCTATCAACAACGCCAACTTGGACAGTGATATTTGTGGTGTTGCTTGTAGGTGTCAGGAGCCACCTTCAGAAGACTGGGGGTTTTCTCACGTTCCAGTCACTCCCACTCCTTGACTAATACTCATCCACACATGACACCCATCAGGAGGAAGAGAAGGAGAGCTCCTGCCTCATCCTGGTCTCTTAATCCCTCAGTAGTCACAAGTCTGGTGGTCTCATATTTGATGTGCCACATGGTTTCAAGTCCGGTGTTCCCAAACCTGGAGATCCAAAGTTTTACTATCCTGGGGGTCTTATTTCTTGTCCTGGCCATAGAGGACATTCCCATTGTCACAGCCTCTAAGGCTGCTCCCTCGTCTCGGCCACAGAACCTGTTTCTCACTTCTTTGCCTTGGCCACAGAGACCATTTCTTGCTCCATCATCTCTGCCAAGGAAGCTGTTCCTCACTCCATCATGGTGGTCCTCATCTCTGCTGGCTTAGGCATTATAGTCTTTTGTTCTATTGACTCTATCGTGGTAGCTTCCATATAATACATCTTGTTTTGCCAGCCTCAACAGAATTCCCTGCTTAACTTTGTTGGTCACTTCTGCTGTTTTCCCCTGTGGTCCCCTTTTCTTTCTGCATTGCCTTGTTGGTCTCCAGCTCTGTCTGCTCCACCGTGGTAGTGCACTTCTATTATGTCAACTTAAAGGGGTGATGAACTGAGAAACCAAAATTGCCTTGAACTTTTGAGACAATTAAGAGGTCTTTGTACTATAAAAACATCCTGTAAGTTTCAGAACTCAAAACTCTGTTGTTAGTCTTAAAACAGCTTATATTAAAGGCAGTCTGCGAAAACGACAGCTTTTGGAATGTTCCCATGTATGATGTAATATGTAGATTGAGCACTGCCTCCGCAGAAGAAGATCGGCATCACAAGATGGCTCTGAAAACAACAGGACACTCTGCAGTGCCAATTCGCATTGCCTTCCTTCTGATCCCAACATTAGTAAAGAGTGGATGAACTTTATTTTTAATGAACTTCTAGACGTGTCAGTAAGAACTCTGTTCTTTGTTTACTTCCCTTCACTGTGGATTCGTTTACAATTACCCATAGCAATGACGCAACACTTACTCCCTTATCTCAGGGAACCAGGGTTACATTAGTAACCGGAGCGACACAATTTGACGCAGGATATTCTAAAACATTTAAACTAAAAGACGATGATGTGCCACTTATATTGAATGCACCAGTGATGTCGCAACAAAAGTGTGAGAAACTGTTTTCATTACATGACCAGTATTGATTTGTCTCTTCTTACAGATAGTTTGATATGTACTGAGTTATTAATGTGTTTTAAACCTAAATCACAGCGGCGTCCATCTATGAGGAACGAATGTATGTACGCTGTTAGCCAATTATAGCAGTGCGCGTCTACAATCCGACACGCCTATTCAAACAGAGCGTTCTTCTGAGGGGTGCTAAAACAGGACAGAAAATAGCATATTACTTCTAAATTATGATGTTTTTTGCTGTAAAAAATATTGATAACATTATAAGCGGCCCTTAGAAAACAGTACAAAATAAAAAACAAATGCAGTTCATGACCCATTTAAAAATGGTGCCTCCATCACTCCCTACCAGCACTACCTGCTCTAGACACACAAACTTGACCAGTGATATTTGTGGTGTTGCTTGTAGCATCAGGAGACAGTTTTGGAAAAGTAGAGGTACTGTCATGTGCCAGTCACTTCCACTCCTGGACAAACTATCATCCACACTAGACAAATACCAAAGACTTTAGAAATACCAAGACAGTGCAGTCACATTACTATGAATGGGTGAAATAGCAACGCATAATATAACAGAATAAGTCCCACCTGTCCCAGCCCTGAGGAATTCACTTAGGGCTGCACATGTGCATTGACTGAAATATACAGCTTGAAATATATGCTTTTTAATGCTATTTGAGCATGAGAAACAACATTATTTCTGTGGCAGCTCATGTCAGATTTTGTTGCTATGAAATGTTATTTAACTGTGAGTGTAGCAAGTTGTTTTTGGAAATTTCAGGATTTCACCCTTCAATATGGCCGCTAAGGGAACAGACCTTCATTGATGTGTTGATTGTATTCTTTGTGTGTTCCTCCTCAGTAACCTGACTAACCTGCAAAGACTTTACTGTCACCCCCAAGTGAAGTAATCTTTGAGTTTTTGAGCTGTCATTTACCTGTTTATCTTGTTCTACAAATAAACTTTGAGCATTTAGGTTCATTTTTAACTGTTCCTGACAGAAAGGACCTTCCCCAAACTGCTGAAAAAATTTCAAGCGCACAATTCTGAAGAATTACATTATGTAAGTGTAACAATGAGATTTTTCCTTAAAGAAATTAATGTAACAACTAAACTTGTTAAATAAAAAAGGGATGTCAACAAACTTTTAAGCATATAATCTACCAAGAACAAAGCATTAAACACAAACACTTTTCTGTATTTACTTCTATATCAATGTTTTAGCACATAGGAATGCTTATTATGTTTAGGTTCTGACCTCCATGTACACAGAAATCACAGCAATATTTGTCCAGAGTCTCAAGCGTGGTAACGTATGGAGCTCCTTCCACGATTTCATCCACCCACTTGATTGCTCGCACCATCTTATATCTCTCAGCTTGAGTGAATACTGGGGGACCTTTGTGCTTAGAGATCTCCTCTGCATGAAAAGAGAAACATTAGAATCAGTTAGCTTAATTTCCATCTTCTGTTATTTGTTTCACTATGAAATGTTTCTGATTTTAACAGCTAGCCAGCATGGTTTCCTGGTTCAACATCTATTTAAAAAAAAAAAAATGCAGTCTTGCACATGCAGCCTTTAGTCTAAAATTATATGTCTACAATCTTCATCTGCAGTGGTGGTATTCAACTTGCCATTATCATGTACAGACTGTGAATTCAGTTTGTTTAGCTTAGATTTTTTCTTTTGGCCATTTATTTATCTTCTGCCCAGTTTGTGTTGTGGTTACCCGTTTCCTCCCAGATCCCACTGGTTTTGGACTGCTCTCTTGTTGATCACTTTTTGATTTCCTTGTTGGTACTGTTTGCCCCTCATTTGAATTCCTTGTTGGTGCTGTCTGCCCCTCGTTTGAAATGAAAAAGGTGCATGACCTTTATCTAAACCTCTTTAAATCTCTAAAAAGAACAATGGCAACAAATATTAAAATCTCTTAATTGCCTTTGAATGTTCAGATGTGTTGCCCGAGTCACTATAGCACTGAAATATATGCTAGCTCTAAAATACATCAACTAAAACTTGCTATATAGTAAAGCACTAAGGCATTATTGAAATAACAGTACAACAGTACAACTATATTTAAAGCTACTCTGAAACAAATCATATTTTGGAAAGTGCAAAATCAGTGCATTTGACCTGTGCTGCATGTCTTTGGATTGTTGGGGAAACCAGAGCATCCAATGGAAACCATAGCCAACTTAGGAAAAATGTGCACACAGAAAGGCCTCCTGGCACTCAAACCAGAGACCTTGCTAGAAGCCAACAGTGCTACACATGTCAGATCTGATAGCCTCATCCGATAGCTCAGAGATGGGCAGCAATCTGATATGTAGTGTGGTTGCGCTTTGAGTGACCCATGTTAGAGTTCTTTGGCCGGATTCACAAAACATTCTTAAGAAGAAATTTCTTCCTAACTGCCATTTTCGTGTTATTTTCTAAGTTAAGAAAAAAGTTAAGAATAATTTGTAGTCCCAAAAATTCTTTTTAAAAACAATCTTAAGAAAAAATATACGAATATTCTTAAGACAAAACTTAAGAAGAATTCAAATTCTTAAAAAGAGTCTTATTAAAAACCATTGTAAATAACTTCTTAAAGTTAGGAAAGCCACAGACTTGTCTTAAATCCCATCGAATAAGAATTATTTAATGCATTTATTTGGTTATTTCAAATTGATTATTATATTTAAGCATTACAACAGTACTAGTTTCATATAATACACATTACGGCTATTAATAGGGATGTGCACGAGTTCTCTGAAGTGACATTGATTACTGATAATGTAAACAATGATCAGTCATGATTAAACTATGTGTGACCCTACTTTTTGCTGACGTCAAAACTCAGTAGCAACTCTACAAAACGAGTCAGACAGGGAGTTTTAATTGAACATTATTTGTTTTATTTAGCCTATAAATACAACATAATCTTAGGCAGTATTTAGCGCATATGAATGTGCAGGGCGCGTTTTCTGTAGCAGCTCGGACACACATACGTTAATTCAGATGAAGGCGCATAAACACAGCTAGGATCTTTAAAATTAACTGTTCAAAAACACAACACATTTAAAACATGAAGCCGAGTGCCAGTCAAGGTCATGACGAAAATATTGTGCGTGCTTATTATGATTATTAGGAAATCTGCAGAAACCACAAAAAGACTTGAAGTTAATCTGTGCGTCTTCAGCCATGTATTCACTCAGATAAAGATGTTTCATTTTCTTCTTAAGAAAAAAATTAAGATGTTCATATTTGAGAACTTCTTACAAACTTTTTTGAGAATTGCACTTTAAAATTTTTTTTACGAACTTTATGTAATTTATTTAGAGGGATTTTGGCCACTTTCCCAGCCTGGCCAACCTGGGAGACCAGCTAAAACCAGCTACTTCCAGCTTAAACCAGCTAATACCAGCCAACCAGCCCGGGTTTTAGCTGTTTTTTTCAGCAGACCATGATGCTACCACCACCATGAGTACTGACAAGCTGACCTTCTACTTCTGCAACCTTTAAAACAATGCAGACAGAACTCATGCATCTGTTTTTTGAAGCCAGGTTCTGCACCTGACACACAGAACGAGTGTGTGTAACACTGTAGTATAACTCAGTTTCAGGGTGCTACTGAACCTCTAATAGCCTTGGCCATCTTTGCGGAGAGCAACAATTCTAATTCTCAAATCCTCAGAGAGTTCTTCGCCATGAGATACTATGTTAAACATCCAGTGGTCAGGATGAGAGAATTGTACTTAAAGCACCAAATTTTAACTGCTCTAATACAAGATACACAACTTTGTATGGTCCTGTCAAGCAGACAAAAATATAAAAATGATGAATAGGACATGTGGCTTTGCATGGTTAAACAACATACTGCTGTTATCACTTAGGGTGTACTCACTTTTGTTGCCAGCTATATTTATTATGGCTGCATGATGAGTTATTTTCAGAGGACAGTAAATCTATGCTGCTATACAAACTGCACATTAACTACTCTAAAATATATCCAAGTTTAATTTCTATAGTATTGTCCCTTGAGAGGATATACTAAAATGGTTGCTGAAATGTGAGGAGTGTACTCACTTTTGTGAGATACTGTATATCAAAATATGGAAATTCAAAATCATATTTCAATCATGCCACATTCCACATTCATTCCACATCTCATGTGCTCTCACCTGTGCAAGCTAAACTTCACTGATTAAAAAGCCTGTTATTCAGACATTATAAATGGGAAATCTATGCAACTCCCACATTCTTGGCACACATTTTTTAAGCACAAAAGAAAACATGTAAATAATCATACGTAAAGTTTAATCCTACTCCCCCAATTTGTTTATTCAGTTTGTCAATGTGTTACACTGCCATGACACTAAGATCAATAAAATCAATAAACAACACTGTCTGGCACAGTTTATGTGTGTGTGTGTGTGTGTGTGTGTGTGTGTGTGTGTGTGTGTGTGTGTGTGTGTGTGTGTGTGTGTGTGTGTGTGTGTGTGTGTGTGTGTGTGTGTGTGTGTACCTGGTATTCATCACGTTGTGGGGACCAAATGTCCCCACAAGGATAGTAATACCAGTAGATTTTGACCTTGTGGGGACATTTCTCAGGTCCCCATGAGGAAACAGGCTTATAAATCATGCACAATGATTTTTTTTTGAGGAAGTAAAAGTGTGCACAATCTCCTGTGAGGGCTAGGTTTAGGTGTAGGGTAGGTTTATGGCGATAGAAAGTACGGTTTGTACAGTATAAAAACCATTACGCCTATGGAATGTCCACATAAAACATGTAAACCCAACATGTGTGTGTGTGTGTGTGTGTGTGTGTGTGTGTGTGTGTGTGTGTGTGTTATCCTCACCGTCAGTATGCACTCCTACAATGAGATAGTCCCCCATGGCCTTGGCTTGACGAAGTTGGTTGGAATGACCATAATGGACCATGTCATAACTAAGAAGGGAGTAAGGTAGATGAAGACAATTGTGAAAATAAGAAAAAAAACAAGTGAAAGCAAACAATCAAAGCAAGTTTTATCTACTAACAAATTAACACAAATTTATACTACAATTTAAATTCAAGTTGCCGAGTTGAGATGTTGGACAGGGCACAACATATGAAACATTTTTGGTATAAATACTGCCTCAATTTTCTAAGGTTAATTTTAGCTAGTATTTTATGTATATACTAGGGCTGTCAAAAATAACGCGTTAACGGCGTTAATTATTTTGTTGTTGTTAATTGCGTCAAATTTGTTAACGCATTTCACGCATGCTGTAGTGCCTGGAGCCCATCAGACATGAAATAACTAGTTCTATTCCTTAAATGACTTCTCCCCCATGATTAACACCTATGTGCTATGAGCCAGACCTCTGTTCACTATCCAGCTCATCCCCCCACCATCAAGATAAGACTCCTACAGGAATGCAGGGAAAGATAGACTTTCCTTATTCAGACATGCAGTCCCACATACAGTTATATAGAAATGTACACGTATCAATGTGTTACCTTTTCTTATATTGTTGTTTCTGTTCTGTATGTCGGCCTCAAACATTAATCCGCAATAGGTGAATTATTGTGCATGCTAAGACTCACGTTTAGAATCACTCAGTCAACCGAGAAGATTCATAGATCATGTTTGGTGTCTATGAGCAGCATTTATTATTCCCTAAATGTTAATGTTTGTGGCATCTTAATAACTCCTTGCTTTATATGTATTATTGAACTTTTGAAAGTTTTGTGGCCAAACAACCAATCAGCTTCCACATGCGAAACAACATTTTGAGAGACAAAGACTTTCAATCTTCCCTCCAAAACTCAGATCAACCGGATTGGACAAGGTCCAACTGTGGGCGTGAACAACCTACAGGTTTATAAACCTTCCCTCATCTCTCTCTCTCGCTCTTGCCTTCGGGACACAAAGACACGTCACCCGCACCTCCCCCCAGATCCATGGGGGGGGGGGGTCTCACCTAGCAATGGAGATGATGAGGCCTGCAAGGACTTTCTGAACTGAATACATACGGAACCAATGCACAACAACAACAAGCTTGCAAGTATCCGTCCTTTCTACAAACGTAGATAGCTGCGTATTAGGCGTTTTATAAAAGAAACGATTTCAGGTTGTTCAGAACTGTTTGCATTCCTGTCCCTTGCAAACTCACTTTCTGTCTCTCTCTCTTACTCTCTCTCTCTCTCTCTCTCTCTCTCTCTCTCTCTCTGAGAGGTGCATGCTGGGAGTATGGATGCGTGAGAGTGGAGTGTGTTGGTGAATGCTGGGGTAAAAACTTTGTTTTTCTTGGCCTTTCTTTAACTTTCGTTTCCCCTTTTTTGGCCGATAGTTCCTTGGATTAGAGAGGAGTCGTGTAATCTGACCGCGCATAGCGCGGCTCTCCATTTCGTTAGCTGGCATGGCCAATATGACCGACACGGGTCAAGGCATGTCACACCTGACGCGGCGTAATGGGTGCAGGTGTGCGCCAGAACTTGGTGTTAGCGTAGAAGAGGTACTTGTTGTAGTCGGAGAACAAATTGGATTCGATAACATTATATCAGCTTCACGAATGAATAAGGCGATTGTTGTTTTTTTGAAAACGGAGCAGTTAGTCAATCAGTTAACAGAGAGTGGTTTATGGGTGAGAGAAACATTTGTGCCCGTGACTCCGCTAGCGGCACCTGCAACAAAAATAACAATATCTAATGTTCCGCCTTTTGTTTCAAATGATGCTATCGTTAAAGAACTGACGAGATATGGGAAAATTGCAAGTCCGATCAGAATGATCCCGTTGGGATGCAAAAATACTGCTCTTAAACATGTACTTTCGTTTCGTAGACAAGTGTTTATGTTTTTGAGCTCACCTGAACGTACGTTAGAAATTTCTTTCCGTGTTAATCACGGAGAGAATTCTTATATGGTATATGCGAGCACGGATAATCTTAAATGCTTTGAATGCGGTGAATTAGGACACAAACGGTTCTCTTGTCCGCATAAAGATGCGAATAATGACCAACAACAGGTGGTTGCTGATATAACTCAAAACGGATCTAATTTTAATAGTAAGAGAATGGAGGTCACAGTGATGCCGAATGGTGAAGGAGGAGAGGAACAGGCTGAAACGTCATCAAAAGAAGTAGATGCGTCAAATAAGGTGAGTGGAAGCGATGGAATTGTAAACAGTAATGAACAAGCTGGATGTAGTTCTGCTTTTGATGTACATCCTAGTGTCATCTACGACAAAAGTAAGAATATGAATGATACTGAGGAAGGGGACCAAACTAGGATACAGGTTGTTGACGAAGGGTCAGGAGATGAGTTTGATGGCATGTCGCAATGTACTGAAGATAGCGTGAGAGATGAAGAACAGTGGTCTGAAGAATATGAGTTGGCTAAGATTAACAAAGGAGATCTGTACACTGTGGAGCAAATCAATGCCTTTCTGGATGAAACAAAGGGGAAAAGTGTTGAGGTGAGTGATTTCTTTCCTGACTTAGAAAAGTTTGAGGCCTCAGTGATGTGGGCAAGGAAAGTAAGTACTGATAAAGAGCTGTCACAACAGAATCGTTATAGATTGAAGAAACATGTTACTGTCATACGAAAAAGGAAAGGGAGGGGGAGGCCGAAAAGGGGGAAAAACTTCTAGTCACTATGGGTAAGGATATTTCTTTCCTGTTTTTTTTTCCTTCTTATCTTTCCTTTCCCTATGGAGATTTTTCGGGTGGGGTCTCTTAATGTAAATGGAATGAGGGAAAGAAGGAAAGCTGAGACAATTTTAGAATTTATCAAACTGAAGCGTTTAGATGTGATTTTTTTGCAAGAGATCCATAGTGATTTTAATAATGAGACTGATTGGAATTTATGGTGGAGAAGTGATAAAGTTTTAAGTCATGGATCTAATCTGAGTGCAGGGGTTGGCATTCTTTTTTCACCATTAATTAAGGCAAAGTGTCTATTTAAGAAAGAAATTGAGCCAGGGAGACTACTAGCTGTAAGAGTAGAAATTAATGATCTTTGCTTTGTACTTATTAATATATATGCACCTAATGGGGGATCTGATAGAATACATTTATTTAATAAATTACAGTATTTTTTGAAACAACAGAAAGATGAGGACCTTCTAATTATTGGAGGAGATTGGAATTGTACTCTTGATTTCAATGTTGATAGGAATGGAGAGGAACCATGTATTCAGTCTTCACGTCTCCTATCTAGTATTGTTAAAAGATATAATTTATTGGATATGTGGAGAGAAAATAACCCCTTAACAAGGCAATATACTTGGGTGAAGATGAATGCTGATAGAGTCTCGGCAGCACGCTTAGATAGGTTGTATCTATTAAAGAGCATGAGAAACAGAGTTGTGCACACAGCTATTGTCCCCACACCAAGTACTGATCATAAATTAGTGACTGTTGATGTTTTATTAGCACTAAGAAAATATAAAAGTGCTTACTGGCATTTTAATGCTAAGTTATTGCAAGAGAAGATGTTTTGTGAGAGTTTTAAATATCTCTGGGAAACATGGAGAAATGAAAAGAGTAGATATGATAATATTATTTTATGGTGGGAAGTTGGTAAAGCTCATATAAAGGAATTTTGTCAGCAATATACAGCGTATTCAGCTACAGGTTTGAAACAGACTCTTGACGGGCTTGAGAAAGAAATTCTTGTGACTGAAAATAATATGATGGAAAATGATGTTGTTAATGCACAAGAATGGATGGAAAAAAAACAAAGATTGAGTTTTATTTTAAATGAAAGGGTTAAAAGTGCTCTGGTGAAAAATCGATTTTCAACGCTGAGAGATATGGATGGTCCAACCTCTTATTTTTTTAACTTGGAATATAAAACAAAACAGGAAAAACAAATGTCAAGTTTGAAAAATTGTGACGGATTTGTTACGGCTGACCCTGTGGAAATGCGTAGAATAGCTGTGGACTTTTATTCTCGACTCTTTGCGGCTGAGAAAACGGAGGATCAGAGTCAGAACGAACTGTTAAAGAATCTTCCCTGCTTAACCTCTGAACAAAAAGAAAATCTAGACTCTGGACTTTCATTTGAAGAAGTAAGTGCTGCAGTGATGGGACTTTCTTCAGGGCGTACTCCTGGGATAGATGGACTTCCTGGTGATTTTTATAAGCACTTTTGGAATATAATTGGGGCTGATCTGTTTGAGGTACTTCAAAAATGTCTAAGTGAGGGTAGTTTACCCAAGAGTTGTCAACGAGCAATTTTAACTTTGCTACCAAAGAAAGGAGATCTCACTTTATTGAAGAATTGGAGACCAGTTGCGTTGTTGTGTTCAGAATATAAAATTTTATCAAAATGTCTTTCTACAAGATTGAACAAAGTGTTAAGTAGTATTATATATAAAGATCAATCATACTGTATAAAAGGCAGATATATTACTGATAATCTTTATTTGATGCGGGATGTTATTGATTTAGCCCTGTATGATAAGATTAACATAGGAATTTTGTCTTTAGATCAAGAGAAAGCTTTTGACAGAATTGATCACAAATATCTTTTTAATGTCATGAAGGCTTTTGGATTTGGTAATAATCTTATTTCAATGGTAAAGTTACTCTATAAAGACGCAACATGTATGATTAAAATGGCAGGTGGCCTTAGTGTCCTAGTTAAAGTTCAGAGGGGTATAAGACAGGGTTGTCCAATATCAGGGCAACTTTATACTCTAGCTATTGAACCCCTTCTATGTAAATTAAGGATGGAGTTAATGGGATTGCAGATCGCTCCAAATTTAAATATAAATGTTAAAGTTTCAGCATATGCTGATGACATTACAGTCATTATAAGACATGATAAAGATGTTCAAGTGCTGAAAAGAGTTTTGGAGTGTTACAATAAGGCATCATCTGGCAAGGTTAACTGGGAAAAAAGTGATGCTCTGTGGTGTGGTGTAGAACATAAGAGACCTTTACTTCCAGGCAAACTGCAGTGGGGAAGATCTGGGTTAAAATATTTAGGGGTCTATATAGGAAAGGAGGAGTATAGAAGACAGAACTGGGAGGGCCTTGTGGAGAAAGTGTGTGCTCGGTTGTCTCGCTGGCACTGGCTGCTGCCCCAGCTGTCCTACAGGGGAAGGGTACTTGTTTGCAACAACCTTGTTGCTTCTGCTTTGTGGCATAAAATGACTGTTTTAGAACCTCCTGATGAATTGGTGAAAGATATTCAAAAGCATTTAATAAATTTTTTTTGGTCTGGCCAACGTTGGCTTAAAGCCCAAGTATTATTTTTACCCAGACAAGAAGGAGGACAAGGTCTGGTAGACATTAAAAGCAGGCTGATGGCATTTAGACTCCAGACAGTTAAAAGATTCCTTTATGGACATGACACAAGCTGGTCTGAAATAGCTTGTGCCCTATTGCAAAAAGCGGGCAAGATGGGGCTAGACCGACACCTTTTTCTTATGGATACCCAAAATCTTGATATGTCTGGTTTGACACCTTTTTATTATTCCGTGATGAAAGCTTGGAGAATTTTTCATGTTTCAAGGGAGATAAGTGGAGCTGAAGGACTTTGGGCTAAAGAAGAACCACTGTTGTATAACCCTGTGATGAGCATGGAAATGCTACAATCACAATGGGTGAGGGATGCTTTAAGAAATGCAGGGATTTTCAGAATTGGAGACCTAGTCACGGCAGAAGGATGGATGTCAGCTGAGAGACTGGCGACTAAAATGGGTGCCAGGTCTATTCGACTGGTACAAAGGTTACTGAAGAGTATTGTTGATTTTTTACCAGCGGACTATATATCACTTCTGAATCGAATGGAAGATGAGAAAGAACTTTCTTTCCCAAGGTTTGAAGTTGCAATTGCTGTGGACAAGTTTCAAGAACAAGAGGGGAGCTTGCTTACTTTTAGGACTCCTCAACTTGGACTTTTCAATAACACTGGGAAACGAGCAATATATACTGCGTGTACAAAGGCTGTACATCAGCATTCTTTGGAAGGACTTAAGGAGTCGAAGTGGCAGGATTTTTTTGGACTGAACTCTTCCCCTAAAGGTAGCTGGAGGACCTTGTACAAGCCTCCAATTGAAAAAAGGTCTGGTGACCTTCAGTGGAGGATTGTGCATGGCATAATAGCTACAAACAGACACAGAGCACACATTGATCCACAGGTAGGGGAGGGGTGTCCCTTCTGTGGAGTAACAGAGACGATTTTTCATTTATTTTGTCAATGCACGAGGCTACAACAATTGTTTGCTCAAATTGAAGAATGGTGTCAAAATTTGGGAGAGGTTTTTTCTATGATGTTGTTTATTTTTGGACCCAAATACAGTTGGAATAGGAGACAAATTCATGTTTTAATCAATTTTTTATTTGGGCAAGCCAAAATGGCAATATGGCTGTCACGTAAAAGTAAACTTAGTGGTGTGGGGTCAACTGATGCTGTGATAATTTTAAAAGGTTTAATAACATCAAGATTGCAAATTGAATATGGTTTTTATAGTTTGGTGGAAGATTTGGAAACTTTTAGTAACCTTTGGGGAGTAAATCAGTGTATTTGTGGGATTGATGATGATGGATCTCTTAGGATATGTATTTGAAGTATGTATTTTGTATTTTTTTTTTGTATTTTTATCTTTTTTCTCTCTTTTTGGTGTACTTATGGTGTTGATTGATGTATAATGGTTTTGTATTTTGGTGATTAAAATGGCTTGTAAAGGTCTCTCTCTCTCTCTCTCTCTCTCTCTCTCTCTCTCTCTTACTCTCTCTCTCTCACGCGTTCTCTGTCTATTTGTGTTTTATGTACGTTTGTCTATGTGCGATCGTTTGTAAGTAGAATAGTTTAATAAACAACCATATATTCACATATAATGATTCTCTGTGCTGAATGCTTACATTACAAAGTCTCTTAAACTGTTTCGATCTCATATTGCTACCTTAAGCCCTATTCTGTTCAATTGTTTTAACTCCGTTCTGGTTAGTAAAAATGCGTTGCCGTGACGACGGGCCAACGTCAGAGTAATGGGTATCACTGAACAATTTGCTGGACAAAGAAACCAGTCGATATCGTTATTACTGTTACTGATCAGAAACTGGAAATCGCGTATATTTAATGACGATTATTATACACGATTTCCTGTGAGTTAAACTACTTTCCCTGACTGAAATGTATGTTTTAAATAACTAATTTCATCCTATTCATTGGTCATAAGACCTGGTGGAGTTTGCAGTGTATATGTGATGAGAGAAACAGTCTCATGCATATACACACATATATTGATCATCTTAAATTCTTTGAGCTAACCAAAATTCTCTACATTAATTGGCGTTAGAATGCGGGGCAGTTTTAAACTATGTGATGTGAGCAGCTCAGGAATAGTTTGTGTGTCTGCATGCTTGTTTATTCAAACTCGGCTCGCGACTCGCGTCTCTTTTGTTTGTGTGTGTGTGTGTGTTAGAACGGTGTGGCCAAGCCCACCTTTAACACCTTCACAGATGTTTGAGCCTCTCGCACAGAGAAACTCAACCGCTGTTGAAGATGTAACTTAACTGCAGTTTATATATTGACCCTATAAAACGAAGAAATCTTTTATAGCGCGTCTTAAAGCCACCCTAAATTGAGCGAAGAAACCCTCTATTTTTGCGTGAAGAAGTTGATTGAGCGATGTTCCTCTTTCACCTTACAAAGGCCATATCTTTATATTTTGAGTGTAGATAGATTAGCCATTGATGTGCACTCCAATGCTAATCAGCTATCTTGCTCCTTTGGGTTAAAACCTCAGCTTAGCTAACTGATTAGGTTGACCCCGTTTGCTCATCGAATAGATTTAATATAGTAAACAACTTGGCGTTATTACTGTACAAATCTTGATCGAGTGTTATTTATTTGTTTTGTGCAAAGCACACACAAGTCTTGTGTCAGCAGGCTGACTCAAGATCAAGGTGCACGCATCGTAACTAAGCAACCTTTTAATAGTGTAAGCATCCTATTAAGTTAAAGTTTGCAAACACATGTACCTGTATTCAGTAAAAGGGACACAAGAAATATACACCCGCGATAACGCATCGCCATGGTAACTGCGCTTAGATGCGCGTTCAAATCCACACAAGGTGGAATCTGAAATCCCGCATAAAAGGTATTTCTTTCTATTAAAAGATAGAAGTCTGTCTAAAACCTCTTCCAATACCTATGCCTGATTTCATATTTTTTATTTATTTTTTTATTTATTTTTTATTTTATTTTATTTTTTTTTTCTTTGAGCAACAACGCTTATAGATAGTCCCAGTCAGTCTCTCCCTTCTCTTTTCCTTTTTGATGTTACATTATCAATTATTGTTATTTAAACCATAATGATAATTAACATAATGTATGTTTTTTTTTGTGTGTGTGATTTAATTTTAATTATTTCACCGCCTTAGATTCAACTCTCCCTTTAGCAATTATAATTGTATTTGCTCATTTTAAATTTTTGATTAAACAGTCTTGATTTAAATTTAAACTTTGACCAAATCGATCAAGTTGCACTCTCACTACCCCGGGTAATTCGGCCCATCCCAGGGGGGCCTTTCTCTCTTTTGCTCTCTCAGCTCTGCCATTTCCCAGGTGTGACGACTCCATAGAGCCCCCACCCGGTGGGCCCCGTCACTGACCCCAGGGCTGGCAGTCAGCTCACTTTCTCTCTTTTGCTTTAACCCTTTATACCTCTCGTTCTGATGGATTTTGTTTTTATTTTTCTCCCTATTAGAGACTGAACCTGTCTGAACATCAGTGAAATCTTTTGGTAACTACACCGATGAACTGAATAGCTCTGAAGTTAATCGCTCATCATTAAGTTTACTCATAGTTTCCTGTGTTTACCCACACAAACTATCTGACCCCTTCTTTACAGCTAGGATAATAAGCGTTTAGTCTGCGTCACCATCTGATGACATCAGTTAAGTGCGCATCACATAGCAACATTTTAGCTCATTAGTTCTGTATGGACTTGCATTGGCTCGTTGTGCTTTGTCTCTCCCTCTCTATTTGTGTCAACATGTCACCATCCAGTCTCGCCATCCAGTCCAGACAAGGCAAAGATGCCATCCAGCCCCTGAGCGGAGAACAGCCGGACGACCACGCACACAGGCGAATGGATCACGATCCAGTCAAGAGCTACGGCTGCAGAGAACCAATCAAATCATCTACAGCCCGGACCATCAGTGACAACGCCCTCAACAAGATCGTCTGACTAAAGCCGCAGCGGAGAAAGCTTCACCCACGACGGAACCAGGACAGCGCGCAGAACCGCCTAGACCATCTGGATGTTCAGAGATAGCGGATGAAGAGGACAAGGACCTACACGAGGAGAGAGGAGAAAAGCTTCAAGACACGTCTGCAACACCCCAACAGACTGAGCGCAGAGAGCAGTACAGGAGAACACTCCTAAACAGCGGAAGCTCTCTTTACAATGGACCCAGGCAGACAGCAGCACTCATGCCACGGCCAAAGCCTTTTACGGCCTCCTGCAAGCAGCTTACGCCAAAGTTCAAGTAACGCCTCCGCAAAGAAACACAAAGTGCGCTGAACCCAGCACACCTTAAAGAACTCAAATGCTTGCAGATAACAATATGAACAAACAGGAGAGCTCAACACAAAATCTCTCCCGGGCCTAACAGCCCACCGTTCACACCTCACATGCCAGCAAGCTGGCCGGGAATCTGACAGCTGTCACCACAAAACGCTGTCTTCCTGAACACTGCAGTAGGCTACAACACACGCCTGTCTGCAAAACATTGACTCTTAAGCAAGAACATTGCCCAGTGTGACCACGAGACAGATCTGCTTAGCTCCACCTCCAGCTAACAGGACCCCAGCCATTTGTACCAGCAGTCAAAACTGTCAAAACTGAATACAGCAGCTAAGAACACGACTGCTACGACCAGCATCTGAGCCTACGTGAGACAACGCGACAGGCACCAAGGGAAGATGGCATCAACGCCAGAAAATCTTTCCCCTCAGATATCCACATCACACTGTGAGTCACCACCCAAATGCTACAGCCTTCTTCTGTACAGCGACCGCTCGATTCAGCGGACTCTACAGACCGCCGGAAAACAGCCAAGCACCAGAAGGCAATAAAGATTAGCAAAGTGATTGTCCAGCTGCCCCATGCCAAGGGGGGACGTCTGACTGACCAAGGTGAACAAACATACAGTGGTGTATGGGAGCTGAACACACAGCGACATCACTGTGTGGGAGTGATCTGAGATCAGTGCAGGCCAATACTGAGGACACCTGTGCTCTGAACTTAACCCGGAATAGACAATGCAAAACCTGCTACTTCCTGTTTCTCACAGCCCTTCGATACTCCCTCAACTGCAAGAAAGCCTTGCTACATAAGATTACTCCCAGATGTTTACACTCTGGCGAACGAACTACCTGCATTCACCAAAAGGGGTCACTGTTCGGCTCAAAACACAGTGTGGCTAAAACCCTAACGCTGCACACACATTCAATGGAATACGTGAAGCAGTGCCCACTCTAGAAGCCACACCCCCTTTCTGAAAAGTAATCCTTTGCAGTGTACATACCATTCAGGTATTTCAAAGACTTTAAACAATTCCGTCATGAAGAGCCTAAGGGAAAATGGCCACTCAGAAGTGGTGCCAAAGCTGCTCTCCACATATGACGATGATGCAGAACTAATGTCATGTACATGGTCCCACTGCAACACCTTAAGCCGGGCCACCCGACACCACAGCACGAGTGAAAGTTACCTGGATCAACCCTCCTGTCGCAGCAACTCACAAGAACTCCCTCTTAAAATTGCTAACCTGCATAGACTCAAAGTAGACTAAGCTCAGTTTCAAACAACAACACTCAGTTTGAAACAGACGAGCATCAACAACTGTTCCAGACAAGCATTGCCATCACAATAAGAACATTACATGCTATTCGTGGAAAAACAGTGAAAGGCCCAGAAAAAACTGAGGGATTTTGTGGCTGCCTAAGGTTCTCAACAACAAAAAACCCACCCACCCAACCCAAGCATCGCTTCTAAGCCACAAGCAAACCCCTCACGCTGCTACGCCGCCTGCATCACACCCATGCACACTGGCTCCACCTACAAAATAGCTCTGCTAAAGCAGCCTCCACTGCTCCCAAGCAGTTGAAAGTCCTTGCAGGCCTCATCATCTCCATTGCTAGGTGAGACCCCCCCCCCCCCCCCCTCCATGGATCTGGGGGGAGGTGCGCGTTCTCTGTCTATTTGTGTTTTATGTACGTTTGTCTATGTGCGATCGTTTGTAAGTAGAATAGTTTAATAAACAACCATATATTCACATATAATGATTATCTGTGCTGAATGCTTACATTACAAAGTCACTTAAACTGTTTCGATCTCATATTGCTACCTAAAGCCCTATTCTGTTCAATTGTTTTAACTCCGTTCTGGTTAGTAAAAATGCGTTGCCGTGACGACGGGCCAACGTCAGAGTAATGGGTATCACTGAACAATTTGCTGGACAAAGAAACCAGTCGATATCGTTATTACTGTTACTGATCAGAAACTGGAAATCGCGTATATTTAATGACGATTATTATACACGATTTCCTGTGAGTTAAACTACTTTCCCTGACTGAAATGTATATTTTAAATAACTAATTTCATCCTATTCATTGGTCATAAGACCTGGTGGAGTTTGCAGTGTATATGTGATGAGAGAAACAGTCTCATGCATATACACACATATATTGATCATCTTAAATTCTTTGAGCTAACCAAAATTCTCTACAATGCGCAGAGTGACGAAATATTTGTCAGGAAAGTGGTTGGGGAGTTAGAGGCGAGATGGAGCAAGGTGAGCCTATGGACGGATTAAAATATAAAGAGAATGATGATGGTACAGTTAACAAGTACAAGCCTGGGCAACAGCCCCTCCGCAACTGGAGTGGTTAGCCAAGCTTAGGCCCGGTTCTACTGCGGTAGACGGTGCTATAATATACCCTCAAACGAAAGCAAACCAATTGAAGATCTGGCAAACAATCCAGCCTTGTTCATCTCCTGACTAAGTGTAGAATCCAAATAAAAGATTCATTGTGTAGTTTAGAAAGCTTTATTGATTATATCGGAACGTTGTGAGATCTCTATGAACTAAGATTTGTGACGCTTTTAGTGATAATAAAGGGAGCGCGCTTTGCACTTTCCATGCCATAATCCATTCAGAATTTGTATGAAACTTTCGTTTTTCTTATGTTTTGGGAATTAAATCTGCATAGTTATGCTGGGTTCATTCTCGAAAGAGCGGTGACTGACACAGTGACAGAGTGGAGAGTGGAAGATACATAAAGCCGCTTTGCAGGTCATCGAGGCACCAGCTCAATCATTTGCATTTTTTCAGTGGAATCAATTTGAAATTATCCGTCATTTTTGCTCACAAAGGAAAAAGTAATACACCAAAAAACATTACAGTGTTTTTATAAAATAAAGAAAACAAAAATGATGCACTTTCTGTCGTCTCGTTCTTGAACAGGAGTGCTTAACAAAAATAAAGCTAAATGCATGCCTCACAGACATGATAAACATATCTATAGAAAGTTTTAAATTATTACTTAACGAAATAAAACAAATCGAAAACAAAAACTTGTTTAATATGTAATCCTTAACGATAAATTTCTCTCTCAAGGCGCGTCCAAAAATGAGATTGCAGGATCTTTGCGACATTGACTCACATTGAATACACTTTATTAATAAATAATTCAGATATGTCTTTACTCTTTCCCCGACACATTTATTATTTATTTTTGCCGGTATTTTGTGGCAAGTTTCAGCCTACTGCGTGCGATTGAACGCGGATCTCTTCCAGTTGCGCCATCCGAGCCGTTGTCGAAAGTAAAAGCGAAAGTCTCGTGTTGTTTCCCCCACTGCGACATAATAGATGGATGTCTAAAATATAAAAAATAAGGAGTAGCCTAAAACAGGCCCGATACGGGCCCTAGCATAATATGAAAATGTGAAAATTATGTATCTGTGTCCTGTTATTTATATTTTGGTATGCATTTCAGAAAAAAAAATGGTTAGGATTCAGGTGTCGTTGCAAATAGTGATTAATCATGATTAATCCACTGAAAAGTCTGATTAATCTGATTAAAAATTTTAATCATTTGACAGCCCTAGTATATACTAAACACGTAATTAAATATTTTCACAAGCACAGCCAAAATGTTATGCCTTCCTTTGTTGTGCTAAACAATGACTTTTTGTCCTGTGATTTATGCAAATAAATTTGTTATTAATGTAGTGCATGGAGCCCATCAGACATGAAATAACTAGTTATATTCCTTAAATAACTTCTCCCCCGATCTACGATTAACACCTATTTGCTATGAGCCAGACCTCTGGTTTCTATCCAACTCATCCCCCCACCATCAAGATAAGACTCTTTACAGCCTACAGGAATGCAGGGAGATACACTCTCCTTATTCAGACATACAGTCCCACATGCAGTTATATAGAAATGTATATGTATCAATGTGTTACCTTCTCTTATATTGTTGTTTCTGTTATGTATGTCGGCCTCAAACATTAATCCGCAATAGGTGAATTATTGTGTATGCTAAGACTCTCACATTTAGGATCACTCATTCAACCGAGATGATACATAGATCATGTTTGGTGTCTATGAGCTGCATTTATGATCTCCTAAATGTTAATGTTTGTTGCATCTTAATAACTCCTTGCTTGATTGGTATTATTGAACTTTTGGAAGTTTTGTGGCGAAACAACCAATCAGCTTCCACATGCAAAACACCATGGTGGAATACAAAGACTTTCAATCTTCCCTCCAAAACTCAGATCAACCGGATTGGACAAGATCCAACTGTGGGCGTGAACAACCTACAGGTTTAAAAGTCACGCCGGCTTCCCTTCCTCGATCTCTGCCCTTCTCCTCGACTCGGACACACGTCATCCCGCACCTCCCTCATATCCATGGGGGAGGGGTGGCTCACCTAGCATTGGCCATGAGGTCTAACATTCTGGAACGATGCTTTGAAAAGCCATGCGGCCTACGCACCCATCTTCGAAGCCATGCGGCCTAACTCTCAAGGAACTGGAAAAGGACTTTCTGAACTGAACACATACGGAACCAATGCACAACAACAAGAGCTTGCAAGTATCCGTTCTTTCTACAAACGTAGATAGCTGTGTTTAAGGTGTTTTATGAAAAACGATTTCAGGTTGTTCAGAACCGTTCATTCCTGTACCATGCAACTCTCTCTCTCTCTCTCTCTCTCTCTCTCTCTCTCTCTCTCTCTCTCTCCTGCGTTCTGTCTATTTGTGTTTTATGTACGTTGTCTATGTGCAATCGTTTGTAAGTAGAATAGTTTAATAAACAACCATATATTCACATATAATGATTCTCTGTGCTGAATGCTTACATTACAATAGTCACTTAAACTGTGTTTCGATCTCATATTGCTACTAGGGGTGTAAGAAAATATCGATACACTTAAATATCGCGATATTTCCTTTTACAATGCCGTATCGATATTCAACTGTACTGTATCGATTTTTTTATTAACAATTAACATGCAATATTCACGGCGTTTGTTCATTTTTGTGTTGCAATTAAAACTCCGGCCGCTAGGTGAGCAGCATGGGCAGCAGTCATTATGTCCTACGCGCTAAAGAAATAATGAAATCCCGCGAGAGCGCCAGTCTGTGCCAAACTGCATGCTAACCGCTAATTTAGCACAGTTCACCGGCGATGACTGAGGACGAGCGGATACAGCCGGCTCAAGCAGCCTTTAAAGCGGATGTTTGGGCATATTTTGGTTTCAAAACAAAGGAAGGCAGTTGCGACTTCGACAAGAGCCATGCGATCTGTAAACTCTGCAACGCCAGAGTCAAGTACTCGGGCAATACTACAAATCAGAGTAGCAAAATGTTTCCTGTGTATTCCTGGAACAAGCGTCTCTGCAGAGAGAGTTTTCTCTTCCGCAGGAGACATTGTGAATGCACAGAGAAGCGTCCTGAAAGCTGGGCATGTGGACCAGCTTGTATTCCTCCACAAAAACCTTGAGATTAAAAAATAAGCACTGACATACAAACTGGAACAACATGTAAAATCCAGTATCTGAGACTGTTTACCATATTTAATTTAGTTGAGTCCTGCAAGTTTTTATTTATTTAGGCAGATGGGTAAATTCCTTTATTGAGATTACACTGAAAAAGTGGATGTTGCAGGGCTTTGTACTTTATTTTGTCAATAAGAGTTTACATTTTTTGTTAATATTAAGAATCCTACAAGCACTTCCATATTTGATTATAGAAAGAGTATATGCTAATGACTTTGTGGTAACAGCCAGAAAAAGTGTTGTGACGTTTGAAGGTATAGAGACCATATTTTCTTTTGATAGTTACTTTGAAATCAAAAACTCCTCATTGGTTATGAACCTCTAAGCAGATATCTTAAAATACCTACAGCCTTCATGTAACATTGTTTACAGATTTTTTCTACATGTTAAGCATGTACATGTTAATGACTGTTGATATTGCAGGAAAAAGTATTGTTATGTTAGATTGTACAGGGACTGCATATATTTGCAAGTATTTGTGACTTTTACTGAAAGGCAGATATTAATTTCTTCAGCCTCAACATAAAGAGCTGATGTTGCAGTGACTTTGCATTTTTTTTTTCAACTTCAGAAATTTGAACCTTATTACTTTATCTTATTATTATTGCTTATTACAGTTAAGGGATAACCTTTTACCAGAGTCAAGAAATTGTTAACTTATTTTTTTCATTTGTTTATCCAAAAAATCCAGCAAATCCTGTATTTTTTCTTTTGTGAAACACAAATATAGATCCCTGTGTTCGAATTCAGTAAGCTTATGTTAAGCATGTAACAGCATTGTGTGTTTACTATGCTATGAGTTTTCTCACAATTAAATTTTTAAAAGAAACTCAATATATTGTTGTTCATACAGCATCGCAATATATCGCAATACATCGCATCAGATTCTTGCCAATACACACCCCTAATTGCTACCTTAAGCCCTATTTTGTTCAATTGTTTTAACTGATTAGTAAAACACGTTGCTGTGACGACGAACTGACGTAAGAGTAATCGATATCACTGAAGAATTTGCTGGACAAAGAAACAAGTCGTTATCATCATTACTGTTACTAATCAGAAACTGGAAAATGTGTATATTTAATGACGATTATTATACACAATTTCCTGTGAGCTAAACTACTTTCCCTGACTGAAATGTATGTTTTAAATAACTCATTTCATTCTATTCATTGGTCAAAAGACCTGGTGGAGATTTACAGTGTACATGTGATGAGAGAAACATAGTCTCATACATGTACACACACGTACTGATCATTTTAAATTCTTTGAGCTAACAAATTCACTACATTAATAAAAACAAATACATATTTAATCTGAAAATAACACAACAAATTATTACAATACTGAAATTTCCCCACCATAAGTCTTTATTGTAGGCTTACTATTACAAGGTTGCAGTTTTAGTTCATTCGTCACCCAACATATCTCACATACTGCGAGTTTAGAATATAAAAGCAATGTGATTGACATCACACATTTAAATATAGCTATAAAACTAGCTCATACAATTAAAATGGGTCCAGATCCATTAATTGCATTCTTTTCCACAACACATAAAACCAGAATAAAGACCAAATATGTCCATTGGTCTATGTAAATCCCATTACCATACTGCTTCAATACATTCTTTTTTGTGCATCATTTTATTTTTGAGTATTTTCTCATTTTTCTCGATAATTTTCATTGCTGAAATACAGCAATTAAAAACATTAAAACACCATAAATATGAAAAGTTTTCCCCAGTTTCACAAAAATTAGATTTTTTTAAGTGAAATATGACCTGAACATATGCTAGACAGGTTAACTGGTAACACTTTACAATAAGGTGTAATTTGTTAACATTAGTTAATGTATTAACTAAAATGAACGAACAATGATCAATATATTTATTACAGTATTTATTATTATTTGTTAATGTTAGTTAATAAAGATACAGTTGTTCATTATCTGTTCATGTTAGTTCAAAGTGCATTAACTAATGTTAATAAACACAACTTGTGATTTTAATAATGCATTAGTAAATGCTGAAATTAACATTGACTACAATTAATAAATACTGTAGAAGTATTGTTCATTCTTAGTTCAGGTTAACTAATGTAGTTAACTAATGTTAACTAATGAACCTTGTTTTAAAGTGATACCGGTTAACTGAGATTAATCCATGATGAATGAATCACATTTTTTATTTTTAAAATAGCTACTTAACATACATACATACTCGCTGTTAATAGGATCTCACCTGGACAACTAGTAATAGATTCATAAAGTGAGATAACACTTCAGAACATTCCACTGATTGTTGTGTTCCCAATTTATATTAATGTGCTTCCCTCTAAGAAACTTTCCATACCATATGAGTGCCTCTAAATGGACTGTACATGTTTGACTTATTTATACTTGCTCTTTCCCTTTAAATTTACTAATAAATTCACTCTGGTTTGGCATTATGTGTTCATCTTTGATATCATTGAAAGTAAAGCAGAGTAAGAGTGTTAGGATGAAGCATCTGCTTTTATATATTAATATGATGAAGCCAACAACTAGCCTGACTCTGCTGTATCTTAAGTAGACAGGAGCACAGCAACACTGGCCATGAGCATGAAATATTAATTACTGAAACTGGTTTGCACTTTGAGGCACCCAAACGGCAACTGAGCTGGGACAATGATATCACATGCAGAGGCCGGCAGTGTTTGAAAGCCCTAGAAATTTGATGACCCTCTGTATATATGGGTGAATGTGACAAAGCATGTCCTGTTAAAATTTTCACCAAAATCAAGAGAAATAATGTAATATAATCTAAAAAAATCTAAGTGCCTTTACTGTAATAATAAAAAAACAGTATTCTTGCATTTATACATTATGATAGTATTTGTTGTACTGCCTGGAATGTATGCAGATGTAGATTAAAATAATATATTTCAGTATTTTACAGTATTATAGTAATCTAATTAAGAGTCTAATGAGGATCAATATAGAGTTCAACGTAAAAAAAAAAGTGCAACATCTACATTATGGTAACAACACATTATAATAAACTACAGGTTTTTTTTTTTTAGAGTTTGAAGATTTTTTAATGCTTATGCTTCACTTTGAGATTCTCAGTTAAACACATGCCACCCATTTTCATCTGATTAGACCTGCCTTGTCACGTGATTGCTGCAAGGATCATTTATTTTTCTGAGGTCAAACAAACCCTGTTAGATCACTTGCTTCTCTGTATGGATGCATTAACACAGCTGCCCTTCACTAGACCTTAATCACATAACATGCTTTTTATATTTGTCTTCATGAAGGCTTTCATTGTCTGTCTCAAAGTGGAATCCACACTCTTTGTGCTGACTAAGTGCTGACCATTGCTCAACATGGACTTAATGCGTTCTTGTGCTGCAAACATTACGTCCTCCTGCCCTACGCCCTGGTCACAACATGTCAGGAAAGGATTACATGACATTTTATTGTGAATGGACTTTAGCACCCTGACAATTCAGGATTAGTGATGCACTCACCCTTCACCTAGAACCTTCACAACAATATTTACCTAGATTTTATTTGAGGTGAAATGTTTATTATAAATAATTACATTTGGCCAGTGATAGTCTGATTACTGAAATATAAATAATACATGTTCAAAAGTAGTTAAGGTAAATCTCTTTAACACTGATTGCATTTGCAGGGGTTTTATTTTTTTAGACGCAAAATTTGTGAGAGAACAGTGTTTAAAAGGCAACACTATTTCCTAAGGTGATCTGCCAGAATTGACACTATGATTGATGACTGTAGCATAATTCTCCTCAAGTTGACCCACTCATGCAGTGCCATGACACCCGCTTGACTGGCAGACATATATGACCAATTAGGGCCCATGTCCTGCAGGGTTTAGAAGGCAAAGTAGGCTGCTGTGGCCTTAAAGAAAATGCCGCTGGCTCAAGGTTTAAGGCGAAGACAGGGAACTGGCAAAAGAAGGCGAGGAGGGAGTGAGGACCAACATGGAACTGGAGAAAAGGAGGATCCCAGTGGAGCCAAAGTGGTGGACGACTGAGGTTGTGTGGTAGGGTGACGATGGTCCAAGGTATAGCCAAAGGGGCGAGGGAACCCGGGTGAGTAATGAAAGACCACAGATGGAGCCAACAGTCTGCTAGGCCGAGGTGCAGGAACAAGGGGGTAGGAGCTGGTTCTTTCCAGAAGTTGATAAGTCAGTGGCCATCAATGGGCTCTTGAGAACTCTGAATTGGACAAACTGGGACAGACTCATTGGCTGCCTCTGGCTATCACACTGGGCACTGGCTCATGCTCTATGTCTGTGTTTAGCTCAGGTGCCAAACTCCAGTCCATGATAAAAGATCTTGCCTGTTGTTCAGGACTGTTGAGCGGGTAAAGAGATGATTGCTGATGATGGACATGTGCCAGGCATTGTTAAGTATTAAGTTTAGTATTGGAGACGTTTGCTAGCAGAAGCAGCCATGACAATTATCTAATTTTGAGTTACTCCCTAAAAAAGTAATTAATTACGTTATTTAGTTACTTTTTATGGAAAGTAACTTGTTACATTACTTTTGCGTTACTTTTTAAATCTAGGCAGGGCTTGCTTGTTTGTATTTAATATAAAAAGTTTTATTTTTTGCAAATGTAAAAGCCTTTTCACACTCAGGCTTAGAGAAAAGTAAATTTATGTCTGTACAGTAGACCGCAGAAGAAAAAATGTCAATTCTTCAGCAATTAAAAACAAAAAGGAAAACAAATGTTAGATTATCTTGAGTAATTTTTGCTTATTAGTATGGATGAATTGGATCATTGAAAGTTGGCAGCAAAGTCATAGTTTAATAAAATGGTATTAAATACATAAAGCATATTTGTATTATTTAACATATTTAATTATTGCAGGTTTGCGTCATATTCTGAGTTGAATTTTACTGTTTTTGTTCATTTTGAGGAATACTGTATCTGTTTTTTTTTTTTTTTTTACTGAGCGAGATTAATTAATGCATGTTTACATTTATTCTAGAACTAAAGTAACTTCTTACTCACGATTCCTCTCAACATGGAGACAGGAGAGCATTTAATCAACAAATGGGGGGAAAAAAGTAACTGGCGTTACTAGTTACTTGGAAAAAGTAACATTATTACGTAACTTGTCTTACTTGTAATATGTTACCCCCAACACTGCTCATAACCAAATTAAAAGGAATTTGAAAATAAAAAAATGAACCCAGAGCTGTTTGCTTTCACAACACACAAAAGCAAACTATACTCAGACCACCTCTCATCCACTTTAAAGCAAACTTTGGCTTTGATTACTTTAAAGCCTTCTGAGATCATTTGAAGTGTTCACATACAGACCAAAAGTCCAGAAAACAGTGCTCAGACCCCTATGAGTGTGAGAACACTTAAACAGCTGAGTGAGGGCCACTGCATACAGTCCAGAAAATAAAATTCTCCCTCTCCATAGCCTCAAGCTCAACATCAGATCCCCAGGACCCTGCTACGTGGCCTCTACAACAACAGAAGAATCTAAGCAATAGAGACAGATGATCTTCCTTTTTTTTTTTTAGTAAGTAAAGCACTTTCATTTTAAACTTACTGAAGTGTGTGCAGTTTAACAAGCCATTCAGTGCAGCTTAAGCATGACCAAAGCCCAAACACTCAACAAACTGTGAGTTTTCACTTTTGTAATGAATCACATCATTTGAAAGTATGCGTGACATTTTGCCATAGGGGGAGGCACTTAGACTATCAGCCAATGATTTAACTGTTGTGATTCTATACATGCTTTAGACAAACATCACACATGGATGGGGCTCCATAGCGTCAGTTACTGATGCACCATCACGTGAACCGTCGAAGGGAAAACAGTAGCGCAACCAATAGCATCGTGAGCTGACTGTTACATTCTCTTGTTATGCAGTAGAAGGTTTTATGGGAAGAACAGGCAGGTGTGGGCTGGTGGGGTTGGGGGGGGGGGGGTCACTGAGCGCACTGTTTACACTGCCTCTCTATGGTAGTTCACTCCACTGTCTAATATTCTGGCATCCCAAACATTCTGCAACATCTCAAAAAAACACCATCACACAGGCGGATAGAAATGGCTGGAATTCTGAAAGAGAAAGGCTCTATAATCCTGCTCATCATGCACATGAATCAAACAAAAAAAATTTTCAGCCAAATGAACTCACAAATTCTGATACTTATTCAGGCAAAGCCTGCTTTTAGAAAGAACTGTCTACAATGTATATCTCAACTCAGGCTGATAAACCCAACTTTTAAAGTAGATTAAAACGCAAGCCTGTTTTCACACTAATTTTTAGGGGTCTAAGCACGGTTTGTTAAAGCAAGTCAGTGAAACCGTTCAGTGAATCCCATGTGCTAGTGTGCATTAAAGCAGAGTGTGAAATAACAGATGGGACTCTGGAGGTGGAGAGTGTTTTTTACCTCAGGGTGCGACTTTTAGTTAAATAAAATACATTAGACTTTGTGAACTCTGTATGTGTTGTATTAAAAAAAAAAATGTATAAGCACAACTATTATGTTAAGCATAATTATTATTATCTCATAAATCAATATTTGGCATATTTTTGTTCTTTACCACAAATATGCCACTACTCATATTCATATGAGTAATACAATATAGTATAATTAAATATTCATACTTATTATTTTTTAGTAGCAATAGCAATTTGGTAGTAATATTACGGAATATTAACGGAAGCAATCGAAACTTCTTGAGCATTCAGTGTTTTCAGACTTTACATTATTAGATGTGGTGCATTACTGTGGCTGCCAAGTCTATAGTCCCGTCATATTATCTAATTTAAATGTAAGCATAGCTCTAGTAGTGGGAATATTGTTTTTATGCCAATGCGGTGAAAATGCATTCCAGCGTGCACTCACCATCCATCGCACCAGACGCGGACTGTACGCCTCCTCTTCTCCGGACTGCAGGCTGCGGCGGCCGGAGCGCTGCTCACATGATGCCCGTTCTTCATCATTTTATACAGCTCTATTTACAAGCGCTTCAGCACAAAACAAAGTCAAATCACTGATATTCACTATATTCACTGGTATTCAGTGTGTGTTACAGGGCTGGGAAACCTTTGTCCTTCTCCAGGATAGCCGGTTTCTGCATTAAATGAAGGTGACGTTCTAATGTGGGACAACGCCTCCTCTGCCGGCCAGCAAAATTACGAATCATACTACTGTGAAGGCTTACTTATAAATATTACTGCTGTAAGATGACGTTTGGTCCGTGGGCTTTATTCATTTGCTGAAAGGATAAGGGGCGTTATTTAATGTACGAATCATACTAGTCATGGCGTGGCTTATGGATATTAGTTCGCCTCATGAAGGGTTTCAAGCAAATGTCTGCGCGACTACATTGGTCTGCGCCTTTGCTATAGTAGGATTTGTAAATTCGTTTCCCGGGAAGTGGCGTCATATGGCACAGACTCGTACGATGAGCGGTGACAGGCAGCGGACATTACTGTTACATAATCTCAGCTCTCCTGTCATGTTGATAAGTGTTGATAACGTGTGATGTATGTAACATAAATGCATAAAACCAGTTCATTTGTATAGGTTAATTACGATGCACTGCCGATAAAATAGGTCTAATTAGTTTACAAAGAAATCAGTGAAGTATCGACTATTATATGTTTATTTGACTTTTATAATACTAAAATCATTTGTCAAATTACCTGCTAGGATCAATTATTGCCTACTGCTGACTTTTTTAAATGGAGGGACAACTTTATTTGTTTATTTTGAGATATATTTATTTATTTATAAATGTAGCGTTAGTTTAATAATAAAATAAACAAGTATGTTCTAAGCATCTAAATAATCATACAGACAGCACATTCTCTTATAATCTGACAACAACTCGGAAGCACCTACGGCAGACGAAATTGTTGAATTTGATAATTAATTAATTATTCAATTTCAGTATTGTACTGTAATTTGTACAAACACGTTACATGATTAAATTATTTTTGCATACTAAAATAACACACAAGACTTAAAATCTGCTTATTTTTGTATACCAGAAGCAGGTTTCTGTGATCAAAACACAGAAGCTATTGAGCTGATAATGTATTCATTAAAGTATAAACTTAGAATTTAAGCATTTCACACAAATTTACAGTTTTAATAGCTGCTAACATTTCAAGCATTTATTGTAGAAATACATACAAATAATTAAGTATGTTACAGTGTGTTGTTGTAACCATCAAAACCTAACTATCAGTAGAGTTTCAAGATGGACTTTGTTGTAAAAACGGCAATATATTTGAAAATATTACTAGTGAAAAGTTTGAGCACTCCTTCTCATTCTTTATTATTATTATTATTATTATTATTGTAAAATGTCAGAATTAAAAGAATTTTGTTTATTTGTTGTTAAACAGCACAGTTAAACTTATCAGAAGCTTTTGGCGCCCCTCTCTGGACATGTGTGCAGCAGCACATTTTATTTATCCAGCAGATGGCGCTCCACTACTGCACAAGGAGAGCACATGGTCCGCTATTTCTCACTTTTCCCTAAAACTGTTTTTCTAAAAAACTGAGCATGTAGCATATTTATTTCTTAAGATATCAACCTTAAAGAGTGCTGTAGCTTATTCCACTGTTACTCTGTTTACATCGGATCCCCGTATATTTCACTTGCTTGTTTATTGTCTTAAGGGGTTAGGGTTGATTTAAAATCTATTTTCTGTTCTGATCATGTATGTATGATCTCAGACAAACTTTTTCCAAGAAGAGCTTGTCTCTTTTTCCCTTTGTCTCTTTTATAGAGCTTTCAGTAACACTTTAGAATAATCTTACTGCTTAACTAATAAGGAATTATTGAAGAACTAACAGGTAATTATTTATTAACACTTAACTCACTACTGTTAACTACTAAGGCAGATGTGTTAACTAAATTAGTATGTAATACAATTTTATGATTGTGTTAAGTAACAGTTAGATAATCAACTGTTCAAGAAAAATAACTGTGAAGTAACTACTAAAGTGAACAGAAAAATTACATTCAGTTGTGACCCTTTCATATTTAAATGTTATTATTATTATTATTATTATTATTATTATTATTAGTAGTAGTAGTAGTAGTAGTAGTAGTATGAAAATGCAACATTAATACATGCAATAAACTTAATAGAGGTTTTGCCTGTGTAGTGAATTGTTTTGTATTTTGTAATTAGTAATTAATAAAGAATTATCAGATAATTCAGCAAGACTCATTTTGAGCCTGAAACAGTAGGCTTGTTCTAAAGGGTAAATATTGGTAACCCTTTTTAATTAATAAAGTAATTAATAAAGAATGATCAGATAATTCAGCAAGAATTACTTATAAACTTAAACAGAATTGTAAAGTGAAAACATAGGGAACCCATTAGTAATTAATAAATAATTATCAAATAATTCTGCAAGAATTACTTAGAAACTGAAACATTGAAAACATAGTGAACCATTTAGTACTAGAACTTGAAACAGTAGGCTTGTTCTAAAGGGTAAATATTAGGAACCCATTAGTAATAAATAAAGAATTATTAGATAATTCTGCAAGAATTACTTAGAAACTGAAAAATTGAAAACATAGTGAACCATTTAGTATAAATAAATAATTATTAGATAATTCTGCAGGAATTACTTACAACTTGAAATAACCTGAACCTATAAATAATAATTACTACATCTAAAAAAAACTATAAAAGTAATCAAAATACACAACTTGTTGGGGGTTAGGCATTAACACAACACAACAAATACCCGAGACTAAAACAAAACAAACAAAAACAAATATCACCCAACAGCTTCATCCAAGTGTTTCGGTAAATAAATAAATAAACAAACAAACAACCATTTTACAGAGTGTATCTGTAGTAAGTTTGATAGTTATGGCAAGACAGCAGAGTTGGGGATCCTTTCCAAAGTAGATTTCCTACAGAACATGCGCACAAAGCAATTATTTAACGTACAGGAAAAAACTTATGTACAATTATAGTAATCCTATATTAGTCCTTTTGGGTGTGTAGCAAACAAAACGCATGTTTCATTTCCATTAAAGGCTAATAATGGTAGTAGTGGACTGTAACAAAGTTACTTTTGAAAATGAATAGGCATTTATAATTTTACTGGAGTAATATTTTATTGGGGTATCTGTACTTTTACTCAAGTACTTGATTTGTGGGCCACAACCTGATTATTATGGTGACTATTTGCATATAACTGTTCAGTAGTAGTTATTTCATAGTTATTTTTCTTGAACCGTAACTACCAGATAATTAATAGTAGTTCTTCAGGAGGTATGACAGAATACATTACATACTGATTAGTTAACACATCTTCCTTAGTAGTTAACACAGTGGTTCCCAAACTTTTTCTGCCGGGCCCCCCTTTTACAGAATAACAAAAATTCAAGCCCCCCCCCCCCCCATTTGCAAATAAACATAAACACGACTTCTGAAGGATTTATTTGAAACGTAATAATTAAAATTCAGTGTGTGCCAACTTACTAAAAAAAATAAACAAGGAACTAGTCACTTTTAGAGTAGAAACATTAAAAAACATAACAATTACTATGTATTTTTTTTTATATGTAACAGCATTCATTGTTTTGTTTTTTTTTAAGAGATTTTCTCAAACTGGCCTCTGCCCAAAAATGAACATTTATGAACTGCAGGGTTTAGACTTATTTACTAGTCTCACAGTCTTTATGGCCAACAAAGAAAGTGTGGGTAGTGTTTTTAGAGTCCTTATTGTCCTCAGTTCATTTTTCATTCATTTATATTTCATTTTAAAAATAATTTGAGTGTTTTACTCCCTTCAAAGAAAGGTGTAAAATGGGTGTTTCCAGAAATGTGACAATGAGTGCAATGTATTTACAATGTAATCAAATGTATTTTGTATTTAAGTACATTTAATCTTAGTATTTTTGTATTTGGTATTTTGTATACTTGTTGGAAATCAGCAGTCTAATAAAGAGGTTGATTGGCAAAAAGTAATTTATGTATTTTGAAAATACAAAAATACTAAAGATTAAATGTATTTAAATACAAAATAGTATTTTGTATTTCAAATACATGTTTTTGAAATACTGCCCATGCCTGACTGCGGTTAACAAATTTATTGGACCAGCACCCAGTGTAAGGTTTGTATCACAGCTGCCCCAAACTAAGTACTGGTGATTACCAAAATCATTTTTAATGTTACTCCACCAGTATGTGTAAGATCTTTAGTCAAAGAAGTGTTTCTAATTGTTACGCCAGGCCAGCAGAGGGAGCCCTTACCCCCACTGACTGTTGCTGCTCCCTCTGCTGCCTCTATGGTTACTTCCTGTTTGTCTACCATAAATACAAGCTCAGGACACACACACTCTGCGAAGTATTGATTTGCATTTGCGGACTTTACCAAGCGTTATTCCTTGCTCCCAGGTTTTCCCAGTCTCCTTGTTGTTTTCCCTAGCCATAGTTCTGTTTTTGTTTTCCCAGTCTTAGTCATAGTTTTCTAGTTTCTTGTTTTCATTTCATTGTTTCATTTGGACTGCCCACCTGGATTTTGACCCACGCTTGTTTATTGGATTACGCTATTGGATTATCTTCGCTGTTCATGTTTGCTGGTGTTTTCGACCCTGTCTGCCTGTCTACGATCATCAAAATAAAGCCTTGCATTTGGATCCTCACTCTTGGTCGTCCCGTTTGTGACAGAATACTTCGCCACACCCGGATCCAGCGGCTTTATCCACCAGCAGTTCACCATGAACCCAGCCACCCAGATTATCCGTCTCCGTCAAGGTGAGCGTCCCATTGAGGAGTACATTTTGGATTTTATTACACTGGCAAAGGCTACTTCAATGGATGAGGTCTGTTTAATAATATTTTTTCGTGGTGGACTTTCCGAGCCATTTGGTTCCCTGATGCCACTACACCAGCCTGGCTGGACCCTCCAGCAATACATTTATTTAGCACTGCAGTTGTTTGGCTCTCCGTTCACTATGGGTGTTTTAGAGGAGCTACAGCACAAGATGTCTGCCAGCTTAAAGCCTCAGCACAAGATGTCTGCTAACTCTGAGCCACAGCACAAGATGTCTGCTAGCCCCG
The DNA here is from genome assembly GCF_049309525.1 of Garra rufa. Classification (NCBI taxonomy): domain Eukaryota; kingdom Metazoa; phylum Chordata; class Actinopteri; order Cypriniformes; family Cyprinidae; genus Garra; species Garra rufa. Next base: position 57,536,549 of record NC_133361.1, read on the forward strand.
AGCCTCAGCACAAGATGTCTGCTAGCCCAGAACCACAGCACAAGATGTTTGCTAGTCCTGAGCCACAGCACAAGATGTCTGCTAGCCCCGAGCCTCAGCACAAGATGTCTGCTAGCCCAGAACCACAGCACAAGATGTTTGCTAGTCCTGAGCCACAGCACAAGATATCTGCTAACCCCGAGCCTCAGCACAAGATGTTTGCAAGCCCAGAGCCCCTTCACAAGATGGCTGCCATCCCAAGACCCGTTCACAAAATGGCCGCCCATCCAGATCCTGTTCACAAGATGGCTGCTCTTCCAGACCCCGCTCACAAGATGGCTGCCTTTCCCGAGTCTGTTCACAAGAAGGCCACCGTCCCAAAGCCCGTTCACAAGATGGCTCCCGTTCCTGAGTTCCTGGTCAAGATGGCCGCCACGCCAGAGCCTGCTGCAAAGATGGCCGCCACGCCAGAGCCTGCTGCAAAGATGGCCGCCACGCCAGAGCCCGCTGCAAAGATGGCCGCCACACCAGAGCTACCACCCAAGATGGCCGCCATGCCAGAGCCTGCACCCAAGATGGCCGCCATGCCAGAGCCTGCACCCAAGATGGCCGCCACGCCAGACCCACGTCAAGCCATAATCCTGATGCCAACGCCTGCTAATGCTACGTCAGCCAAGCCAGCGCCTGCTCACGCCACATCAGCCAAGCCAGCGCCTGCTAACACCACATCAGCCGAGCCAGCATCTGCTAACGCCACGTCAACCAAACCATCGCCTGTTAACGCCATGTCTGCTGCTCCGGTACAGTCAAGTCACGACACAGCTCCTGTTCTTGTCAAGTCAAGTCACATCATGGCTGCTGTCTCTGCAAGGTCAAGTCAAGTTACAGCTAATGCTCCTGTCAAGTCAAGTCAAGTTACAGCAGTTGTTCCTCCTGAGCCAAGTCAAGCAGCACTTCCTGAGCCAAGTCAAGCAGCACATCCTGAGTCAAGGCAAAACACCCCAACACTTCCAGAAGATAAGCAAGTTACCACAGCGCTTACAGCGTCACATCAAGACACAGCAGTACCACCTGAATCATGTCCAGCCGCCGCTGCCCCAGCAGAGCCAACTCAAGTCACAACCACTCCCTCAAAGCCATGTCAAGTCACAGCTGCTCCTGTCACGCCAAATCAAGTCACAGCTGCTCCTGTCACGCCAAGTCAAGTCACAGCTGCTCCTGTCACGCCAAGTCAAGTCACAGCTGCTCCTGTCACGCCAAGTCAAGTCACAGCTGCTCCTGTCACGCCAAGTCAAGTCACAGCTGCTCCTGTCACGCCAAGTCAAGTCACAGCTGCCCCTGTCACGCCAAGTCAAGTCACAGCTGCTCCTGTTACGCCGAGTCAAGTTACAGTTGTTCCTCTCACGCCAAGCCAAGTCACAGCTGTTCCTGTCATCCCAAGTCAAGTCACTGCTATTCCTGTCACGCCCAATCAAGTCACAGCAGTTCCTTCCAGGCCAAGTCACGTCTCGCCCGAACATCCAGAGCCGGGACATGTTTCGTCTGATCTACCAGAGCCTTCGCTCCCAAGCCACGCAGAGCCTTCACTCCCAAGCCATGCAGAGCCAACACTCCCAAGCCATGCACAGCCAATGCTCCCAAGCCATGCAGAGCCAACGCTCCCAAGCCATGCAGAGCCAACGCTCCCACATCACGCAGAGCCAACGCTCCCAAGCCTCACGCCCACTGACCCGGAGGGCATTCCTCTGCCAACTGCGCTACCTGCTATGGCAATCGCCATTTTGAGTGTGTGGGCTGTACACTGCGCCCCAGTGCCCTCTTCTGCCCAGGAGTCCGCCCACAAGTTTGCTCTGGAGACCTCATCTACACGCATGTCCGCTGCGCCTATACCTCTTTCGGAGGTGGCGTACATAGCGGAACTTCACGCTCTGCCCGCACCGCCAAGACTTCACGTTCTGCCCGCACCGCCAAGGCCTCACGCTCTGCCTGCACCACCTATGCCCCCTGCTCTGCCAGCTCCGCCAGGGTTCCTTGCTCTGCCTGTTCTGCCAAGATTCCGTGCTCTGTCAAGATTCCGTGCTCTGTCTGCTCCGCCAGGACTCCCTGCTCTGCCTGCGCCGCCAAGGCTTCACACTGTGCCTGCACCGCCTAGGCTCCCTGTCGTCTCTGACACGACCACGAAAGCCATTCCTGAAGTTCTCGTCTGCCTAGTCACGACTAGGGAGGCCACCTTCCCCCATGAACTCTCTACCTCTCTCCTTGCTCTGTCTGCCTCCTCTGTCTCTGCTCTCCCCAGGTCCCAGTCCATGATGCGGCCTCCTGTTCCGCCCTGGAGGGCTCCTGCGCCTCCTGTTCCGCCCTGGAGGGCTCCTGCGCCTCCGGTTCCGCCCTGGAGGGCTCCTGCGCCTCCTGCTCCGCCCTGGAGGGCGCCTGCGCCTCCTGCTCCGCCCTGGAGGGTTCCTGCGCCTCCTGCTCCGCCCTGGAGGGCGCCTGGGCCTCCTGTTCCGCCCTGGAGGGCTCCTGCGCCTCCTGTTCCGCCCTGGAGGGCTCCTGCGCCTCCTGTTCCGCCCTGGAGGGCTCCTGCGCCTCCTGCTCCGCCCTGGAGGGCCGCTCCGCCTCCTGCTCCGCCCTGGAGGGCTCCTAAACCCCTTGCTCCGCCTTCGGCTCTGCCCTGGAGGGCTTCTACGCCTCCTGCTCTGCCCCGGAGGGTCGCTAAGCCTCCTGCTCCGCCCTGGAGGGCTCCTAAGACTCTTGCTCCACCTCAAAGGACTGCTCTGCCTCCAGCCCTGCCCTGGAGGGCTCCTGAATCTCCTGCCCTGCTCTGGAGGGCCTTTGCCCAACCTGTTCTGCCTCAGTCTCCTGGCCCCCCCACCGCTCCCCTGGACTGTTTCTTCCTGTTGTTTTTTGGAGCGTCTGGAAGCCGCTCCTTGGAGGGGGGCTATGTTACGCCAGGCCAGCAGAGGGAGCCCTTACCCCCACTGACTGTTGCTGCTCCCTCTGCTGCCTCTATGGTTACTTCCTGTTTGTCTACCATAAATACAAGCTCAGGACACACACACTCTGCGAAGTATTGATTTGCATTTGCGGACTTTACCAAGCGTTATTCCTTGCTCCCAGGTTTTCCCAGTCTCCTTGTTGTTTTCCCTAGCCATAGTTCTGTTTTTGTTTTCCCAGTCTTAGTCATAGTTTTCTAGTTTCTTGTTTTCATTTCATTGTTTCATTTGGACTGCCCACCTGGATTTTGACCCACGCTTGTTTATTGGATTACGCTATTGGATTATCTTCGCTGTTCATGTTTGCTGGTGTTTTCGACCCTGTCTGCCTGTCTACGATCATCAAAATAAAGCCTTGCATTTGGATCCTCACTCTTGGTCGTCCCGTTTGTGACACTAATGCTAAGATATAATTATTTTTGGGATTGAATGGATTCAAAGATAGATTGCACAAAGATTGCATTTGTCAGTAACAACAGAGACTGTGGGAAAGTGCATTAAAACAATGTCAGAAAGAATGTAAGCTCTTACCAAGGCCAAAGGAGGCATACAAAAAATATATATTTATTTATTTGTTTCATTAGTTTTTGGTTATTATGTGTGAATAAAGACAATTTAGTCGTTTGTTATTTGCCTAATAAAATGACTGTACAATTTTTAGTTCTAAAAAAGTTTTTGACGGGTGGTCTTATAGGTTTGTTAAGCACTGTATATAGCTACATAGTTTTATAAGGATTTAAACGGAAAATAAAACGTACAAACTCACTTGTTTACACTCTGCCCCTTTTTTGATTGCCAACGGCTGCAGCCTGCAAAGTACAACGTGAAAGCGCAAGGCTGACGCTCTGTAGCGAATTCACACATATATAATTGAGGCATTTTAATTTAAGTTGAAGAGACGGGATTTGCGCGACGCACCGCACAGCATGCTCATAGAATCTGGTTGAGTAATATATAGCCGTCAAAATGAAAGCCCACGGGTTCACGCAGTTTGTTGTACACGAGTGAGCAACTGAACGGAACGCACATTCATAGAGCGGAATACTGATCAGAGCGTCACACATTGAGCAGTGCGCGCTGAATACTGCCGGGCGCGGCAGGTAGGTTCGGGCGTTTATCTCTTTCGAATCTCTATAAAAATCAGTTGACTGTACACTAGCCTTGCCGCGCCCCCCTTATCATAACTCCGCGCCCCCCAGTTTGGGAACCACTGAGTTAACAGTTGTGAGTTAAGTGTTAATGAATATATTTACCTGTTAGTTCAATACTTACTTAATAGTTCTGTGATAATTATCTGATATTTTTTTATTAAAGGGTTCACTATATGTTCACTTTAGAATAAGCCTACTATTTCAGGTTCAAAATGGGTCCTGCAGAATTATTTGATAATTCTGCATTAATTACTAATGGGTTCCCTATGTTTTCACTTTAGAATACTGTTTTAGGTTGTGAGCAATTCTTGCAGAATTTTCTAATAATTCTTCATTAATTACTAATGGGTTCCCAAAATGTTTCCTTTAGAATAGGCCTACTGTTTCAGGTTAGAAATAAGTCCTGCAGAATTATTTGATAATTCTTTTGATCATTCTAACTTTTTATATATGAAAGGGTCACAACTCAATGTAATTGTGTATTACTGTTCATTAGTAATTACTACATATATATTTTTCTTGAACCTTAACTAGTAGATAATTAATAGCAGGTCTTCAGGAGGTATGACAGAATACAAAAGTTATTGATTATGTAACTGTTACTGTACACAATCATAAAATTGTATTACATACTGATCAGTTAACACATCTTCCTTAACAGTAGTGAGTTAAGTGTTAATGAATAATTACCTGTTTGTTCATCAATGATTCCTTATTAGTTATGCAGTAAGTAAAATACAGTATTTTAAAGTGTTAGCAAACTTTCTGTTTCTGCCTTATCATTGTGGTTTTTATCATTTCTTGTTTTGTCTCAATTCTGTAATGAAGTGTTCTTATAAATCATTAAGAACCCTTCAGGTGATGCACCATGTTCCGAAGATGTTGCTCGATAACACCAAGAGCAAGATATGGATCTAAATCGCCTTCTGATGCTTTCTTGAGTAATTTCTTTACAATCTGCACAGTAAACTATAACCACAACCAACAGGCATCATTTTCCATGGGCATATAACACATCAGTATTCACTGTCTGCCATTAATTCTTAGGTAGGTGTGTAGTGATCTTGACTGCTTATTTTGATGCTTTATACAAACTTCAGATGTGCTGACTATTTTATCAGTGTCTGAATTGATTCCAGGCCAGCAGACTGAATCCCTGTATCTTTTTTGCATTTATTTTTCCTAAAATGCCCTTCATATATCCTGGAAAGAATCTCTTTTGTCAGCACTTCTATTCTGTCTTGTCTCAAAAGAACGCCATATGCCACACTGAGCTCAGCTCTAACATTGCAGAACAATTGTTCAATTACAGCTTCCAAAACTGGATATGTTGCTGTCTCCTCAGCTATTTGCTTGAATTTCTGATTAGACTACAGTGGAACTCACTTTTGGAGATTTACATGTTTATGGTGCACAAGATGGTTCATCAGCTCAAACTACGTATTTCCCTGTGCACTAATTCAAATCATATTGCTGCAGTCCTCTCATTAGACTCTGAGTGAGTGGAGGCATCTTATTCAGACTTGTTTTTTTTTCCCAAAGGATTTGCAATAAAATGCTTGTGATTCTTTTCTGCTGTGAACAATACACAGCCATACACATAGCCATGGAATCTCTTAAATCCAAAAGCCAAGTCACTCTTTTTCATTCAGAGCATATCTGCACTCAAATGTTTCCTCTTCCTGGAGGCATAGGCTATAGGTTACCATTCATTAGCATCTGCTTGGAGTAAAACTGGGCCTAAACCATGCTTTGACAAATCCAAGGAGATTTTGATGTTCTTGAATGAATCAAAGAAGGGTGAGAACTGTTTCTGTTGTCAATGCTTACTTGTCCATTTGAACTTGTTTTTGATTCATCAGTTATTTAAGGTTTGCAGTTTCTGTGGAGAGGTTTGAAATGAATTTACCATAAAATAAAATACTGTGCACCAGCCACCTCACTTGTGATCTTTTCATGCTTTTGAATCTGGTATTGTGCTTCTGTGTCCTGTCCATTGTAGGTTTAGAGCAACACTGAATTGCTTCTAATCTGGGGCTTCATTTTCTTCTTTATGTCACGTATGCTTATGATATTGGCCTTTGCTCCTGCATCAAATTTCACATCTTTTACAGCTGAATGAACATGTGCCTGCCCTCGGTGTATCTCCTTGACAGTCTATGAGTCTGACAGCAACAGTAGTGCCCTCTTTATCATAGAAAATGTAAGAACGCAACAGAGCAAGTTTACTTGCATGGCAAGTCTTAAAAGCACATCTAATGTCAGTAACATTTCTCTGAATAGTCTTTATCTTATGTTCTTGTATTTTTCTGTGCATTGTGAATTGATTCTTGAATGTCTACCAGCTGCTATCAACGTTTGTTCACTGACTATGTGGTTTAATAGCATACATCTTTCTGTTGTAGCATTACATTTTTTTTAAAGCTTTAAACTTAACATGTGTTTTAGCTTTTTCTGCTGTGACTCTGTTCACCGATCCCCTTAGCTACCTGCATATTATACCCTGTTGCCATCTCCAGGTCATAGTAGGAATAACAATGGATCACCACAGGGTCAGACCTTCAGTCTGTTCTGACTCAGTGCACTGATTGGAATTTGGTATATATGGTATATAAAACCCCTTAGATTTTTAGAGGGAGTGTTCGAATAAGCAAAGACTCTTCAGAATGCAGCTGTCAAAAATCAAATCCATCTATCAATAGCAAAATCTAGCGACTAACACAGGGCATGCTATCAACATGCTAAGAAACATTTTAACATGTTTGATTGGGGTTTGGTGCTGAAATCTGCAGGACAGTAGCTGTCCAGGAGCAGGGTTGAGACCCTTCAGGAGCAGCCCCCTGAGTTAAAGCATGTTAGTAATGTAGTAATGTAATGTCTAATAAAATCTTAGTAACATACTAAAACTTGTAGGAAAGGAAATGACCTGACCTGCATTTTACCCATCCAAGTGCACAAACACAGCGGTGAGTAGTGAACAAACACACACACACTGTGAACACACACCCGGAGCAGTGGGCAGCCAATGCTGCGGCGCCAGGGGAGCAGTTAGGGGTTTGGTGCCTTGCTCAATGGTCCGACTCACTAACCATTAGGCATGACTGCTATGATAAAGTCATTCTATAATTTATGATGTATACTTTTATTAAAATGTTTATATTTTTGTAAAATTCTCAGATTATCAATGCTAACAAAACCTAGCAACACCCAGCAACATGTTAACAATACTAAGCATGCTAAATGTTTTTTAATCTTTAAGGTCTACTGGTGTCTAAAGAGTTTTGTTTTGTAGATGCGTGCAGGACGAGACGAGACGATAGACAAGATTCTAACAAACACAATATTTACTATTAATCTTCAAGAGGAAGAAAGGCAGGAACAGGCAGGAACACAAAGATCTTCACACACGTATACAACGTTAAGGACCGACAATACACTGAACTCAAAGACAGACTTATAAAGGGTAACTCATAATTAAACACAGGTGATGGTGATTACACAAACAAGGACTAAACCAAATGATCACAAAATGACAGGGGGAGACAATGGGAAAAACCAAAGATAAAAAACAGATATGAACGTAACAGTTTAATATGGCCTGGCATTTAAGAAGTATTTTAAAATTTTGTCAAGCCAACATTAACGTGTGTCATTAAAAGTAAAAGAAAAAAAATTACATTAACATACATGAGAGTAAAGAAACTAATAAACATCTATTTTATTATTTGGTCAGACTGCTAAATTTTCATATAACATTTAATAAAAAACAAATTTTTCCCTGCAAAATGATAACTTGATTGAAAACCACACCATTGTTTGCAACAATTATTGTTACATTAAATTATCCATTTTACATACAACTTGTGAAGAATCTAGGTAAATAGCAAGCTAGTATTCTATTCCTAACACAGCCAAAGACATGCTATATTTCTCCCTCAGGGGTCAGCTGCTATGTTGTTAGATATAAGAGATGCGGAAGAGTCTCGATGATGATGCTGCATGAGCCCCATTAATTGTGCCACTGGCTCCAGGCTGAGAGATCTGGGGCAAGCACCTGCTGCAGAAGTGGGTAAGAATGACAAATGCTGTCCTACATCACCCATCCGTTCACCTCTCCCCTCCATGTGCCAAATAACTCATATCCTGGGGGCAGTCTGGGCTCTCCTCTGGAGGGGAGCATATCTCTGAGGAGATCTTAATGTCCAACGAACTGGTCAGCCACTATATAATAATTACAATAATTGCCTATCTAATATAGAGAGCAGATTTTCTGTCATATTTCAGTGGTTTCTCAATGATTAATGATTACTCTATTGATTAATCACTTATTAGAATATTAAGATGCCCCTCGATATCTGTTGTGGTTACACTAATGGTATGGTAATATCATTTTTTGTTATTTTGAATATATAAAAAGAAGTATTTTTTAATATCAAATTACAACAAAATGTAAGTACATTTTACATTTTAAACGTTGTTATGTACAGTGTTGGGAAGGTTACTTTGGAAATGTAATAGGTTACAGATTACCCTATTTAAAGTGTAATAAGTAGTGTAACTATTTCAATTACTTTATTAAAGTAATGTAACTGATTACATTTGATTATTTTTCCAAATTTCTAATGAATGCTCTCAACTATTATTCATTTTCAAACATATAAACCAGACAGGGTTATCCTTACAATAGTACTAAACACTGATTACTGTCAGATTTTCAAAATCTTCATCACTTGAATTAAGATTATAAAATTTTATTTTAAAGCACAGCCACCACAAAATTAGACTTCTTTTTACTTTGAGATCATTCTGAGGTTAAATACTAATTTAAAATCATAATATATAGTTATGTATATAGTAGCTATAATACTGTTTTTGAAATCAAAATTTTGCATAGCTATTACAGGAACCACTGGCATCTAACAATGCCTTGGAAAAAAAAGAGTCAATCTTAAAAAATGAAGCATATACATAAAAACAGTGAACACTTCTAAACATAGAGGAAAAATTGCCTTGTATGCTAACGAACCAAATTTAGGACAGGCACACCTCAACATCGCTCATGACTCCAATGTTTTACTCACGTCAGGCCAAAAATATGTTCTCAGAGGTTGCTTGAACTAGGTCGACTGACATCTTTTTTTGGATCACAGAGAGAGAAATTGTGCCATCTAAATGATAGCAGTCCCCTAAAACCAAAATGAGCAGCAATAAGCCTTCCCCACTGGTTTATTTTTATATGAATCGAATTGGGTCAATAACGGTGCCATGGAACATAACCAAACATATACTTGGTTACTGGATGAAATTATATAATCATCATATCTCAAACTGGGTAATAAAAGATTTCTCAAATGACAATTTGAGAGAAATGATGATACTGTATATAATCGGAAGTATTTGGATTTTGTATATATTCATAAGTATTACCTGTAGTTCTGAATCTTTCTCAAAACATTTTTATTAGTCATATACAAAATAAAAGAAGCTGTAATTCAACAAACATACATTATATACAACAGTAAATCAATAACTTAGCCACATCTGAAAAATGGTTAACTGCATGGTTCAAATCCACAGTCATTAAATATGAATACAGTGTTGTATCTAGATTGCAAAAAAGTACAATTTAATCAATAAATAGTTACAATTCACCCATTTGTTACGGTGTTTCATACAAAGCACTGCAATATATCTTATAACAACCCATTGATAAAAATAACCAAAACATATTCTATCAATGTTCACCAACCACATTCACCTCACATTTCATATCTTTTCATTGAACCACAAATCTGAGACAAAGAACTACTCTGAGTGCCAAATATAAAACCGTGTACAGTCACTTGCTCAGCAAACAAAGAAAGTGATGAATTATCAGCCTAAAGCTGATAACATTTCCATTAATGTGCTGACTGAAAAAAAAGTTAAATTTTGATTCATTAATGATTCAAGGCCCATAAAAACAATAACAAGGCATGTTGCATAGCCTACTTATTAAATGAATATAGTCAAAATACAATTAATTAGTAGCAATCACAACAGCTGTCCCAAAACTTAGTGAGCTACATAGACATGTTAACTGAAATGAAACTGATATTGACACAGTAGGTGTAAAAGAGCTTGAAGTTACAACTGATTCTGACATAAGAATGTTCCTAAACATCCATTTTTTTTTTAATTAACCAATTAATTTTTGGAATTAGATATACTGTATGCAACAATGACTTGGGTTTTTTTAGAAAGCAGATTACTGGTACAGCCTTTGAGTCAGGAATGTGCATATGATGCATTAGGATGCTAACTAAGATCGGAACAGAGCTAATAAACACACATTTAGCTTTGCAGCAGTGACTGTATCTCACTGAAATATCTTTCTTCTCAGCAATCCTTTTACAGTAGTGCTAAAATACAAACTACCACAAACATCATTGGTCAAGAGTATCAATAATTTATGTGCACATAAGGGTACAGTGGCACTTATCCAAGAACTACATTAAACACCACAGAGAAGTGCTGTGCGTAACAAGTATGCTGAAGACCTCAGAAGAAAAACTCCAAAAAACTGCTTTTCAAAACAAGAAAACAAGATGTGTGGATGTGTTGAGTGCATTATGTGAGCAATGAGCTTTAAAACAAACTGCTGAAAGAATGCACCCTATATGCTGAAAACGTGAAATGCATATAGCACAAACTCTTTCTGATGGCGGGAAGAATGTTTTCAGAATCTGGCCTTGAATCTACAATGTAAAAAGAAGGAGTTGAGGTAAGAGGGCAGTGCATTCCTGTCACAGTGAATCAGTATGAATGTGTTAATTTCTTCTTAAAGAAATAGTTCATCCATAAATGAAAGCTGTCATCCCCAACAGGTGGTCAAGATTAGACTTTTTATTACCCAAAAGGGTTCATTTTGCTGTCTGTACATTATCCTCCTTTATTACACAATTATTTAATAATAATGATAGACATTATATATAACACGAATAACATTGTGTATTGGAGTGAAAACCTTTTATTAGAACTGATGTTAAAGGGAATGATTTGCAGAGAATAAATTATTGTTAAGCCTTATATGACTTGGATGATAGAACACACAAGTCTGCATTACTTTAATTATAACATACATTGCTTGTTTTCTTTTTGGAACTGTGCAGTAAAAATCACTGTCGACTTTAAATGTATATAAAAAGCAGACCAGAAATTTCACCTCAGTCATTGTGGTTTGGAGCAACATGGGTGTATAACAGAATTTTTAGTTTTGGACGAACTATCACTTTAAATAAACTGCAGTCAATGATCTGCATTCTCAGATTTGCTAATACTTTGCCATTGCCAGAAAGTGTATATGTGTATGTGTATGTTTATGTGCATGTGTATGTATTCAGTTTCTGTTCACTTCACAACCATTCAGCTGATTTTCACAGCTGTGGCACACTCATCAGGGCTACAAGTCGAAGTACTTCTGGTGCTTTTAATCTTTATATTACACTGAATATATGTCCTGAGATAACAACTGGGAAGCATATCAAAATAAGCCCATTTCATTAGTGCATTTTACTTACTCTGATCATCTCTCACAGAGAAGTCTCATGAAGCAAACATCTTACACTGTATGCAGTTCTGCTGCGAATCAGAGACAAGATCTGTCCATCAGATACAGAACATGAGCAAGATGACAGGGTTGACTTTTTACACATTATAGCTCTGTTCCAAACCCTAGTGAGAGACTGCTTTGCCATCTGTAGACATACGGTAGGCGGCATTAAAACTGAAATTGTGCCTCGTACAATAAGTGACTGATCAGAAACATTCTATTTAGGTAGAGACACTGTACTCACAGGTGATTTCAATAGAGTTTGACATTTGAAAGTTGCTAAGCCTGCCTAACAATATGTCTAATAAACAGTAAATCAATACTAAAAAAAAATGTTGGGTATAAAAAGTTAGCTTTTGGTAATTTATATACACTGTAAAAAAAAGTTGATTCAACTTAAAAACGTAATGATTCATGCTGCCTTAAAATTTTAAGTTTAGTCAACCTAAAATGTAAAATTGTACTACATGAAAACGTGGATATTTGAGTTGAGTAAACTCAAAATTTTAAGGCTTTTTTAAGTTGAAACAACTTTTTTTCTTCTTTTTTTTTTACAGTGCAAACATTTTAGCAATGATTATAGGTAAATGTAATGGCTTTATCCACCTTTCCTGTTTGGCTGACTTTAAGCTCCACTTGTGTCACAATGAAATCAAGTCACATTCTCCTGCTCCCCCCACTTTTATATTTTCCTATTTATTATATAGTGGTTTGGAGAATAGTTGGATGCATTCATCTTTCTTTTTTTTCTTTTTTTTAGTTAGTTTGTCACTTGTTCTGTCATCTTTCATTATTTGGCATTTTTGAGATGACTTCATGTTGGGAGAGTACAAATGATACCTTAAAATGGACAGTTCACTAGGTTTTGGAACAGAACCATAACTTTAATTCAGGTCTTGCTATTTTGTTAACACGTTGCCTCGAAACATTAAGGATAAATTGTGTTTTGCCCAACGACCTGTGCTGGAAGAGAACCGCAGACTGGCTATGCACCATTATGAAGAGTCACATTGGGTTTGTTTTAGTTAGCTGCAGTAAAGCTGGAAATTATGTTATTCAACAAAACCCAGATGTTCTGAGTGCAAGACATCTTCATTACAAAGATATGGAAGGAGCCAATATGAATGACTGGCTGCTGTACACTGTCTATATTACTTTATAATATTCATTTAAAGAATACAGCTGGACACTTACACAGTGAACAACACTTCCACCTGACCACATACACAGCACGCCACTCGCTACCCCACTGCACGCGCCTACTTACTAGAAAAGCAATCAGACTTCAATAATAAGCCACTTTTGGTACAATTGCAAAATTGATATCAAACTATTTTTTGTTCATATAAATAATTTTTTTTCTTGTTTTGTTATTCAGGAAAGAAAAAACAAAGTAGCTGGAGTAAGACATCAGAGACCATTTGCTAACGATTCAACAATAAAGCTTGTGTTGGGTTGCTTCAGGAAATTTAACTGAGACCAGCCCATCCACACAAAGCACAGAACAACAAAACTACAGCAATACGACTCTGAACAAAGCTAGAATGATCAGTTTTACCAACACGGTTTACCAACTTCAAATATTTTCTAAAAACAAGTAAATGCCTCCTCTCTCTCCGATATCTTTAGGAAAAGGCTTTCTTATGTCTCATGTCTGCAATAGATGAACATCACCTGCCAGACAGCTCAACTGGGCCTCTGCTCTCCCATGCATAAATACAGTAGTTTATTGCCTCTCCTGGTCATATTCCTCAGAATATAACTTGTAAACATCATTCCACAAATGGAATTGAACTTAACAGGAAAGATAATTGATAGTTAAAAAGAATTTTTGCTCGCTCTGTGAATTTCAAGATCCTTATGTTAAGGGAACACCACCATTTCTGATAGAATAGTGAATATATTTAGTTTTCCTCATCTGTATATCAGTCAGTGGAAAATATCAAGCACAGGTAACTTAAGTCTACACTAAAGGGAACAGTTAGCCCAAAAACGAGAAAATGAAAACTGACATGAACCCTCTCATCAATCTGAACATGTATGATTAATTTTCTTCCATGGAACACACTCTTTTCCATACAATGAAAGCATACAGTGGCCATGTCTGCCCAGCCACAAAAAGGATAAAAAAAATTCAGGAACACATTTAAATTCAAGTTATTAATTAATAATCTTTCCCTCTGTTCCATTAGGGCATGCACAGATTTAAATTTGGCGTTGTCAGTGACAGACAGTGTTGGGGAAAGTTACTTTTAAAAACAAAGCATTACATTATTGCATTTCTCTATAAAAACCTAACTAATTGCATTAATAAATGTAATGCATTATGTTACTTTTGTGTTACTTTTTGTCACCAGAGCTGGGCTTGTTTGTTTGTTTGTTTTTTTAATAACAAAAAACACAAGTTATATTTTTGGCAACTATAAAGGCCTCAGTCAGAAGAAAGTGTCTCTGCACCTCATTTTCATTTCCCCCCAACATGGGGGCAGGAGAGGTATCACTGAATAAATGGGGAAACAAAGTAAGTTGCATTTGAAAAAGTAGCTTAGATATATTGTTACAAATTTAAAAGTAATGCGTTTCTTTACTAGTTACTGGAAAAAAGTAATCTGATTACGTAACTCGCGTTACTTGTTTTTATGATACTTTTACGGTGCATTTTAGAAACATTTGTAGAGATTGACATTTGCTAGTCAATGTGTGGAAAAAAGCAGCACAAAAATAACTTTTGGGTTCCATGGACCAAGTCATATGGGTTTAGTACAACATGATGGTGACTACATGGCAAATGTTTCTAATAATTTCTGGGTGAACCTCAAGTGAACAACAATTGTTGTTCATTAACAAGGGTTGTAAATTACATCAGAGACTTTAGTGTTGTCTGTTTATATTTTTATGATCAAAGAGCAGGTCTTGCTGAATTTTGTCATGTCATATAACTTAAGCAACACTGTGCCTGATAAATACGCTGACCAATGTACTTACAAATGTACCCCGTTTGTGCATTACGACCGTGCTTCTGTTTTGGACTTGACAATGGTGATGACACTGGTGGCGGCCACTTTGCCTGGTATAAGGGGCCCTATGACAGATGTGATGGGGCCCCTGGCAGCGGCAACAGGGCTGCGGGCCACAGTTCTGGCAAAACTCTGGAGAGCCTCATATTTGGAGCGCAGAACATCAAGCTCCACCTTCATGCTAGCATTTTCCGAGGCGAGCTTCTCCACCTCCTGCTGAAGCTCCGCCTTCTGTTTCTCCAGCTCCTCCTTTTGTGTCACACGCTTGACACGGCAACTGGCGGCATAGCCACGGTTTTTGAGCGTGCGCCGCCGTTGTTTCAATTGCAGGATTTCCTCCTTGGACAGACCACGCAAGTGCTGGTTCAGCTCCCGCACAGACATAGACACCAGCTCGTCATCAGTAAGACTTGTGCCATTTTCACCTGGCTCTCGCTTCACCTACAGGGAACCACATGGGACGAGATCAAGAGAGAAGAGAGGGAAGGGAACCCAGGGGAGACTGAGGGCAATTGGAATGGTCTTTGGTATCAAGCTTGAAAAGCATATCATTATCTTGGTTCTCAATGCTGTAAAATATTTTCCTCATTTTTAGTTCATGGTACCAAATGTAACCAATAGGAAATTTGAAGGATCCACCATTGAATAAAAAATAAAAAGGGCTTCACAATTGTTTTTGCAATTTCAGGTTTACATCTTGCATTTTTTCATAACTGCGAGTTATAAAGTCCAGTTCTGAGGAGAACATAGAATATCTTGCTTCATAACTTGCCATTGCAAGTTTATATCATGCAGTCCTAAAAAAAAAAAGTCTGAATTCTGAGATAAAAAGTTTTATTTAGCTGCAGAAACAGGCTTCCATAAGTGTAATTGCAGTGTAATTTTTTAGTGGTTTAATAATTTCATTCTGCTGATTTGAATCAATAATTAGAAATATAATCTGAACATACCTTCAGTGCTTTGTTGCCCTTATTTGTAGTAGTCATACCACGAGAGCCACTCTCCACTGCCCCACTCGACAGGTCTGTGAACACAAAAGAGTGTTCACAAAGATCAGACAGAAGTTTCTCAGTCCGAAGGATAGACACACAGGAAAGAAATTTCTGGTTGCCTGTCATTAGAGAAGCAACAGATTGAAAAATAAAGCCATAGCAAAAACTAACAAATGTTTTTTACATTTGTTACTATGAAGTATAGGGTGATCTGGGTGGTTACTTCAAGCCTTTGTGAAATTTCTGATCTCCACATATGATCCAGGCTCCTCCCTCAATGCAAGTCTCCCTTATTGGAATTTTTTATTCACCGTTTTATCATTCACAAAGCGACAAAAATAAAATAAATAAAGCTTAGAAAGCACATAGCACATCTATAGCACCTTTCTTCTCAGCAAGTGATGCAATTTAAGATATTATTCATGTCAAATCAATAATTTAAAGTATGATCAAAAAAAGTGTGCTTCTCTTTGTTGGTGCTTTCCGAGGCAAGCAACACAAATAATACATATTATCACAGTTCATGGCCACAGTATTTCCTGCAGTTCTGTTTTCTGCAGCCCTCTTACGCATGAAAGGCAGCAAGTTTGAAAAACAGTAGTGCTTTTATTGAAAAATGGGAGATCAATTTCAGATTACCAGGCCAAAATAACAATTAGAATATAGAGTTTATTTATTTAAAAAAAACTATAACTAAGAATAAAATACAGTTCGCTTACCTGACTAACTATAAATGAAGATCAAGAAAGTTTAATAATAAACAAAAATGGCCTCAGACTCCCTACTACTTTACAAGTGTTTAACAATTACAATATATTTGCAAAGTATTTACAAAAACAAGAACAAGTTGAGTTGACAGTAGAAGTCAAATGCAACAAGCACAAACTTTCTCAAACACAATCCAAATCAATACAAACAATCCGTCAAATACACTGTCATAAACACACTCACTAATCAAGTCTTATGGACAAACTCTGCTGCACTACACAATCAGACTCTTTATGCTAACGTTCTGGCCAGAACTACTTTTATTTTTAAGTACCACTAGATGTGGAATCAGGACATAGCAATCAGGACATAACGAAAATCGGAGAGATGGAACAAAACATAAAACTCTAGGGTTGTGACAACCAAGGTACAGCTATAAAAAGAGGTTATTGCAAAGAACTGAAATCACCAGAACCTGCAACTGCTGCTTTGTAGGAAGATAAGACCAAAACCAACAATAAACAGAAAATTTAACCAACTACCAATAACTTATTTTTTATTTAGACCTCAATGTCAGATCCTGGAAAGACAAACCCATTATAGTGCTGGTTTTATTTTTTATGTAAATGTTTGAATAACACTTTTATAAAGTTACAGTCATTCACAACAAACTGTATCATTAAGCTCATGTAACAAAAACTACAGAAACGTGCAAAAAATAATATCTTACCTGGCCAAAGACCCTATTATCATGACAATGATAATAGGGTCTTTGGCCAGGTAAGATATTATTTTTTGCACGTTTCTCAGGGCACCAACAGAGATGATGCCCTGAGAAGAGGCATTGAAGCAGATGTGTCACAGCGGGGATGTTGTCACATGGGAACAGACAGCAGCAGCTATCAGACATGCCTCTCTTTGTCTACACACCACACACCTTCTTTTGGGTCAGTGGCTTTCTACCACCCCAGTGGCTGCCAAACACACAGGCTCTGCCACGCACTGGTGAAATCACCTGCTTGAGTGTGTGTGGACTAAAAATATAAATGTTAAAACTTAATACTGCAATATGCATTTCCTATTATATTTCCCCCCCAAATTATGTATTTTACAATGGAAGATAATGCTAAATATTCCTAAAGTACTTGGTGCTTCACTAAATATTTTAATATTTTACATGCACTGTATGCTGATAGCCGAAAATAATTTGCTTTGTGAATCTCTATGTTAAGAGAACCCCACAATTTCTTATAGAACAGTGAATATATTTAGTCCCCATCTGTATATGAAACAATGGAAAAAAACACACAACTACATATAAAGAAGACAGTTAAAGTTAAGGTAAGGGTTAAATGTTGGATGTTGGTTTGGATTAAATTTTAACCATCTATGTTACTTGGTAACATAGATGGTTAAAAACTACAGTGTACACTACTGTCTCCAGACTGGAATTACTGTCTGTTCAACTGAGATTTAAGTATGAAGATAAAGGTTTTTCTGCAGTATTACATTATAACTGTTTGTTGTTTGCTTATGTTACATGATGTCAAACAAGTGTCTAGCTGACTAAAACCATTGAAAGAACTCTGACTAATCAGAGCTGATTATCTGTAGAGAATAGACATCAGACCCACAGGAAAACTAAAAATGCTGAGTGAAGGCACTTACAAGAAAGCAGGTAAAATAATAGAGAGGAACAGAGATTGAGGGAGAAATAAAGAACAAATAGAGCGAGGGAACATGGGGGGTGTTGGAGGAAACAGCCTTGTGAAAAATGTGTCATCAGCACATTTGGGCTAGCTTGCAAAACGAAGGGTAAAAAAACCCTGATCTCAGCAAGGACCCCTACCAAGGCACCAATTAGGAGGCTGTGGAGCTGAACTCGAATGACCACAGTGATCATTTCCAACCTTCAAACCCTGCCAGCCTTCATAAATTTAGAGGGTGTTTAAAACCTGCAAGGTCTAGAGATACATGCAATGATAAATAAATTACAGTACATATACATATGATAAATGCTGAGCCAACAAAAGCACTGTGGCCTTGAGTCTCGTCGCTGTGTCATGTGTTAATGATTGCCTTGCTTTACCGAGGCTTCAGGGATTAGTCCACAGATGGATGCCATTGGGCTGGGCTATGCTAAAGAAATGCCAACCTGCCCCATTTACCTGTCCTCTACAGCACAATGTGACCCACGAATAGAAGAAAACAAACTAATTTCACTGCTCTTGAAGTTATTACACAGCTCTCTGAAATATGTGATTGGTGGTCAGTGGCAGTTTTCTGTGGTGAAGTATTTCTTTACAATTAGCAAAAAACATGTAAATGTATGTCATCTATAGTACATGTACTAATTCTAGGGATCTCCTTCATCAAGTCACCTTTTTAAAAAGGTAAAAGTTTAGGACATTAAAAAAAAGTTTTATCTTTATTACCACATATTTTCAAACCTATTAGTTTATTCATTGTCCAAGTTGGAAAAAACCAACCAGTCACCATACAAAGAAACAATCTTTCACCCTAGGGTATTTAAAAAAAAAATAACATAAAAAAAAAAAAAAAAAAAATATATATATATATATATATATATATATATATATATATATATATATATATATTGGCAAATTCACCAAAGTTTTTGTTTCAGTGCAGAGTGTAACACTTTTCTAGTTCTTCTAGTTATTTCAGTGCTGTTCTTAAAATGGAAGGCTCCACAATCATTTAAATATGTGTTTTTAATGTGCAACATTAAAAAGATTGAAGCTCTGAATGTTTGCAATTGTGACAAATTACCTGACATGAAAACTCAAGATAATGACAGTGAGAATGACAAGGTAACATATTCTGGGTGTTTCTAAAACATTTGGAGTTTGAAGGGATAGTTTACACAAACAGAAAAAAATCCTGTCATAATTTACTCACCCTAATCATTAATTTCTTTCTTTGAAGGACACAAAAGAAGGTAAACAATGTTGTTAACCAGTGTTTGGAGGTGACCACTGAATTCCACTGTTTGGACACACAAAAACATACTGAGACTTTGAAAGTAAGTCAGTATTGGATTTATACATTTCTGTAAACAATCTCTTTAAGCCCCATAAGCTCACCACTAGTATTACTCATGACACATAGTTCAGCTATTAAGAATAACAGTAGAATGAAAATGGGAAAAAAAATATTGTATATTTTAATGAAAGCCAGCAGGTTTCAGCCCACTAATGTACATTCAAGTCATTGTCCAACCTGCTGACCTTTTGGAAGCCATGATGGCCCTTAATTAAGACTGCCACTGGCTTAGAAACCCTATATTTAATTTCATGCATGATCAGCACCTCTTTTTTTTCACATGCCTCATCAAGTAAAACGAAAAAAGAAAAAAAGGAGAAAAAACAAGTAGTGCTATAAAGATCTAATCATCTCTCACTTCAACAGAGTCAAGTCAATTATCAAACAACCTGCATGTGTTGAGCACCATTTAACTGCAAATTAAAAATCAGACTCTGCTTATGACTGAGGTTGTGTTTCTTCAAGGCAGGCACCAATTTATGTGCGGAGGGCAGGGAAGCCATAAACTAGCGGCTATTCAGAGCGTGAAAAGGAAATGCAAATTATTCTGATGCTTTCAGCAGTGAAGAAGCGACGATGCACCATTAACTGTCAATAACCCAAGTAGTCCTGTTGATAGGGGAAACTGCAATGACAGATGAGTGGGGCTGCCCAAGAAGATCTTGAGAAGTATTCTCTCAAAGTCAACCCTGCTTACATTTCAGGAAAAAAAAGCCTAATCAGTCAGCTGTGATAACAATTGAGTTTAACTTTGGCAAAGAGACTGAATTGAAAGGTAGATTGATTATTGACATTTGAAGTCACCCTCAAATATTATAAAAAGATCATTCTCTTTCTAATGCTGTATTGATTTTGCCGTCACACACATGGGTAAGGCTTTGTATGCAAAACTAGAATGAGAAAACTAAGCTTTGATAAACTTATGCCAGAGTTAAATGACAGGGGAGAAACAAACCGAATGTACTAGAACCACATTATAATAAAGAGCAGAGAAGTCCCATTCTCCAAGCATGTTTCATAGACATTCTTGGAGAATGGGACTTAGGGAAAAGACTTAAATGTAGGAAAGCAAGAAAAAAACAGATTTAATTGAGCATGTGTGAATTATACTTCACTTAACGAACAAGCTTGAATGACCTGTTGAACAGCTAAAAGAGGTCATCAAATGGGAAAAAAAATCTTACCTAGGTCAAATAATAAAAACGGCCAAGGGTCAACCCATCAACTGGTTCTTTATTAACTTAAAAAAGCTATGATTTTTTAAATCTTGTTTGGTTCCATTAACAGTTCTTGAACATGTTTTTTTTTTTCTTTTGTGAAAGGGCAATGTATGAAAGAAAGAAAAAGAAATGTTAAGAAACTGAAATTAAGTAACCAATGGTAAATTAGGTTAAATTACATATGATTTCCATTCTGATTTCAAAATAATCAAAATTAGAATACACTATGACATGGCATGAATAATAAAACTATTCTGTGACATCCATAGCTATTGAGAGCTGTTTTAGTCTTTAAATACAATTGTTTGTTAAATTCAAACTCTCTGATGGCTTATTCTTCATTAATTCCACTCTACATTAACATCTTTGAATAAAACTAAAATAAAACATTCTTGCACAGTGTTACACCTCAAAAAAATAATGAAAGAAAGAAAAAACGCCTAGCAACAGCAGGCAAAAGACGACTGCAGTAAAATAAAAAAAAAGACATCCTCACTTACACCGAGTTTCATCATCAACACCCCTCCCAACACCCCTCAAAACCCTATTGATCTTTTCTGGAGTCCTGTGCTGCTAGAGCTCTGCATTCAGATAACACTGTACTTAAGGACTCTTTCAGGGACTGTAATTTCTGCAGTGATGGCATAAGAAATGGAAGATGTGAGGAGCACCTCCTCCACTCATTAAACACTTTCTTTAGGTTGCATCAACTCCTGTTCTAGCAGAGCTTCAGACAATGAATGGCTGCTCATGTTAAACAGAAACACCAGTCAAAGCCTGTATCACAGGCAAAAGGGAGGCTGGATTTATACAAGGCATGTGATAGACCATACATCTTTCAAAAGAAAGCCACTATCCAAACCCCTGCTGCTCGATGAAGGTGCTCATCTGTTCTTGTTACCTGTTCTGGCAGGTGTAATTACACATGAATAGATGGGGTTTATGACACAAATGGGGCATCCTTATAAATGCAATGCAAATTTAGGTTTGCCCAAGCCATTGTCAAAAGATCTATACATTTGTCCAAATATATAAATGCAAAGGTTCTGTATAACACCTCATTCAAAATCCTCTTAAATTGGAATAATTCTATCCTCCAAACTAAAATTTCAATATCAGCAAACAAAAATACAATGATATGTTAGCTGTTAGGTAAACAAATGAACACAATGAAACCACACTGCCATACTTTCAGACAAGGTTCAACTACATATAAAAAAGTGGGTTTTTTATACAGCAGTTCAGGGCAAGTTAAATTTTAAAATATATCAAACTATAAACTTCATTACACTACTGGGCATGTTATCAATGTGCGTTTAATGAACTGTATCTTCTTTTCTTTTTTTCCAATGGTGAAATTTTTTTTTTGTTACCAGGACATAGCAATACCAAGTATGTGCAATGCCATTAAAGCTGTCTAAATATTTGAATCCTATACTCTAAAAATGATTTCAAATACAGCCAAGGTATAAAGTCATGGGTAATGAAAAAAAAAAAGCGTTTACAGTGTCATTCTAACCTTCAGCTCAATATGGATCACTGATGCTCATGGCAGACTGGACACAGGAGTGCTTTTGATGCTTAGAATTGTGGTCAACAAAAACATGCTCCTGCTGCTCCTGTTTTATGCGTATTATAACATAAGAGTAAACCAATTTTAATTCAGAAAATAAGCCTTACATCATTCTTAAGACAGTTTAGCATGAAATTACATTTGACGGAATTAAAACTCTAAATGACAAACACACAAGCATTCAAACAGGTCAAAGCACATTCCAGCGTTTAATAAAACACACGTTTATTAAACATCTTGCAAACGAGATCAGACTAAAATCATCTGCTTTTGAATGTCATACTACATAACACATACTAATCACATTGACATATATCTGGTAATTGCTTTCTGAGCTAAGACATACATGAACTGAACAGCATTATGATGAATCAGCATCTACGATCTGATTTAAACAAACAAAGCGACACACTTTTTTCATGCCCACAGGAAAAGACGTCTGATTAGCGAACAAATGAAATCCCCTTTTCATTCCGATATTTACCTGTCATAGATCTGTGATCAAAAGACTGGATAATAAAAGATCCCATTCGCCTAGTTAGATATAAATATATGAATACAGCATCATTTCATATTGACAAACACGCGCCCTACCTGGTGCTGAAGCGCACAGCGCCCTTATGATGAAACAGCAGCTTTGTGCTGATGTGTGTGTGTGTGTGTGTGTGTGTGTGTGTGTGTGTGTGTGTGTGTGTGTGTGTGTGTGTGTGTGTGTGTGTGTGTGCGTCTATCCACATATTTCTGCACATCCCCCTGACTGTCACTATAATGCCTCTAATTCACACAGGGAATCCCCATAGGCTGTTCGTCTCTTGAATCCAATCACGCTTATTAAATACGTTTATGATACACAGCAGCTTGTTTACATTTTGAATAATAAATGCACGTGCGTTTTAACAGCTGCTTCAGGTATATGATAGATAGACTATATGCATATGATGAGAGAGTGGAAGTGTGCATGCACACTCAGCACAACAACACTGTCACACATTTGATGTATCAATAATAGAGTCGACTCACCAGTTATAACAGATGCCTTTCTGTATGAGCGTGTATATGTGAGTAGAGGATCCAAAGTGTGTTTGAGTGAAATCAGATGTGTAAATGTGTTATTGTTGCTCGGATTCGCTTTCTCTTGTACTGAAATCATCAGACGTCATATGATGTTTGATCACGTGGCTTCATTCATGAAGGATCTACGACACCGCTAATTTAAAGGAACCGCCTTGAATACAATTTTAAATCATTACATTTTAAAATATTTTTTTGTTTGTTTGTTTGAGAGAATTCCTCCTTTTAATGTTTATTTGATGTAGAGAAACCCAATATTTTGTTGATTAATAATATAGTATAAACCTGAAGCCTAAAAGTGTGTTGTACACTGGTGCGTACTGCGTACTAGTACATGTTAAAGGGTAACATTTTGGATTAGATGGAAATGCACATCCTTTTAAAAATGTGTGTGTGTGTGTGTGTGTGTGTGTGGGGGGGGGGGGGGGGGGGGTGATCTCATATTTTTATATTTAAAAATTTCTCCTTTATCCTATGTATTATATGGGTTCTTCTAAGTAACATCTCAACAAACCTTTATTTTATTTAATAAAGGAAAAACAGTATTTTTCATTAGGAATGTAGCCTAATTATAAAATACACCACAAGAGTGAACACCAATATGTAGTAGATGGAATGGGCATTCTTTTTATTTATTTATTTATGCGCTCTTTTTTAAGGAAAAAATTAATGCTGTTGTTTCTGTCCAATGTCATATTTTGTATTTTCATGTTTCCTTTTAAGCTATTTACACCCCATTTCAGAGAGGTTTTAAATATTTTGTTGTATACATGTATTTATTGTATAATGTCATACCACTTAAATGTGACAAAAAATAATTAAAATCAGTGTTGGTCAAATGTCAAAAATAACATGTTAAATGAGTTTATACATTGTGAAACACAATGGTTAAATTGAGTTTGCAAAACAGATATTTATCAAAGTTGTAGTTGGCATAACTCACTTCAGTATTTGTCTTTTTAGAGAAGTTAAAATTCTCTGCATTGTTTTGTGTAATTACACACACACACACACACACACACACACACACACACACACACACACACACACACACACACAAAGCTGATGTCTTCAGAACAAGCAGGACTCTTAAACTGAAATTAACATTGTTCCTGGTAGTTTACCAGTGGCTTCACATCATCATCCAACACAATCTGCCCCATGCTCTGAATGTACTTCAAGCACGTGCTGCGAGTAGAACAGAACAGAAACTAGAACAGAACAGAATTTACATTTTAGGGCAAACTATCCCTTTATTTAATTCACTATGCAGACTTTTCTCAAATATAAAGTATAGACTTAAAAAAAAAACACCCCTCTCAATCATCATCTACACTGTCTGTATTACCGATTTTCTTCTTGTTTTATTGTGTTCGGGATGTTTCTGGGCTACACTCTTTGCCCATTGGGTGTGTAGCTCTCAACCAGTACCAGTAACAATTTGTGGCACAGGTGAGGATGAAACTTTGGGCTTGTCCAAATATCCACACTTGCAGTCTTTTTTTTTTTACTTGACTACTTGTCTGCTTACATGACGTATTTCCTGTATTTGGCCCAAGTGTTCAAGTGGCCATGAAGGCACACTTACAGTGTTGATTTTCAATATTTTAATTTTAAAATACTTCTAAATGTATGTTCAATAGTCTTTATAACAGATGACACAACTTAGAAATTGTGGTGCTTCTAATTAAGTGACAAAAAGCAGTTGCAAAGGTTGTACTAAATAAACATACTTATCTTTGTACCAATAAAATGTGTAACACTTTGTTTTAAAAATGCATGATGAAAACTACCTAAAATGATGGAAACACTAACACTTGTTTAGATGGAGAGGGTGGGGATTGTGACCTATACTGCAGCCTGCCACCAGATGGTGATGTTTTGACTTCACTTTTCAGGAAGTGTAAATCAGTGAATTTGCATAGAAGGCAGATGGGGCCAAAAGTCTTTAAAAGCAACATGTAAAATTTGACTGTGTCAACTCACACTGTTCGTCCATCAATTTTAAACACCTTTCTTTTGTATGACAAGCACATTCTGCCTGTGTTAAAGTGTCAGTTTTTGCTGCATCTCTTTAATATGTGTGAATATACACAGTTTTACATTGTTGAATTTGAACTGAAGACAATGACTTTGAACTAGTCTCTCAACATGCATACATACATTATGTCTGATGTTTGCATATGTGCACACCAGGGTACCATTATGACATCCTTTATGAATAAACATGATGTCTGTTGTTTATATACATATGCTAACATACCACTGCATGCAAATATAGTTTCAAATACAGCAATTTCATTGGCTGCTGTGCATGTTGACACATTAATGTGGACAAACAGTTTGTGCTGACATGGTTAAAATCCACGTGTTCAGTTTAAAGGCTTTTGGCACTTGTTGGAGCACATATAAAACTGTGGATTTGTTACAACATAATTGTTTTGAACCCCCAGCCTAGGCTGGTTGGCTGGTTTTAGCTGGTCAACCAGCCTAGTTTTAGCTGGTCAGCAGGCTGGTTTTAGAGGGGTTTTGGCCACTTTCCCAGCCTGTCCCAGCCTGGCCAGGCTGGGAAACCACCAGCTAAAACCAGCCTGGCCAGGCTGGGTGACCAGCTACTTTCAGCTTAAACCAGCTAAGACCAGCAAACCAGCCTAGGCTGGTATCAGCAGGGATGAAAGTGGGTTGCTGCTATGAGGCGTTGACCTCTGTGAACCCATAAACGTCTATGGTTTTTACCTCATCTCAGATGAGTTTTATCCTTTTGAATAAATGCTGGTTTTAACTTTTTATTAATCAAGTAAGGTCAGAAAGTATCACAGGTTCCAAATAACAAATATACAAACACTTTTTCACAGTTATACTTCATCATCAGTTAAAAACCTAGGTGTGCTATTTAATAAATTACTTCAGCAATGTGTCTGCAACTCTGCATAGCCTCATGGAAAACACAGATGACATGTGATGTCTGTGTGAACAATGGGCATGGAGGTATGCAAATACATAGGAAGACAGGCAGGTAGGCCACCCTATTCAGACTGCAATGACTGGATGACCATATTATTGTCCAGAGTCTTCCACAAAGGGTGTTTAATTTGTATTACTTTTTAGAAAATGTTTAACCAGTTTAACAATTTTAAGAAAAACACTGCTGTAAGGCATGCAAATAAGCACTTCAAGAATCTTTAAATATAAATGACTTCATTTTTATACAAAGCATTATCAGTCATGTCTGCACAGAGATAAAAATATATATAATCAATTGCTCTGCATCTTTATTAGTAGGTTTTTAGTTTTACCAGAATTAGTTTATGGTAAGATCCAAAATAAAAATATTTTAAAAAGCAACAAGAAGCATTTTTTGCTGTGTTTACAGACACACTAAATTTTCTCAGACCTAAATGCTCTTCTTTTTCGATGAGAATGTATTGGCACCTAAAGACATATTTTAAACCATCTGCCTAATCTACCCTTAACGTTTGTCTATGTTTGTACTGTAATGTTGTATGCAACAGGTCCTTTCAGAGTGAATCCCAGGTAAAAAGTGACATTCTCATTGTTGTGGGGTACTGAAGATGTTTTTAGAGCTGGGATATGAAATTTCATTCCTTTGGGGCCCTCTAGAAACACCTTCTCATCCTCCGTCCAGCCTGTGACACATTTCAGCAATTTGGACATTTCTGGCATTTTCCATACTTCTCCACTAAACCATTTCAGGCGTTTTTCTGAAACTGAGAGCAGTTTTGTGATTGTTTCAAACTTACTCTTGTGGACAAATTTTTCAAAACCAGTCCCATTGCTCAAGAAGAAATGAGTGTAGATCCTCTTTTTCCTTGGAGGGATGTCTTTTAATTTCTTGTTATAGATTATCTGGAGGTGTTCAACAGCAGAGAGCACAGTCTCATACTTATGCTCTTTCTCCACTTCTGTGTCCTGCTCTTCTGGCCAGAAAAGTAAGACGAGTAGGAAAAGAGCACTTGGTAAACATCTCTGTTTCTCTTTAGGAAACTGGTGACTCAGCCTTTGTAGATCCTGAAATGCAGCCAGCTTGGGAGACTGAGTTGAGAGGCAACTTAAAGCAAAGTGTGATGCTATGTAGTTGACAAGGTCCACTTGTGGCATTTGCGCCCTCATTGCATTGCTTGGGTAAAGTGAAATAATGTCCTCTAGAACGCTGACAGGGTTACCATCTTTCTGGTTTGTTAGGAGGGAAAAAATAGTTGTAATGTTTCCCCCACCATGATAATAAATCATCATGTGTTTCATGAACGGAGTTAACTTGCCTTGGTTTTGATCTTTACTTTGAGAAACACCGCTAAAGTATTTGCCATAAGCAGAAGACTTATTCACCAGCCAGTGCATTGGGTGCTTTATGGTCCTCTCAACAGTCTTCTCCTCATCGGTGTTAAGGTCAGTCTGGAAGTAACTCAAGTCTTCTGAAATCCATTCCAGTGCCTCCAGCATTATTTTTTGGAGGTTTTTCAATGTATAATGAAAATTTTCCCATGGTTTATCTATTTCAACTGGTATATATTCTGTATCTAGGAGGTATCTAATGAATTTGGAAGGCGTTCTTTTTGAGAACACGTGAAGACTGGACATTAGCTTCAGCAGTGCACAACCTACTTCTACTACTCCAACAAAGCCAGCATTGTTCATGGTCTCATTTTCCTGGACTGCTGCATTCTTACATTCCTGAAAACATTCAATGGCTTTTAGCGCCATTTCCAAAGCACCTACTGTGTTTTCAGGTGTTTTCTGATCCTGGTCCATAGCTTTGCATTTTGCTGTAAACCATTCCCGATACACCTGACCTTTGGTATCAAGAAAGTAGGAATTGTTTGGCCTTTTTGCTACTGCAGTTTTTGCCCACTGTTCTGCTTCTTTAAATCTGTCATGTTTGTAATTAAGCCGAGCCAGTTGTTGAGCAAAAAATGCATCCTCATTAAAGCGCTTGTAAGCTGCCTTGAGAAGCTCAATAGCTTTATCTGGACACTCTTTCTCTCTCACATGCTCAATTAGGGGAGAGAAAAAGCTGTCCAATTCATCCCCTTTGCTGATCCTACGGCGTGTCATAAACAGATCTCGCAAAAACTTCATGTACCGATCTTTACTGAACCTGTGCTCAAAGAGCACGTCATTGTTGAGAAGATCCAAAGCGAGATCACTTTGTTGTTGCTCGTCACCCAGAAGTTGGTAGAGGATTTCCTTGGCAACCAGTGGATGAATAATTCTGATCGAGTTAATGTAGGTGTTTTCATCTCTCAAGTGTATTAAGACCAATCTAGCTTGCTCACTTAGAGAAGTCTCAAAGGTATGTTGTCTAAATCTAGCCATATGACAGGAAATAGCCAGGAGAGCTTCACAATGTGACTGAGAGATGAATGAGTTCTGCACATAAGTGTTGAGCAATGCCACATAAAGAACAAGCTTAGTAACAACACACTTGTGATCAATACCTTGCAGTAAATGCTTGACAAACTGCTTCACATATTCAGCAATTTTGTGGCTCTCAAATTCCTCACTCATCAGGACAAAGGTTAGGATGAATTCTGGCTTGAACTGTTCTTCAAGGCTTTGTCGTTTTTTGGAAAACTGCTTTTTTTCTGTCTCCGAAAGCTTATGAGTAATAGAAACATTCTGTTGAGCTGATTCCTTACACATTTTCTCTGGATTGTGAGATCTCCTACAACTCAGCAGGATGAAGCAGAGAGTTCCTCGTGCTATTTTTTTTATGTTGACAGCCACTTCCAATTCATATTTGACATCTTCTAAATACTCTCTATCACAGTCTTCAAACAGCAGGAGTACAGGGAGGCATTTTTGGGGATCCTTTTCTTCATATTCTCTAAGCCAAACAGCATTTTCTGAGACAACGGATGCTGAGTATGAAGGATTTACAACTGCACACCTTAGATCCCTTCGGTTATTCCACAGTACCTGCCTTGCCACTGTACTACCACCACTGCCGGGATGATGATATATGTTGATGCAGCTGATGGGTGCCCGGTCCAAACTCCAACAAAGACAATCTTTCAGCAGACTGTTTACTTCATTGTAAGCATCTCTTTGAATAACCTCACCGACAATTTTTTTATCTGCAAGCCAGAGATTCATCCAAGTTACTTTTCCTCCATGGTAAAACTGCTGCTCAATCATCTCCTTTTCAGATTCAATGAGTTCGGGACTGGTTTCTTCACAGTGGTTTAGACTCAGAATTTCCAAAGAACGTCTCATTTCCTCCTCTCGTGTATCAAGGAAACACTCACCTTTGACATGGATTGGTAATCGTTTCATTGTCTGTGTATTGGTAGGCTGGACCTGTTGGAGGGTTGCATTTACTTGACTTATCGTCATCCCAACAACACTTAATCTATTTACTGTTTCCATGTCACAGGATCCTAGAGCAAAGCTCTGCCATTTATTGAAATTCTCCTCTGATTCTGCAAGGCAGATGATGTCTTCATGTCCTTCCATGTCGGTGATGAACTCATAGAATGTGTTTAGGAAAGGTGTGTCAACAGGAGAGGTAAGGAGGAAAATCACTTGAAAGGTTCCTT
The DNA here is from genome assembly GCF_049309525.1 of Garra rufa. NCBI lineage: Eukaryota > Metazoa > Chordata > Actinopteri > Cypriniformes > Cyprinidae > Garra > Garra rufa. The sequence continues at coordinate 57,566,467 of NC_133361.1, forward strand.
TGGGTAAGATATCTTTGCAAATCAATGACACACAATCTTTTAGGAGGGTCCTTTTTGCTTTAACCCAGGTCTTCTCATCACACGGAGACTCGTTACCTTTGAAATCATTCCGACCATTGCAAAATATCCAGCTGATTTGATCAAACAAATGCAGATGACTCTCAAATTCTCGGATGCTCAAGCCACTGGGAATTTTGTAGTTCTGCATGAAATGGCGGTTTACTACATGATGCTTATTGTATTCATGGCATAGCCCAGACACACTAGAATCTGGATCAAAGTCAAACACACAGAAGATGTTCATGTTCAACAAAAAATCTATGCTTTCCAGATCCTTCTCCTGAAATTGGTTGGTAACCAGTATGTGCCATTTTTCCTTGTCCAGTATTTTCTTTCCACCAGTTATGAGCGTGATGAGCTTTTTTCCCAGGTTCTGGCACAGTTTTGGTGCAGTGAAATTATGCATTTTCTCTGCCTCTTCTCTCTTAGCATCCCTAAAACTGATGTGTTGGTAGAAGTCACTGAGGTCAGCCACTGGTTCAGAATTAGAACCCACTCTGCGATAAGCAATTTTCTTCTCAAACTGAACTTTGTTTGCTTTCTCATTGAAATTTGGCAGGCTAACAGAGAACACCCTATTCTTGACAATGCTCACTGCTGGTTTAATATCAACCTCCACAACATAGAGTTCCTCACTGCTTTTTGAACAGACTACTTGAACAAACTGAGGTTCACCAATACATAATCGTACAAGTTCACTATCAGAGTTAGAGAAACTCCTCTCTATGTAATCTAATGCATCACAGTATACGTCTTTTTCCTTAACTGGAATACCAATGATTTCACCATGTACGTAACCAGTGTCACCTCTACTGTCCATGACACCAAAATGTATTGTGCCATTTGTACGAACATTTATACAACCTGTAGCAAATTTCAGCACTTCTTTTGCAAACTTGGCTTGTAGTCTTTGGCGGTCCAGTGTTGCAGCAATGGCAAATGACTTATACTCATGACATGGACAAATAAAATCAACAACCCCTGATTCTGGTAAGAGTACACTGTTTTTAACGTATGTAAAATCAACACCTTTCATATCAAAAAGTCGTAGTTTTGAATCTCTCTTTGTTGTTATCACAGGCACAGAATCTTCTTTATGCTCTCCCTTGATGTCGGCTCTTGTGTCAACACTGTAGTCACTTTTAATTGCACTTGCTTCATGGTAATTTTTTCCAGATGTTTGTTTGTGTAAATGTTGGCTCTGGGCTTTTTGTGAATTTACTAACTCATTTCTTTTTTTGATTACTAAAAGTGCAGGTCCGGATTTCATTCTAATCTTTTTTTCCAGATATTCTTCTGAGAGTTCACAAAGGATCCGACCATCTACTTCCTCTTCATGAAGTTTTTTTATGTATGTTTCTTTAATGCCTACTGATGTTAACCAAATGCTCACCATAGATTCAGTCCATGTCTCTAGTGGAAGATCCTCTAAAAAAAAAAAAAAAATAGCTTAAGGTGAGATTTGTTCATTAAAACTACTTTAAACCAATGACCAGTATGTGCTGAAAAACAATATTGTACTTGCCCATTGTTTAATGGCTTCTAATGATCATTCACTGTACAAACACAGACAATCTAACATTGTGGACCTTGAAAAACACAAATTACATTGTTATAGCAGAGACATTTTGAAGCCATCAGCTATATATTTATTTGTATCTTGTCCAGCAAACATTTTGAAGCATTTCATTTAATAACTGCACAACAATATGCTAATTTGCTTCTAAAGAAACATTTCTTCTTTCTTCAAAACAGTTATGATGAGTCACCAGGAGTGCCTGAACATCCAACTAGTGCCTAACAGAGTAAACAGGAGTTTCCCCTTTGGCATTAGTGATGCAACATGAGAGACCATTTGATAGGGAACAGTTAATGTAAATTGTAAACAATATTTCATTTTATTACTTTTTTATTGTATTATGAAACACTATGTCTTCATCATTGATAATGCAGTAATTTCCAAACGTTTTTTTTTTTTTTCAGCCAAACCCATTTTGGCATGAAATATTTACTTGAAATACAGTTCTTGAAACACATTCACATGTTTACAGTTCAATGTCACTGAACGGTCACACTGACATGCAGGTAGACAAATAAAATTCTCAGTGTTCAAATGTTTAAATTATTTCTATTTACATTTCTATTACATTTTTATCAACTGACAAACCCACTGCAGCACATTTGGGAAATCCTGGTTAATTTAATGTTAATTTTAAGATGGAATATGTTTTCTTTCTCTTTGCTTTTTTTATCAATATGGTACGTTTAAAATTAGTTAAATAGCCCACTTTTTGCTTCTTTAAGGAAAGGAAAAATAGTTGAACTTTAGTTTGTGGTAATCATTTTATGGTCACTTTTTTTTTTAACTTGGTTGCTATCTGATCAATAAAACGCATGACTTAATCCCCCAATGCTTCCCTCGCTAAAGATAAACCGCCCACACCCGTTCTGACAAAATATTTAGTTTGGTTACTATAAACTATATTATAGGATATTGTGGGATTAAAAACAAACTAATTTACCGAGTCTCCTCTTTCCCGCACGGACTCAGTCAGCGCCTTTGTATTCTAAAAAGGCGAATCCTCCAAAAGGACCAACCTTTGATCAGTTAAAAAAAAAAAAAAAAGTGTAAATAACAGTGTAAATCAAATATTCCATGCAATATTGTTAGATTATTTGCATCGCGGGGCTTACCCAATAAATCAAGTTGCGGTGTGTGCGTGCGCAGTTACCAAAATCGTTACTGACTGCTTGAAGAATAAGTTATCTGGAGACCCCACTTTTGTTTCACAATTTTGAGGCGTTGTCGAACTGGGATAGGCGTTTTTCAACCTCTTTACCCGATTTGCTAAAACGGAGTAGGTGATTCCCGGAAAATCAGGGAGATCGCATGCATATGAACGTAAGCTTATTGCCAGTTGTTTAACGTTTTGATTAGTTTGTGTGAACTTGTTAACTAGTTATATGAAACTCTCCAAGCGATCTACTTCCACTTAGGGTGTGAGAAAGTCAGAACATGGAACAGGCAAAGCATTGGCGTAAATCCCGGGGGGAACGGGGGGGACGGAGGGGACATGCAAACCCCCCCCCCCCCCCCAAAAAAAAAAACACACTCTCTGTTGTGAAAAAATATATGTATGTACACCTAAAATACTTGTGTAAGTAGAAAAAAACCGCCAAAAATGCATTTAGAAACAGTTGAGTTCCCCCTCCCCTTCCTCACAGTGGTTTGGCCCACTGTCTGCTCTACACACACGAGTGTGTGGCTGCAGCTCAATAATGTTGAATTCCAGTAAATAGGGTATTTTATTCACTTTAAAATAAAGCGATTCTCTTTAATGTAGTCGATGCAGACTCATTCATGAATTAATTGCGGCAAAAATGCTGATTACTGATGCAAATTTCCATAAATCTGCTATATTAGCGATCAAAATATTACTCATCTAGTTAACTTTTGCTTGTTTACAATAGCTTTTTGCATAATGCACTGCAACTAACACGCCAAAGCCGTTTCCCATGCATTGTTTTATTTGTGACGACTTGGCATAATGTTAACTTAACATTAACGGCCTCAATTAGCATATTGTTTATGTTTATGTTTATGTTATGGGTGCAGCCCTTTACAGTCTATGGTGCAGCCTTTAGCCTCCTTGTTAGTGCGTCCGCCTCCCGTGCCCCCCGCCAGATTACTATCCCCCCTAGTATTGGTAGGTTTAGGGTTAGGTGTGGGGGAGGGGTTAGGATTAGGGGTGGGGTTAGGATTAGGCAATCAGGTAGTGATTTCAACGAGAGGGGGTAATAATTGGGCAGGGGTCGAAAATGGGCACAACACCTGTTCGAGACCCGCTCGTCGCGAGTGTGAGGAGTTACATTTAGCTGTGCATTTACTAAATGAGCACTGTATTACGTCCGAACTGACCCCATTGTATTTTTTTTTTTTTTTTTTTTTTTTTTTGTATAATCAATTTCTATTCTGTTCTTAAAGGAGTAGTTCACTTTAAGAACAAAAATTTACAGACATGTACTCACCCCCTTGTCATCCAAGATGTTCATGTCATATTTCTTCAGTTGTAAAGAAATTATATTTTTGAGGAAAATACTTTAGGATTTCTCTCCATATAATGGACTTCTATGGTCCAAAATGCAGTTTAAATGCAGCTTTAAAAGGCTCTAAATGATCCCAGCCGAGGAAGAAGGGTCTTATCTATTGAAACGGGCAACATTTACAATTTATATACTTATTAACCTCTACATAGAGTACACACAGAGCCAGACAAGATGAAGGTTAAAAATTTGAGGTTAAAAAGTATATATAAATTGATTTTTTTTTTCTAGAAAATAACCAATTGTTTTGCTAGATAAGACCCTTCTTTCCTCGGCTGTGATCATTTAGAGCCATTTTAAGCTGCATTTTGGAAGTTCAAACTCAGGGGCACCACAGAAGTCCACTATATGGAGAGAAATCCTGACATGTTTAACTCAACGACTGAAGAAAGAAAGACATGAGCATCTTGGATGACAAGGGGGTGAGTACATTATCTGTAAATTTTTGTTCTGAAAGTGAACTACTCCTTTAAGTGTCTTAATTCATTTTAAAATACAATTTTATACCTTTTTTTTAATTCCTTATTTGTATTGTTGTGTATCTTTATAAGTACAATTTGACTGTATTATCCTCCTGAGACCCGAGAGTTTGCCTGGTGTGCATTTTTTAAATGTTCTTGCTATTTGGGATAAGTAGGACCTAATAAGTATAATACCTAAAATTTGTTTTTGTACAGGAAGTAGTTCTCTCAAAAATGAATGTCCTCATACGAGTACAGTGGGTCTATCTTACTGTATGACACAAATAGACTCCATTGGTAAAAAAAAGTTCATTTGACACATTTTCACAGTTTATTTGAAAATGTAAACATCAGAGTGTATAGCCTACATAAAATGTAAACAGCCTGAAACATGGCTAATAAAAAAGCTAAAGTGCAAACTGTAACAGTAACAGTCCAAAAACAGTTGAATTCAGCAGAGCAGCCTTTGAACTTTTTTTCTAACTAGCTCCCTCTATCTTTCCAGCCTGTCTGGAATAGCCCCTATTGGCCGGTGTTAAAATGCTGCAAAGCAGTTCCGTTCACTTTGCAAGCACAGACGCACATTGCATGTAATGCATGGCACACGGTATTTCCCAGCGCAGCCTTGTACGGTGGCCGAGAGAGCTCAACGCGCTGCAACCTAAGAAAACACATGCAAACTGAAAAAAAACGACAACAAATAAAAAAAAAAACATCATCAGTTTGACAACACAGGCGCTGCAAATCCTCGCAATGCAAACACAAATATGGAAACGCGCTGCAAACACAAAAAAGCGCTGCAAACACACGAACGTGGTGCAAATAATAAAAAAGCGCAGCAAACTAAAAAAAAGCGTTGCAAACACAAAAAAGCGCTGCAAGCACACGAACGTGCTGCAAAAAATAAAAAAGCGAAGTGAATGGCTGTTGGTCAGAGCAGAGGTGTTGTCTGTGAACTAAAAGGTGATAGTTCATCTTTATTACCTTTTAGTTCTTCACGGACAACACCTCTGCTCTGACCAACAGCCACTGAACAAATAATCAGCTCCCAGATGGGTTTGTCACTTTTTGAGACCCCCCTGAAACATTTCCGTTGTGCTCCATCTTATTTGCAACACTTTTTTTGTGTTTGCAGCGTTTTTTTTTTTTTGAGTGTTTACAGCGCTTTTTTATTGTTTGCAGCACGTTCGTGTGTTTGCACCGCTTTTTTGTTTGCAGCGCTTTTTTATTGTTTGCAGCACGTTTGTGTGTTTGCAGCACTTTTTTGTGTTTGCAGCACTTTTTTGTGTTTGCAGCGCTTTTTTATTGTTTGCAGCACGTTCGTGTGTTTGCAACACTTTGTGTTTGCACCGCTTTTTTGTTTGCAGCGCTTTTTTATTGTTTGCAGCACGTTTGTGTGTTTGCAGCACTTTTTTGTGTTTGCAGCGGTTTTTTTGTGTTTGCAGCGCTTTTTTATTGTTTGCAGCACGTTCGTGTGTTTGCAACACTTTGTGTTTGCACCGCTTTTTTGTTTGCAGCGCTTTTTTATTGTTTGCAGCACGTTTGTGTGTTTGCAGCACTTTTTTGTGTTTGCAGCGGTTTTTTTTGTGTTTGCAGCGTTTTTTTTGTGTTTGCAGCATTTTTTTTTGTGTTTGCAGCGCTTTTTTATTGTTTGCAGCACGTTTGTGTTTTTGCAGCACTTTTTTGTGTTTGCAGCGGTTTTTTTTGTGTTTGCAGCGTTTTTTTGTGTTTGCAGTATTTTTTTGTGTTTGCAGCACTTTTTTATTGTTTGCAGCACGTTTGTGTGTTTGCAGCGCTTTTTTTGTGTTTGCAGCGCTTTTTTATTTGCAGCACGTTTGTGTGTTTGCAGCACTTTTTTTGTGTTTGCAGCGCTTTTTTGTTTGCTGCGCTTTTTTTATTGTTTGAAGCACGTTCGTGTGTTTGCAGCGCTTTGTGTTTGCAGCGATTTTTTATTGTTTGCAGCACGTTCGTGTGTTTGCAGCGCTTTGTGTTTGCAGCGATTTTTTATTGTTTGCAGCACGTTTGTGTGTTTGCAGCGCTTTGTGTTTGCAGCGATTTTTTATTGTTTGCAGCACGTTTGTGTGTTTGCAGCACTTTTTTTTGTTTGCAGTGCTTTTTTATTGTTTGCAGCACGTTCGTGTGTTTTTCACGCTTTTTGTGTTTGTAGCGCGTTTCCGTATTTGTGTTTGCATTGCGAGGATTTGCAGTGCCTGTGTTGTCAAACTGATGAAGATGTTTTTATTATTTGTTGTTGTTTTTTTCTGTTTGCATGTGTTTTCTTAGGTTGCAGCGCATTGAGCTCTCTCGGCAACCATAGCCTTGTGCTCTGCAATGGGGTTTTTCAAGGCCACCATCTCCAAGTTGTCTGCAATTGCCATGAGCAGTCGTTCTGCTCTTGACAATGAAAGTTTTGCTGTAATGATAACATATTTTGATGTCATTCTAGAATGATTTATCAGGATTCTAGCATGATTCACCTTGATAAACCATATTGTAGTATTATTTACTATGATTTACCATGTTTCAAGTGTGATTTACCATGATTTACTCTGCTCACACACACACACACACACACACACACACACACACACACACACACACACACAGACAAATGTTGTTTTTCAATTCTTTTGCTTTCCACCTAAATATTCCTAAGTTTAGCTAACCACATGGTAGAATAAATAACATAATATAGTCCCAATGTCCTCAAACGAGTGCTTCACATTTACTGATGTCCTAGAGTGTTACTATTACTAAAATATGTCAAATTTGAATCCCCATATGATACTACAGACAGTATTGTACATAAATAAATTTGTTTCATTCATAAAATTTGAATAGATTTTTTACCTGGGTCATTTTTCTTTCGGAAACTGGTGTAGAACTTTTTTGCTGATTTTCCAGCCATTTTCTTCTCACTGACAATGGTGTAATGTTGTGATATCACCACAAGATGATGGGGGCAGTGTCCCTAAAAATTTGACTATCTTTGTGGCAAGAGGCAAAAATCTAATGTCCTCATATGAGGTCGCAGGGTCTCAGGAGGTTTTATTTTGTGTCCCCTTCAAAAATTGCTCATGAGAAATTTTATATTTATTGTCCCCTCCTACTGTTAAATTAAATTTACGCCCTTGAGGCAAAGTACTGTAGTGCTGTAATATGAAGCTTTACCTGCAAACAGATACAATTATAGCTCTTACTGATTTCAAATTTTAATTTGCCATATTTTTTTCTTCCATTCTTGAAAGAAATGGATACTAGGATGTGTTGAAGTGACACAAAGGGATAGTAAAGACTTACATTGTTAAAAAATAATTCTATGTAAAATAAATGGTGTTCTTTTTTTTTTTTTTTTTTATTCATCAAAGAATCCTGCAAAAAATATTAGGGAGCACATCTGTTTCCAACAATAAATAACTCATAAATCAGCATATTAGTAATGATTTTGAATAATGTGACGCTGAATACTGGAGTTATGTCGCTGAAAATTCAGCTTTGATCACAGAAATAGATAATATACTAAAGTATATTTTAGGGATGCACCGATCCTTATCGGCCGATCACTTGCGCGTTTTGTCAGTAAAGCCGGTTCTGTAATCAGTGGTAAATGCCATCAGGTGCGTGATTTCACGTTGAGCCGTATATACTACACACAGCCGTTGTTCACTGACGAGCTGCGCACATTCACACTGATAATGAACATTGAAACCGGCTTTACTGACAAAACGCGTAAGCATGATCGGCCGATAAGGATCGTGCATGGTGGATGAGGAGATACCCCTGACACTGTAAAGCGCTTTGAGTGTCTAGAAAAGCGCTATATAAATATAACGAATTATTATTATTATTATCCCTATAATAGAAAATAATTTTTTTGCTCACATTACAATTTTTTTCTGTATTTTTGATCAAATAAACATAGCCTTGATGAGCATGAGAGACTTCAAGAAACATGAAAAATCTTACTGATCCCAAAGTTAGACACATACTATCTTTTTGATTATTTCAAATATTGTCATCACATTAAGACATATTGCTCAAAACTTTTCATCCCAAGCATAGAAATTTGCACATATACATACTAAGCCTCCATGATGGCAAAAACCAGGGCAGCTTGAAATTATGTCCAAATTTATCTTAAATATGTTCTTTAAATAGAATATTGGGTAATACTTCCAGCAGACCTATTCCATATAACATTGTCACCATATAGGAAAACAGAGTGTGACTCACTAGAAAAACAGACAGAAACTTTATATAACCTTATTATTAAACGGATAGCATCACATTAATACCCATACAGTGTATAACACTTTAATCTCATATGATATAGTAAGCGACAGAAACGGATTTTATCTTTTTAGACCAGCCATTTTGATTCTCAAAGCAATGTCACGCTGTTTAAGCCTCACCCATGGGCGTTGACTGACATTCCTGAATTACTTTAGCTCCACCCTTAGAAAGTTTATTCTACGTAGTGAATTACTTTTATTTTGAAGGTAATGCGCCTCAAAATCATGTCAATATAGTGCTTAGCTAACGTTTTAAATGTATTTGTGTGTGTGTTGTTTTATTAAAGTGCATAACAAACATTATCAAAGTATTTCTGGTTTATACATGTACAGCTGAGCAACGGTTCTCTTGCTCTCAGTCATGTTGCTTCTACCAACTGTTTATTGCTGTAGGTATGCACAGCAGAGATGTATATGCTATGCCAGGGGTGTCCAAACTCAGTCCTGGGGGTCTGGTGTCCTGCAGAGTTTAGGTCCAATCCCGATTAAACACACTTGAACCAGATAATCAAGCTCTTATGAGGCATACTAGAAACTACGGCAAGTTGGAGCTAAACTCTGTAGGACACCAGCCCTCCAGGATCGAGTTTTGACACCCCTGCACTATGCCATTTTCTGAAGAATCATTTGCATTGAAAGTGAATTCACATGTTCACTTTTGATGCAATTATAATAAATTATCTGTGGGGTATTTTGAGCTGAAACTTTACAGACATATTTTAGGGACACCCAAGACCAATTTTACATCTTGTAAAAAGGGGCATAATAGGTGACCTTTAAAGGTGCACAAGGACGATGTTCATGTCCAACTCAACAAAGAAGCTTGTTCATAAATGATAATCATTTCTAATATTAAAAGATCATCTAATTTATCAATGTGCAGGAGCCCAGCCTAGATATAGTCATACAATGAATTTATGCTCTTGTTTTTCATCACACCATATGATGCATTGCAACTGTATGTATTAGACTAAATGTGTATTGGTCATCATCAGTGATTACAGCTGTAACAACATCTAAAGTGTGATGAATTACAAATGAAAGCACACCTAAATAATCATGTAGAGAAACTTTAATAACCTCTCAACTGAAAATGCACAGTTAGGAGTTAAAAATAATGTTCTGTATTTTCTCTGCATCTGATTATTTTTAAAACAGGTCCCATGTTTTATACTAGTCATCATTCTACCTGTTCGAAATTCTGTTTTACTTTACAGTGAGCTGCAATGATTTATGCTTATGTAATGAGCCAACTGATGGCGAGTTGATGTTCGGAACCCAAGTGCAGCTGTATTTACAGTGATGTGAAATCCAGAAATCCAAACAAACAATCCAAACAAAGTTGAACTTGACTTGACACGAAACAGACTTGACTTTAAACAGACTTGGCATGAAACAAACTTGGCATGGAACAAACTTGGACAGAAACTCACCGACAGCAGACTACAAATTCAATACACAACCAGGACCAATGGAAACATGAGGGCTACTTATACCAAACAAAGCAGGTCACATGACACAAACCAACCATTGAGAAACAAGAAACTAGACTATAGCAACCAATAAACAAACAGAATAGAGAACCACATGGCAAGACTTAAACCAACGAAAGAATAACACATAGAACAGAGGAACCAATAGCAGGAATACATGAGGGAAAGGAAAGCAAGAAACTAACAGCATAAATCAAATACAAAATAAAAAACATGAAAACATGAACAAAACCCAAAACAAAACTCAAACCACATGTTACAGCTTTTAGGTTTATACACATAAAACACATAAACTGTCAAAAGTATAAGCTATTCATGCATGTAAATAGTGGTAGTTAGAAGTTACTGTTTGCATCAAAAATATATAAAAACAATAATAAACATTTATATATTATATACATTGTATATAATGTAAAAAATGTGACATTTAAAAATTATAAATGAAACATTAAAAAGACACACATTCAAGTCTGTCCTTCAGAAATTGACATCTTCATCTAAAAACTTGCTGTGTGTTCCATTTCCATTGAAAGTCTAACCACCATTAAGGGCAAGAATTCCTCAAGAATATATTTTTTTTCAGGGGGTCCATTGTGAAAATTAACTAGGTAGTCACAGCTGTTTCCCAAAAATGGTCACATCTCTTTAGTTAACCAATTCAACAATCTAGTCACATGTATGTTGGAGTAACACCTTGTGCTAATTAACTGATTCAAGATCTCTGAGATGCTGCTATATTGAGTATGGCAACTGATGACTAATTTACTAATTTTTGTTTCCTGTCATTTGCTTTATTTGATTTTGACTCATAGCGGGATCTCTCTTACGTCATACTCCGGGGTTTGTGCAGTAGGTGGTGGTATGCTCCTTTAAGTGGGTTTGCCAACCACCATTGAAAGAAAAATAAAGCCACTCGAAAGTGTGTGCTCAGTCGCCATTAAAATAAGAAAAAATGTTTTTGCAAGCAGCGGGAGAACCAGTGAAGTCTGTTTTAGCATGTCACACACGTTTAAAGCTTCCGTGTTCAGTGTATTGGGTGTCCACTTTTGTAACAATCTCTTATTCATTTATCATTTACTTTATCTGCCATCAGACTATCTAAGATATCATAACGCGCTGCTATGGGTTGCGTCTTGCTTCGGATTTGACTGATAGACTGGCACTGCAAGCTTCATGCTTTCGAACCATCTTTCAATTATTCTGCTTATTGTACATATAAAATACAAGAAGTTTATATCAGCAGTCCCATATTAATAATTGTGACCACACAGTATTTTTTACGTCTACCACTGTAACATACTTACATCTGCCAATGTCTTTATAGTGTATATAGGCAGACTATAAGCATAGTAAGAGCATCTTCAAAACTGCAGCTCTTGTGATCTGCAATGGTCAGTATCTATCAAATGTGGTGAACCAGTGACAGGGCTTAGTGATGCACATGGGGAGTGAAGCCTGGCCCGTGTGGTCCGATTCCAAGATGAGCTACTGTAGCTCAAATTGCTCAAGAAGTTAATGCTGTTGGAAAGGTGTCAGAATACACAGTTCATTGCAGTTTGTTGCGTATGGGGCTGCATAGCTGCAGATCAGCCAGCGTGGCCATGCTGACCCTTGTCCAACGCCTAAAGCACCAATAGTGGGCATGTGAGCATCATGTACCATTGAGTAAGAAAGTGGCCTGGTCTGATGAATCAAGTTTTCTTTGGGAAGAAGGCAAGCTGGCCAAGGCAGTGTGATACTTGAGGCATTGTTCTGCTGGGAAAACTTGGGTCCTGCCATCCATGTGGATGTTACTTTGACACGTACCACACAGGACATATAAGAAGCCGAGTTAGATCACAACAAAAATCTGCACTCACTAATGGAAAAATGCAAGCTGTGAAACTCTGACTCTTTATGAGTCGCTTTGCAGGCTCCTGGACAAAGACATGCATGGTATTAGCTTCCTAGACATGAGGAGGCAATTAAAGAAATTAAACGTATGATTACGGACATGCCTGTTTTGAAGTATTATGACATTGACAAGACAAATATCACTTCTGAATGCTTCTATGTACAACATATTCATGTGTTGAGAATTTATGAACAATTTTACAGATATTTCTGTTAACCACGTTAACAATGGTCAATCAGATGTGTTCATGTTGAGCAGAATCCACTCAACAGCATTGAGAATGCTGGAGTTTGTCTAAAACAAGCTCATAGAGTTCAGCCAAAGCATGTTCTCTTTGGCAGTATTTCTAGCCCTGAAACATGACCTCAGAGAAAAAAATGATGGAATCACAGAGCTGAACAAACGGGGTTTGTGTGATCTCACTCTCTCCACAGCACTTTGATCCACTAGTACGTTTTATACATACAAATCAGTGCTCTTCGTTTACATTGAACAGCTCAATTCTTCTAGGCTGATCGGAGTAGAATGCAGTCACCAATGATTCTGTATCGCTGACAGCTTCACATTTGTGTATGCACCACTGAGGCTGCGTTCACTGAGACAGGCTGCTTTCACTACAAAAGTATGAGTCTGTCCCTACCTTGCTTGCAGAACACTTTCTTTAATGAAAGTGTCTCCACTCCTTCCGCTCGCATTTCCCCTCTCACAGCAGGTTTAGGCTAAAAGGGATACAACTCTGGCTAATGGGCATGTGCACATCAATCTAGCGTTATTTTTGCCACACTGTACAACAATGATACTGTTTTTGTTTTATAGTAAGGGCTAAGTTTAGGGTTGGGGTAGGTGTAGACGTTAATAAAACACAATCTAATACGTAGAAAAATTATTCCATTGTTCAATTTCATTGTTAGTTTCTGGTCGGAGCTCTATCCCTTCTAGCCACAACCCTCTTAGCTGTTCTTGGAGGAAGAAACTGCGAACCCATGGGTTGACCGATCAGACTTAAGTGATTTCATGCTGGCACAGGTCCAGCATGCTTTACTCTCCCCACAGCACTTTGATCTGCCAATGTTTTACATGTGAGAATCAGCGCCCCTCATTTACATTGAGCGGCATTCTAGGTAGACCGGAGTAGAATGCTGTCAACAGTGATTTCATATCGCTGACAGCTCAGATTTGAATGCAATGCTCACCTAGGCCATTACCACACCGAGGCTGCACTCATTAAGACAGTCAATTCTAACTATGAGAGCATTGAACTTCTTCAATGACGGTGATCCCGCCCCTCCCGCTCTCACATTCTCCACTCCCAGCTGCCTCTGAGGATGAAACAGTGAAGTCGTGGGGCTGAGCAACCAGGCTTGAGTCATCATATGCCAGCCCAGGTACTGCGTGCCTCTCTCTTCCCGCAACACTCTGATCTGCCAGTGTGCTTTTACAAGATCATCAGCACCCCTCATATAATGAGCAGTTTGATCTTTTTAAGCAAATTGAAAGAGAACGCTGTCACTAATTATTTTTATCACTGACAGTTTCAGATTTAGATCTGGCGCTCACACTGGCTGCTCTAACTACGTGAGTGTTGAGTCTAGTTAAGCATTTCTGAGATGAAAAGAAAAGGATCAGTTCTCACTTAGGCAAGAACTCGTACAAAGCTTGCACTCACTCTTACTCTCCATTCCTCCATTCAACAGTGATGGATGTTCTATTCAAGCTGGATATGTCCTCCCTGCTGAAAAAAACAGCATATGCTGGTTAGGTAGGTTTTGGTGTTGGGATGCTGGTTTTGGCTGGTTTATGCTGGTCCTTTTTCCTATGCTGTTTTTTTCAGCAGGGCTTCACATTCAGTATAATGGACCCATAAGAGCAATTCTCCTCAAGCCCCACACATACGCTTGGCGCCTGGGCCGGCTTTACATCAGGGTTAACCACTGCTGTGTTAAGACTGTGGCACCCTAGACAATTTGACAACTTCTTGTCTGTTTCAGCCAGGAATTTAGTTGGGACTGACCTCTAAGAGGAAGGTGGTCACAACAGACACCTCGGATTCGGGTTTCCTTTACAGGATGGCTTGACGCCTCCTATTTTGGGTATAGAATGAACTCCTTTTGCTAAGAGCGGTAGATCCAAGGAAATGGACTGTACATCCTCATATGGTTCAGAGAATCTGGTCTGTCTTCAGAAAGGCAGAGATAGACCTCTTTGCCTCAGAAGACAACTCTCACTGAGCCCAGTGCTTGCCTGTACGCCTTCCTCCCAATAGCCAGGGAGACCAAATGTCTCAGTGTTCTTGGTGGCCCCACTTTGAAGGAACCAGGTCTGGTTCCCTGAGTTAGTGCAGCTCTCAGTAGCAGCCCTGTAGAGAAAAGACCTGCTCTCACAGGCGAAAGGTATGATTTGGTATCCCCGGCCAGATGGTGGAGCCTTCATGTTTGGAGCCGCGAAGCAGTGATACCATTTTGCAGGCTAGAGCCGTCTATAAGACAGCTTTATGCCCTTAAATGATCAGTCTTTCATGACTGGTGTTCCGCACAAAGTCTGGATCCAGTCTCTTGTGACGTGTCCCATGTGTTAACTTCCTTACAAGAGTTGTTGGACAACGGGCATGTCCCTTCCACACTCAAATTTGATGTGCCAGCTATCACAGCGAGTCATTACCTCGTAACTAGCCAATTGATCGGCAGACACTATCTAATCATTAACTTCTTGAAGGGTGCCCCAGAAATTAAATCCTCCTCACCCACAGACTGTGCCGTCTGGGACTTTTCAGTAGTCCTGAGAGCCCTATGGGGCCATTACAAGCATTATCGGTCAGTGCTTCCTCTCTTGAGTTTGGCCTAATGACTGTAAAGTTGTCCTCAATCCTAGAAATCAATCCTATTTTAGTTCCTAACCCTGCTACGGCTCATGCAGTTCCTAAAGTTGGCTCTATGGAGAAATGAGAGGTTATCTTTCATTCTTGCTGGGTCTGTTTGTTATTTGTTATATGAGTTGGCCATATCATTCCCATAGTGAGATACCCAATGATAGTTTAAAAAAGAACGTAAGGTTACTTGTGTAACCATGGATGTCTACTGAGCAAGGTATCTCTCCAAGCTTCCTTACTTGCATTAATCTGGGAAAAGTGCTTGGAATGCCATTTCAGATATCACAGAAGTATCTATAGAGAGGGAGGGAGGAGGGGTTCTGTTATGAGCTGTGATAAGTTTGCCCTTTGGACAGATGTGGTGGAATTTGTTCTTCCATAGTCTTATCATGGTTGAGTCATTTCTCATAGTAAGATACCTCACTCTTTTCTCAGAGAACCAGGGTTACACACGTAACCTTACATTTGCCAATCACTTCATTATTAAAAAAAGAAAAACACAATGTAGATAAGAGATTCATTATCACCAGATGAAGAAGAAGAAGATGGACTGAAAACTGGATACAAATTTAAACATGGTTTATTTAAACAAAAGAAGGAGACAGGTGTACAGTGTGTACGTTCCCTAAACAACGCTAGCATACACAAACATCGACCAACACACAAAGAGTGAACCAAGTAACTACAGTAAATACTTGTTGATGATGAACTAAATGATAAACAGCTGTGTTGAATGAATTTCCGGGGTTACTGATGTGTGGCGGGAAAATACAAACAAAGAAAAACATGACAAATAAAAAACTAAAAGACCATAAAAACTAAACTAAGAATTAACATAACTGAATAGGCGTGACAGCAGACAGCACTCGCCTTTTGTATATAACATACATTTGTCATGCTGCTAATTGCACATTGCAAATTTTATGGACTGACAACCTAATTTAAATATTAAATAAGGATTAAGGATTAAATCTGAAACTGTCATGATTGACAGCGATAATCATAGCAACAGATGGGACAAAAAAAAAACCTATGGAAGCATATGGGAGGAATATTCAATTTGAAATGTAATATGCAAAATGACCTATGTATTTCTGTATTTACATTTCCCCATTCATATGTGCAACGTATGTGTAAATTAAATACATATTTAATGTAAATTGAAATGAAAATGTATTACCAAAAAATGAAATGCGTATAAAAAAAAAAAATATATAAACTTACAAAAGCATTTTTCAAAGTGCTTACAGACAATAACTCATATTTAAAGTTTTATTTTTGACAGCTGACAGTTGTAAAAATGTCAGGAAAAAATGTTACCAATCACTCAAAATTATTTCTTAATGTCTTAAATGTCTTTCTTCTTGGATTAGTATTAATTTGTACCTAAACACAGCTATTGGATCCGTCTAATCTAACCTAAACGTATGTTTGTCTACCTTTGTACTGTAATGTTGTATGCAACAGGTCCTTTCAGAGTGAAACCCAGGTAAAAAGTGACATTCTCATTGTTGTGGGGTACTGAAGATGTTTTTAGAGCTGGGATATGAAATTTCATTCCTTTGGGGCCCTCTAGAAACACCTTCTCATCCTCCGTCCAGCCTGTGACACATTTCAGCAATTTAGACATTTCTGGCATTTTCCATACTTCTCCACTAAACCATTTCAGGCGTTTTTCTGAAACTGAGAACAGTTTTGTGATTGTTTCAAACTTACTCTTGTGGACAAATTTTTCAAAACCTGTCCCATTGCTCAAGAAGAAATGAGTGTAGATCCTCTTTTTTCTTGGAGGGATGTCTTTTAATTTCTTGTCATAGATTCTATGGAGGTGTTCAACAGCAGAGAGCACAGTCTCATATTTATGCTCTTTCTCCGCTTCTGTGTCTTGCTCTTCTGGCCAGAAAAGTAAGACAAGTAAGAAAAGAGCACTTGGTGAGCATCTCTGTTTCTCTTTAGGAAACTGGTGACTCAGCCTTTGTAGATTCTGAAATGCAGCCAGCTTGAGAGACTGAGTTGAGAGGCAACTTAAAGCGAAGTGTGATGCTATGTAATTGACAAGGTCCACTTGTGGCATCTGAGCCACCATTGGATTGCTTGGGTAAAGTGAAATAATGTCCTCCAGAACGTTGATAGGGTTACCATCTTTCTGGTTTGTTAAGAGGGAAAAAATAGTTGTGATGTTTCCCCCACCATGATAATAAATCATCATACGTTTCATGAAAGGAGTTAACCTCCCTTGGTTTTGATCTTTCTTTTGAGAAATACCACTAAAGTATTTACCAAAAGCAGTAGACTTATTCACCAGCCAGTGCATTGGGTGCTTTATGGTCCTCTCAACTGTCTCAGATGTCTTCTCTTCATCGATGTTCAGGTCAGTCTGGAAGTAACTCAAGTCTTCTGAAATCCATTCCAGCGCCTCAAGTATTACTTTTTGGAGGTTTTTCAATGTGTTATGAAAATTTTCCCATGGTTTTTCTATCTCAACTGGTATATAATCTGTATCTACGAGGTATCTAATGAAGTTTGAAGTTTTTCTTTTTGAGAACACGTGAAGAGTGGACATTAGCTTCAGCAGTGCACATCCTACTTCTACTACTCCAACAAAGCCAGCATTGTTCATGGTCTCATTTTCCTGAACTGCTGCATTCTTACATTCTTGAAAACATTCAATGGCTTTTAGCGCCATTTCCAAAGCACCTACTGCGTTTTCAGGTGTTTTCTGATCCTGGTCCATAGCTTTGCATTTTGCTGTAAACCATTCCCTATACACCTGACCTTTGGTATCAAGAAAGTAGGAATTGTTTGGCCGTTTTGCTACAGCAGTTGTTGCCCACTGTTCTGCTTCTTTAAATCTGTCATGTTTGTAATTAAGTCGAGCCAGTTGTTGAGCAAAAAATGCATCCTCATTAAAACGCTTGTAAGCTGCCTTGAGAAGCTCAATGGCTTTATCTGGACACTCTTTCTCTCTCACATGCTCAATTAGGGGAGAGAAAAAGGTGTCTAGTTTATCACCTTTGCTGATCCTGCGGCGTGTCATTAACAGATCTCGCAAAAACTTCATGTACCGATCTTTACCAAACCTGTGCTCAAAGAGCACGTCATTGTTTATAAGATCCAAAGCAAGATCACTTTGTTTTTGACTGTCACCCAAAAGTTGATGGAGTATTTCCTTTGCAACCAGTGGATGAATTATTCTGATCGACTTAATGTGAGTGCTTTCATCCCTCAAGTGTATTAAGACCAATCTAGCTTGCTCACTTAGAGAAGTCTCAAAGGCATGTTGTCTAAATCTACTCACATGGATTGAAAGACCCAGGAGAGCTTCGCAGTGTGACTGAGAGATGAATGAGTTCTGCACGTAAGTGTTGAGCAATGACACATACTGAACAAGCTTAGTAACAACAGATGTGTGATCAATGCCTTGCAGTAAATGCTTGACAAACTGCTTCACATATTCAGCAATTTTTTGGCTCTCAAATTCCTCACTCATCAAGACAAATGTTAGAATGAATTCTGGCTTGAACTGTTCTTCAAGTCTTTGTCGTTTTTTGGAAAACTGCTTTTTTTCTGTCTCTGAAAGCTTATGAGTAATAGAAACATTCTGTTGAGCTGATTCCTTGCACATTTTCTCTGGATTGTGAGATCTCCTACAACTCAGCAGGATGAAGCAGAGAGTTCCTCGTGCTATTTTCTTGGTATTGATGGCCACTTCCAATTCATACTTGACATCTTCTAAATACTCCTGATCATAGTCTTCAAACAGCAGAAGTACAGGGAGGCATTTTTGAAGATCTTTTTCTTCATATTCTCGAAGCCAAATGGCATCTTCTGAAACAACTGTTGCTGAGTATGCAGATTTTACAACTGCACACCTTAGATCCCTTCGGTTATTCCACAGTACCTGCCTTGCCACTGTACTACCACCACTGCCGGGATGATGGTATATGTTGATGCAGCTGATGGGTGCCCGGTCCAAACTCCAACAAAGACAATCTTTCAGCAGACTGTTCACTTCACTGTAAGCATCTCTTTGAATAACGTCTCCAACTATTTTTTTATCTGCAAGCCAGAAATTCATCCAAGTTACTTTTCCTCCATGATAAAACTGCTGCTCAATCATCTCCTTTTCAGATTCAATGAGTTCGGGACTGGTTTCTTCACAGTGGTTTAGACTCAGAATCTCCAAAGAACATCTCATTTCCTCCTCTCTAGTATCAAGGAAACACTCTCCTTTGACATGGATCGGTAATCGTTTGGTGGTCTGTGTAGTGGTAGGCTGGACCTGTTGGAGGGTTGCATTTATTTGACTTACTGTCATCCCAACAACACTTGAACTGTTTACGGTTTCCATGTCACAGGATCCTAGAGCAAAGCTCTGCCATTTATTGAAATTCTCCTCTGATTCTGCAAGGCAGATGATGTCTTCATGTCCTTCCATGTCGGTGATGAACTCATAGAATGTGTTTAGGAAAGGTGTGTCAACAGGAGAGGTAAGGAGGAAAATCACTTGAAAGGTCCCTTTGGGTAAGATATCTTTGCAAATCAATGACACACAATCTTTTAGGAGGGTCCTTTTTGTTTTAACCCAGGTCTTCTCATCACAAGGAGGCTCGTTGCCTTTGAAGTCATTCCGGCCATTGCAAAATATCCAGCTGATCTGATCAAACAAACGCAGATTACTCTCAAATTCTCTGATGCTCAAGCCACTGGGAATTTTGTAGTTCTGCATGAAATGGCGGTTTAATGCATGGTGCTTACTGTATTCATGGCATAGCCCAGACACGTTGGAATCTGGATCAAAGTCAAATACGCAGAAGATGTTCATGTTCAACAAAAAATCAATGCTTTGTAGATCCCTCTCCTGAAATCGGTTGGTAACCAGTATGTGCCATTTTTCCTTGTCCATTATTTTCTTTCCACCTGTTATGAGCGTGATAAGCTTTTTTCCCAGGTTCTGGCACAGTTCTGGTGCAGTGAAATTATGCCTTTTCTCTGCTTCTTC
This sequence comes from Garra rufa, assembly GCF_049309525.1. NCBI lineage: Eukaryota > Metazoa > Chordata > Actinopteri > Cypriniformes > Cyprinidae > Garra > Garra rufa. Next base: position 57,586,639 of record NC_133361.1, read on the forward strand.
TCTCTGAGCATTAAGAAAACTGATATGTTGGTAAAAGTCACTGAGTTCAGTAACTGGTTCAGTTTTAGAACCCACTCTGCGATAAGCAATTTTCTTCTCAAACTGAACTTTGTTTGCCTTCTCATTGAAATTTGGCAAGCTAACAGAGAACACCCTATTCTCCACTATGCTCACTGCTGGTTTAATATCAACCTCCACAACGTAGAGTTCCTCACTGCTGTTTGAACAGACTACTTGAACAAACTGAGGTTCACCAATACATAATCGTACAAGTTCACTATCAGAGCTAGAGAAACTCCTCTCTATGTAATCTAATGCATCACAGTATACGTCTTTTTCCTTAACAGGAATACCAATGATTTCACCATGTACGTAACCAGTGTCACCTCTACTGTCCATGACACCAAAATGTATTGTGCCATTTGTGCGAACATTTATACAACCTGTAGCAAATTTCAGCACTTCATTTGCAAACTTGGCTTGTATTCTTTGGCGGTCCAGTTTTACTGCTTTGGCAAATGCTTTATACTCATGACATGGACAAATAAAATCAACAACCCCTGATTCTGGTAAGAGCACACTGTTTTTAACATATGTAAAATCAACACCTTTCTTATCAAAAGATCGTGGTTTTGAATCTCTCTTTGTTATCACAGGCACAGAATCTTCTTTAGGTTCTTCCTTAATATCAGCTCTTGTGTCAACACTTTTAATTGCACTTGCTCCAGAAGTTTGCTTTTTTCCAGAAGTTTGTTTCTGTAAATGCTGGTTGTGGGCTTTTTGTGAATTTACTAACTCATTTCTTTTTTTGATTATTAAAAGCGCAGGCCCGGATTTCATTCCAATCTTTTTTTCCAGATATTCATCCGAGATTTCACAAAGGATCCGGCCATCTACTTCCTCTTCATGAAGTTTTTTGATGTTTGTTTCTTTAATTCCTATTGACCTTAACCAGTTGCTCACCATAGACTCAGTCCAAGTCTCTAGTGGAGGATCCTCTGGCTTCTCTGCAAACGGAAAAAAAAAAAAGGTGAGAACATGTTCATTAAAATAACTTTAAAACAATGACTGATAAATGCTGTAAAACAATATTATACTTGCCCATTGTTTAATGGCTTCTAATGATCATTCACAGTACAAACTCGAACATCCCAATATTGCGAACCTTGAAAAACAGTAATTACCCTGTTATAGCAGAAACATCAATACATTCATCTGCAGTATGCCCAGCAAACATCTGGGTACATTATATTAAATAAATGCTCAACACATGAAATGCACAATATAGTCTATTTTAATGCATGAGGTTATTATTATTTATGGTTTTTCATGCTAATTTGCTGCTAAAGAAACGTTTCTTATTAACATCAATGTTAAAGACAGTTGTGAAGCTTTATATTTTTGGGGAAACTGTTATATTTGATGGTTCAAACGTTTGGAATAAATAGGATTTTATGGTTACACTTCATTTTAAATGTCCTTATTATAGTGTAATATATATTGAGTTGGGCTAAGGATTACTTGCAAGTAATTATGCAAACTGTATTGTTATTATAATAGTACATGTAAGATGTAAAAAGGACACCTCAACATGAAATATCACTGATTTTGTTTAAGAAAAAGAAATGCAAGGATGCATTCATTTAATCAAAAGTTACAGTAAGGACATTTATAAATTCTATTTCAAATAGAATATTTCAAAATTTCTTTAGAACTTTTCCTAAAAAAGTATCAAGGTTTCCACAAAAATTAGAACCAGTTGCCAACTGTTAAAATTGATTCTATTTTCAACATTAAGAATAACAATAAATATTTCTGAACAGCAAATCAGTACAGTAGAATTATTTCAGTAGGATCATGTGACCAATGCTGGGTAGCAACTGATTACACATAAATTGGACTTCACAATCAGATTACAAAAAATAAGTACTTGTAATTAGAGTATATTTAAGTTTACAATGCTTATAATCAGATTACAGTTACTTCTTTATGGAATACATATTATTCACACAATGGCAGTCATTTATTGATTCTCCCTAATTCTTCTTTTTTTCTCCTTTATATGTTCCTTTCTAAAAATTCTACTGTGTCATAGCATTACCTTTTACTGTATTCCCAATATAGAATGGCCATGTAAATGTCATGTAACTAAATTTGCAAACCATGCTTCTGAATTTAGGTGAACCCCCCACCAGATCAAGTTACTAAACGCTGATGATGTTGTGAAACACTAGAGGCCTCATTTATAAAGTGTGTGCACAGACAGATTTGATCTTAGTGTGTATATGCTTTAATCACCAACGCTCATATTTGTAAAAACTGCCCTGTCATGTCAGGGTCTGAGCAGACGTAATTCACTTTTTACTGTCGGAGTACTGCAGGATTTTTGTAAATGTATGCTGTTCTTGCAGCTCGCTGTTTCAAATTAAAGGATTTGGACACGATCTTTTATATGTTAATGACATTAATTAGGAGTCTAGTTTACAAGGCAGTGAGCTGAAACCATTCAGTTGTGTTCAAGTTCAAGATCATTTGCAGTTCATAGATTTCACATCTGAGGCGTATGTGCATTTTCTGTACGTGCGTTTTTTATTCATTCTATGAATCACACGTACACATATTTGAGAGACGATTGTAAGATCACATTAAGGATGGTTTCGTAACATTTTATAAATTAGGCCCAATGTCTTCATCATATCCTGTGACCTTAAGTAACCTTAAGTTAAGTAATTGTTGGTTCTGGAATTCTTGACTAAATTTGTTCAAACCTGAAAAACTTTGGGCATTTATTATTATTCGTGTTTATTAATGTTTGTTCATGTAATACAGTGATTCCCAAGCATTTTTGTCAGTTAAACCCTATCAGCCAACACATTCTAAATCTCAACTTGCCACATATTGACACTTTTTAAGGACCCTTTGGCATCGCTTTTTAATGCACAGGGTACCCTTCAGTAATTTTTCGATGTGCAAGGTCCTCTGTTGCTTTAAATAACATAGCAATAAGCCCGAAGAAGCCATGGTTTACAGTGAATTTATAACAGATAAGGGGAGTTGTAATGCATGACACGAAGCAGAATGTATATGTTTGTAGAGTCATTTACAATCGGCTAGATTTGTGAGAGGAACAGACGCGATCATGTCTCCATCTGCCGTAAAGCTCATATCCCGTGTGCAGTCTGTGAGCAAATTGAAAAATTGCTGGCAGAAAAAGTTACGTCAGCTTTGGTTGTGAAATGCCATTGGCTCTTGTGTTTCTTGTGACCGACTGCATCATGCTAATGTTCCGGTATATCTTACTGCATGAGATATGACCATTTTAATTGAGCGTCCAGGATCATTTTCAGTAATTAAAACCTTATGATTTACCCTTTTCTTTCCATAAAGATATCGTATGCCTTCAGAAGACTCAGAGTGCAACATGACTTTTCTGTAATATTTTATACTGTTTTTTTGGACAGTTTTTGCAAAACAAAACAAAACAAAAACCTGTGATTGTACTTTTATTTGTTTGTTACATGTTTTATTACGTTACGTGTTTTGAGAAGGAAAGGAAAGGACATGTGGCCAAGTAGGTGTCCCATACTTGTCCCATAAGTATGGTGCTCCCATCTATGTCCTATATCTATGAAACTAAAACTATAAACATCTCCTATCTATTAAAGTATAGATATATATAAAACGATTTATATTTGTACAAATGCATGTAAAGAAATAAAGTGCATCTTTATCTAACGCAAACAACTAAAAGCAAGTGTACCCTGCATGTTAAAAAGTGACACTAAAGGGGTACCCTGTATTTTTACCTGTATTACAAAAAAAGTTCAAGATATATAAAACATGTTTAATAGTGTTCGAGTTTAAATAACATATTTTATGTTTGTATTATTTAATTATCACCTTTATATAAATTTACAAACCCACTGCACTGCAGTTCTTAAGCCAAGTTTGCGAAACCCTGGTTGAAATGAATATTTAATGCATTTTACGATGTATCTGTCAGGAATCCATCCGGGCCGTCAGATTCATTCACTGCACCTGCACAGCCCCAATCACCAGAATTCTAATCACCTTCACCTGCCGGTCATCACACTGCTCACACTACTTAAAGGTTGTATCAGCGATTTCTAGCCTGAAAAATAAAGTGTCAAATTCAGCTGAGCTTTCTTCACGATCCGCTCGCTGCCTGCCTCATAAATTGTCTGTGAAAAAAAACGCGTCTCTCTGGTCAGCCTAGAGTCCGAGATATGCCAAAAAAAAAAAATCGGCGCTATCAACTATTCCACAGATAAACAAACAGTGTTCCAACCAATCAGCGTCAGGGGTTTGGTGTTGTGGACTTTCGCTCCGCCTCCCTCACATCCCTGCACCAGTAGGAAAGTCCACAACACCAAACCCCTGACGCTGATTGGTTGGAACACTGTTTGTTTATCTGTGGAAAGGTTGGTAGTGCCGATTGTTTTTTTGGCATATCTCGGACCCTAGGCTGACCAGAGAGACGCGTTTTTTTTCACAGACAATTTATGGGGCAGGCAGCGAGCGGATCGTGAAGAAAGGTCAGCTGAAATTGACACTTTATGTTTTAGGCTAGAAATTGCTGATACAACCTTTAAACCTGGGACATTCAATCATTCACTGTCTGGTCTACTTGTTAGAACCCGGACTCTTTCCTCTCCCAGCTTTGTATGCCTTACCGGTTGTTTGCCTGTCAACTAGTCTGCCTGTTATCCTGCCTGTGAGCCTGTGATCTTGTCCTTTTGTACCTGATTTGTGTTCGCAACCATTGCCATCATCTTGTTTCAGTTACCACCCGAAGTTAAGTTCTGTTTGTTTGGTTTTCTTCTGTTACGTTGGTATTGATTATCTTTCTGTTCTGAACCACCTCCTTTAGTCTGTTTGCTTAAGTTCTCTTACGAGAGGTCACTCTTACTGCGTAGCTTACGCTAGGGGAAAATCCTTTCCGCGAGAGATATTGAAGCCAAAAAATTATCCTTAATTTTGTATTAATGTAAAACGCGTTGCCGCAGTGAGCAGACATAGGCGAGGCGTACTGCGTGCCTATTGGCTGCTCTGCAGCAACTGCAGCACCTATCGAGCGAGGCTTGGCGCGAAGTCAGCTCCAATGAGTGCATTTCGCGCCTGACACGTCATCTCCCGCCGAAAGTGGCGTGATCCCAGCCTATAAATATCGCTCGCAGGTAGCTACACTCTGATTTTTTCATCCTTCAAGCGAAGCTCATGCATCGCTGGAGCCGGAGAAGAAGCCGCCGTCGACTGCAAGCATCTCAGCGGGACGAGCCATTGGAGCTGCTGGCCACGCCGCCTTCCGTGCCTTCCTGCTGCGCTTTCCGGCGCCTATATCCTTTATAATCTTTTATAATCTACAGTGTGTGTCGCCGCTGCGATACACACTGTTTCTCTTAGAGAGCAAAGTGTCTTTTTAAAGATGCTTTCATACGGCTCGTGCAGATGCCAATGGCGACTCTGAGGACTTGCCTTGCCTTCTTCACTGAGACTGCTCCCCCGCCCGCGCGGTGTCGCGCCGTAAAAAGCGCTGTGCCCAGCGGGCCCCGGACCCTTCCTTCAGCCGACAAAGCTCGCCGGTTCGCCCGCCTGCTTCATCGACCTCGTCAGCCTCTGTTCCGGACGTAAAGTGGCCGCTGTATGCCACCGCCTCCATCGACGCCGCTGACGAGGGGGGCCATGAAGGAGGAAGAGGATTTCCGTTTCCCGCCAGAGCGGGAACGCGCATTCTGCTCAGACGCAGCGCTGCGTAGCATGGCCTCTCACCGTTGCTGAGAGGCACCCGTGGTTTACGATTTCTGATGTTTTTCTCGTCCGGCCGCCGCCCCGCCAGACGCGGCCCGCGGCCCAGGATTGAGTTGAAACCTGAGCCTCCGAAATCGTCCTAGCAACTAGGAAAAGGACGGTGTACGAGTCCCGCTGTTGCCGGTCCCCCACCAAAGTTATTCGCTCGTCCAGTCCCAGGAAATGTGACTGTTCCAGTGTTTTCTGCAGCCAACAAACCGGCTCCGTCGCCCGTTTGCCTGCACACAAAAGTCGTTTCCACGGCTACACAGATAAACTCCCAATAAAGTGTATTATCTGGTGTCCCGGCCACGGCCGATGAAGTTTCACGTGTTGTAAGAATATGCCCACTAACCAGTGCTCATCTCTACACACAAGCACAGCGCACATAAAATCGACTCAGATCGATTGCGCGTCACACGTGGTAAATGTGCCCGCTTCACAGTGCCCACAGACACCACATTATGCACTGTTGGTTTCTGTAAAAACGAAACCAACAGTGCATTGACTCTATGCTTTGGAGTGTTAAATGTGCCCGCTTCACAGTGCTCACAGACACCTCATTATGCACGTCAACCGGTTTCTGTAAAAACGAAACCAGGAGTGCGTTCGCTCTATGCAGGCGAACGCTGTTTGGAGTGTTGAACGCCGGTGCGCGAGTCCCGCGGCTGCCAGACTCCCACCGAAAGTATTCGCTCGCTCAGCTCCAAGAAATGTGGCTGTTCCAGCATTATCCGCAGTCATCAAGCCGGCGCTGCAGCCTGCTTGTCTGCACTCAAGAGCCGTTCTCACGGCTACCCAATTAAATCCTCAAAGGAGTGTATTTTCGGGTATTCCGGCCGTAGCCGAAGGGGTTTTGTGTGTAGCTCGCATGCGCATACACATGAGCACATCCTGTCATACAAAACCCGCGCACATAAAGTCGACCCGAATCGGCTGCGCTTCACATGTGATAAATGTGCCCACCCCAGAGTGCCCACACATATCACATCAGGCAGGTCTTACGGTTTCTGTAAAAACGAACCGGACGACGCCCCGTCTACACGGCTAAAGGCTGCGCTGAGTGTGTTGAATGTGCCCGTTACTACGCAACCACATATATACACAAAGATAGCAGTCCCCGCGGTCAGTGTACCCCGAGCCTCGAATGTCACGGTCACTCGTGCGTCACAACGCACCGAAGCGACTCCGTTATTGACAGATCGGAGCGCGCTTCGCACCTACCCCCTTGCGTTACAGGTAAATGCATGGGAAAAGCTCCCAGGGGTTTCACAATGGGTGCTGGACATTATTAAAGGAGGCTATTCGCTACAGTTTCACCTACTTCGCATGTGGTATATGTGCCCACCCCAGAGTGCCCACACATATTACATCAGGCAGGTCTTACGGTTTCTGTAAACCGAACGACGCCCAGTCTACGCGGCTAAAAGCTGCATCGAGTGTGTTAAATGTGCCCGTTACCACGCAACCACATATACACACAGAGAAAGCAGTCCCCGCGGTCAGCGTACCCCGAGCCTTGCATGTCACAGACACCGAAGCGGCTCCGTTAGTAACAGATCGGAGCGCGCTTCGCACCTACCCCCTCGCATTACATGCAGATGCATGGGAAAAACTCCCAGGGGTCTCAAAATGGGTGCTGGACATTATAAAGAGAGGTTACACGGCGCGCGTCGAGACCACGATAAAGGCAGATGCAGCACACCTGCTACGAGCCGAAGTGACCACTAGATCTAAGGCAACTGAACAAAGCGCTAGTGAAACGAAAGTTCAGAATGCCCACAACCAGGAAAATCCTCGCGCAAGTGTGCCGAGGAGACTGGCTTGTGTCAGTGGATCTCAACTGGGAGAAAAGCTCGCTGAACCCCAGCCAAAATATCTCCTTCCTGGGCATAGAATTAGACTCGCTGGCAATGAAAGCGAAGCTTTCGTCAGTGCGCGCGCTGAGCGTTCAGAGCGCAGTGAGCGCGCTCTGCCGCAGCAAGTCTGCCCCGCTCAAGACCTTTCAAAGAGTGTTAGGTCTTATGGCTTCAGCATCATCAGTTCTACAGTTAGGGGTGCTTTGCATGCGCCCACTGCAGCTCTGGCTGAAAGCGCGCGTGCCGCGCCGAGCGTGGGCGTCCGGTCGACTCCGTCTCACGATCGATCAGAGTTGCGTTACAGCCCTGATGCCGTGGAGAGCAGCCGACTGGTACCGAAAGGGTGTCACTCTAGAGAGACCCTCGAGGGTGAAAGTAGTGTCCACGGACGCGTCCACCTTGGAATGGGGGGCACTGCTAGAGGGCAGACCGGCGTTCGGCCTATGGTCAGAACGAGAGAAGTCACTGCACATCAACTGCCTCGAAATGATAGCAGTGGAGAATGCGCTGACATACTTTCTTCCCCTATTGAAGGGAAGTCATGTTTTAGTCCGCTCCGACAACACATCGGTAGTGGCTTACATAAATCGCCAGGGCGGACTCAGGTCCAGAAACCCACATGCACTCGCAGAACGCCTTCTGGTATGGGCTCATCGCAACCTGTGCTCGCTAAGGGCAGCGCACGTGCGGGGGACCCTAAATGTAGGACCAGACAGACTGTCCAGGAACAATGTTCCAGCGGACGAATGGTCGCTGCACCCTCAGACGGTGCAGCTATTATGGAAAACATTCGGCAGAGCGGAGATAGATCTATTTGCATCTCAGGACAACGCTCATTGCCCAGAATTCTTTTCCAAAGCCAAGGACGTGCTAGCCCATACGTGGCCCCGCCGTCCTCTTTATGCTTTTCCCCCAGTCTCTCTCCTACCTCAGGTGATAGAGAGGGTGAAAGAGGAAAGGTGTGCAATACTGCTGATAGCGCCGTTTTGGGGAAACCAGACTTGGTTCCCAGCGCTGATGCAGATGACGAGCATCGCACCGTGGCCAATACCTGTGAGGAGAGACCTCCTCTCGCAGGCGGGCGGCGCGATCTGGCACCCCATCCCGAGCTGTGGTCCCTTCATGTATGGGTCACCAGGGAATATATGATGAACTCCCCACAGGAGTGATATCAACGATCACACAGGCTAGAGCTCCATCTACTAGACGGCTCTATGCATCGAAGTGGTCGATATTTGCGGACTGGTGCACAGCCCGCGGATCCACACCCACAGACTGTGGTGTGACAGATGTACTTTCCTTCCTACAAGAGCTACTGGACAAGGGCAGGTCCCCGTCCACGCTCAAAGTTTATGTGGCGGCCATAGCAGCGTTCTCGAGGACAACGCTAGGTCAGTCAATAGGGAAGAACGATTTAATCATTCGCTTCCTTAAAGGAGCTAAAAGGTTAAATCCACCCAGACCGCCCTCAGTCCCAACATGGGACCTTTCTGTGGTGTTGGACGCTATGAAGAGCGAACCATTTGAACCACTACGGGCGGCTGAATTAAAATATCTGTCTCTTAAGGCTATATCCCTACTAGCGCTCGCTTCAGTGAAGCGCGTGGGAGACTTGCATGCGCTTTCCGTGGGCGCGACATGCATGGAGTTTGGGCCCAACGACTCAAAAGTCATACTCAAACCCAAGCACGGATACGTGCCAAAGTCTATTAACACACCGTTTTGAGCACAGGTCATCGCACTGTCTGCTTTACCGGCTGTGGATGGAGAGGCTGACACGAGACTCTTATGTCCAGTTAGAGCGCTAAGAGTCTATGTGTCTCGCACGTCTGCTTTTAGACAGACAGAACAGCTGTTTGTTTCGTTTTACGGGCATTCTAAGGGAATGGCTGCGTCAAAACAGACTTTATCCAGATGGATAGTGGATGCTATTGCACTGGCGTACGAGTCTAAGGGCATGCAATGCCCGCTGGGTGTCAGAGCACATTCCACGAGGGGCGTGGCCTCGTCGTGGGCTTGGTCGAGTGGGATCGACTTGCAAGATATTTGTACAGCGGCAGGCTGGGCCTCTCCGTCTACATTTATAAGATTCTACAACCTGGAGGTTCCCGCCCTACAGGCCAAATTGCTGTTGGTCTAGATATTAGCAGATATCTGGACCCACGTTCTAAGTTTATCCAGGCCGTTTACCTGCCCGGATACACCAGGAGCCAGTGTGTTTAGGGCACTAATCCCCTTATATGTTTAAGCACTGTATGAACCCCGGGCTACGGCCCTAGGGTCTATGGTATCAGATCTTGGCATGCACGGCGTTTTACAGGGCGTTCCCCTAGCGTAAGCTACGCAGTAAGAGTGACCTCTCGGTTACTAACGTAACCTCGGTTCTCTCAGAGAGGGAACGAGTACTGCGTACCTTGCCGTGCAAGCGTCTGCTCTGGGCGCTCTTATGATGAAAAAACCAGAGTGTAGCTACCTGCGAGCGATATTTATAGGCTGGGATCACGCCACTTTCGGCGGGAGATGACGTGTCAGGCGCGAAATGCACTCATTGGAGCTGACTTCGCGCCAAGCCTCGCTCGATAGGTGCTGCAGTTGCTGCGGAGCAGCCAATAGGCACGCAGTACGCCTCGCCTATGTCTGCTCACTGCGGCAACGCGTTTTACATTAATACAAAATTAAGGATAATTTTTTGGCTTCAATATCTCTCGCAGAAAGGATTTTCCCCTAGCGTAAGCTACGCAGTACTCGTTCCCTCTCTGAGAGAACCGAGGTTACGTTAGTAACCGAGTACGTTATCATTAATATCTGTACTTTCTGTTAATCTGCCTTTTGTCTTCTCTCTGATCTGTTACAGTATCAAATAGGCCCATATTTCTTTCTCTTAACTTTTTTTTTTGTCAACAATATGTTTAATGGTATGTTTTAGTTAGATAAAACAGTACTCTAAAAGTAATAGTCAGAATACATTACCTAAAACGAGTAACCTACATTATGCTACTAACTTTTTGTTTTCTTCATATAATCTGTAATCAACTACAATTTTAAATTGAGTAATCTACCCAGCACTGATGGCCATTTCACTGTTAATGTAATATATGTTGCCTATACTATTTCCATGTTTCGCTGCACTTTTTTTTTTTTTTTTTTTTTTTTTAAAGAAAAAGAGAAACAAGCTGCTGAGATGATATTTATACTTTTACAACTGGTATTATCATGATTGGGTTGCTATCCGACGCCCGTTCTGCAGTGACAAAAATGAAGCGATATTTTGGGATTAAAAAAAATCAAACAAACTTACTTTGGCTCGTCTTTCCTGCATGAACTCGGGTTCAGCCACCGCCCTTGTGTCCATAAAGGACGAATCTTCCAAAGGGTCCAACCTTTAATCAGTAAAACAATGTGTAAATCAAATATATCATGCCAAATTTTGTATTATTAAAAGATTATTAGAATAGCACAAGCCCTACCCAAAAAAACAAATTGCGTCGCAGTGTGCGCGTGGGCAGCTACCTAAATCTCGACTCTCACTGCTTCTCAATGAGCGCTGTGTGTGGAGCAGCAAACATTCCAAGTAGGGCTGGCGCTAGAGGTCTTAACTTTTGATTTCCTGGAGATGAAAATAAAAGTTTCCAATCCATGTATATAAACAACAGTTAAAGTAATAAACATAATATAAAGTAACCGAACAGAATATTGATATTGAACAGAGTTAAAAAGTTTCTTAATACAAAACCCAGTAATTTAAAGATAAACGTGTCATTTAAGGGCTGTTAATAGAAAAAGTAACCAAATTAATTACATAATACGCAAATCAATCAAATTGCAAATAATCACGTATTAATATTTGCTTGACAAGGGTTCTCAAATGATAATGAATACCACATTACATTATTGTGGCTAATTAGAGAAAAAAATGGGGACTGGCAGAAAGTGGAGAACTGACAGTAGATGGAGAAAGTGAAGGGATGAACAAGACAGAGACATTATCTTAGCTGGACTCGCATGCAGGTGCCTTCAAGCACAATAACACACTTCCCTCCCTTATTCCCATATTTACTTGCTCTTTTCTATAGGAAAAACAAATATAAATAATTTGGCTATTTTTTAGAAATAAATAAAACTGCAAGTTTTTTCTTCTCCAAGCGAAATACATACACAATAGTGACCATAAAAAGGGTTTTCATTTATAAAGCTCTAAAAAAGTGACTGACTGGTGTTTTAGTGCATTTGCTGCTAAATTGGAAAACATAAAGGGTCTAAATATGTGCAATGTCATATGGTTTGTGAAAAACTCACATAACTTTACTTCCTTACATTAATTCCTGTTTGCACCATAAGCTGTATCAAAATGCTAAAATAAAATGTTAGTGAAGTATGCTAACAAACATATGACAAAGAGTTGCAGAGTAGTAAAGGTTGTACTAAAATGTCACAATGACAAAGTTACAGTGAATAATGCTTTAAACTAAAAGTGCAAATGCTGCAAATGTTTCAATATTGACGTTTTAATACTGGTTGCACTATAACAATGTCATGATATATGTTACAATAAAGTAACAATATGAAAATACTTAGATTTTTTCTTTTATTTCAGTATTCCTATCAGTGTTTAAAACAGTTTAATTTGTTCATAACTGCACTGAGATATATAATAAAATTGATGACTGCATAAATATTTTAATTCAGTATGAACACTATCCCACTGGTCACAATTGTGACTGACCATAAAACACTATTTTCCCCATATACTTTTCCATAAAAAATAAAGCATTTTTTAAGGAGTTACTAATAACACATCATTTGTATTTTTTTCACGTCTAAGAAAAATTTGGGAGTAAATTGGTGAAATAAGAGTGAATTAATGTTATTGCGATTTGTATAAAACTGTATATGTATTGGTCATCATCAGTGGTTTCAGCAGTTACATGTAAACTGTATGTATATATACAATGGTGTATGCTTTCTGGTCTTCCCAGATTACACAAACTGTTAAAAGGTACATGTAACTGGTGGTAGTTATAATAATATTTATAATTCATTACATTTACATAACACTTTTCTAAACACTCAAAGCACTTTACATTGTGAGGGGACTCTCCTCATCCACCACCAGTGTGTAGCATCCACCTGGATGACATGATAACAGTTTAAAGTTAGTAGTTACTGATTGTATCATGTATAAATAAAACGATGTTTATACTAAGTGCAAGGAATTGAAGATGCTAAAGAGTAAATAGAAGTAATGTTATATACAAAATATTTTGAGCAACAGTGAGCAACTAGAGCATTGGACTTGACATTAGCCAAAACAGCCTTCCAAAAAGGTTGGCTATTTGCACTCATATCTGTTCCAAAGGCTGGTAAAAACATGCTTGGCATTGCACAATAGCAGCTTTTATTAACACTACATGTAAAAAGGCATTTAATCATTTTTCCCTCAAAATGTACCATTTAAAAATATATATAGAACATTAAAAAAACATGTAACATTATAAAAGCTTGAATCTGGAATATTTCAGTTCAAAACTGCATGCATGTTACAATGCTGTATACGCACTGAATATCTGACCAACATCAGGCCCAGGAGAGACATTTTTCCTGGTATTTCCTAGCAACAGCCCAGTTTCTGAATCAGGGATCCATTAAAACCAAGAAAACAGTTCAACAATTTCCATATATAAGAACATTGAGCGAATCACCTGAAAGCTACAACTAAACCACACTATCCAGAATCCAAGTTTTGCTGAAATATACCAAATTATAAAAGTGCATGACTGAATGACTGAAAGTATGAGCACAATGCAGGATATTGAGTTTGTCATGAAAGTATATCCAGAACTTTTGCAAGCACAATACCAGTAATGTCATACAGCTGGTTCCATATCAGAGACTTTGAAGGAACAGTTCACCCAAAAAATGTAATTCTGTCATCATTTACTTCTCGTTTCAAACCAGTTGTATATAGTAGAATTAGCTCATATTTGTTTCGCACTGTTTAGCCTCCCGAAGCCATTTGTGCTTCCACATACGATATGTGAGAACTAATGCTCTTTGGCTTCACTGATACCAAATCTGGTTTGATGTCTTCACACTCTTAAAGAGAATGAAGAAATCCAGTGCAAGGGGAGATTATCAGTGAATAATTACTTAATTTTAGATGTGTTTCTTTAGAATATTGAGTACACGAGTTTACTACTGTTATAATGCTTTTTGGTCATTTTGGGGCTTCACAGCAGCTGGTCACTGTACAGAAGAAAACGGTGAACATTTCAGTTGTTCCATGGAAAGTAACTTGTACATGTATGGAACAAGAGGATGACTAAATTTTTAGTTGAACTAGTCCTTTAACAGCTTTCAGCCGCAAAGACAAAAGGTGAAACCATAAGCATTAGCTTCTCCTCAGGAACAAGTCACACTACACAGTATCATTTGAAAAGGCACAATGGCCACTTCAACCAATGATCAATTATCAATGATTAAAATATGTACAAAAATATATATTTAAAAGCATGATCTCTCTCACCAAGCATGACTCAACATTGCACAGTAGCATTTCTTGTGTTCACTTCAAGTGTTCAACAAAAATCCCTTGCCTTCCGATCACGTTATACTTGAAAAATGGAAGGAATGACTGCAGAGTTTTGTGAGCACACCTCAAACCATCTTCTTCAGCATCCTCCAAATCATCTTCACAAGGGACCTTTAAATCGCTCAGACAATAGCTGTTGTCTAAAATGAGCATGTAAGGCACTAAAGATGGGATGGCGGCCTCTGTGGTGAAACAGCCTGGACACTGCAGGCCCAGACTGCACCCACACAGAAAGACGACTCATCCTTGGAATGTGTCCGAAAAGGGTCCATCCATTAAGAGTCCATCCAATTGCCACTAAGGAGCTCCAGTCTCCTGCGTGGACAGTGTGGGAGGCACTGGGACTGTCTGTGTGTGCTCTGTGGTGAGCTCGGGCAAGACTGCCATTTCAGAGGGTGTGTCTGACAATTCATGTGTAGCTGCTAATATCTGACTGGACGATGACAGGCCTGAGGGCACTGATGGACTGCTATGCTGTGTGTGGGGAGTCTGAGGCACACATTGTGCTACTGTTTGGTGTGTGAGCAGTTCAGAAGCATGGTAGTAAGGCAGGAAAGGTCGCTCCACAGCACAGAAACGCATGGCCAGATGTGTGTGCTGCAGAAGAAGAGGGAAACGGGAGGTAAAGTAGTAGACAAATTCATCTGGAATGGATCCCAGTGTTTCCTGGACTTCATTGGGTAACTCCCGGTAATGGTGTTTCTACAGGAAACAAAGATGAAATAAAAATTAGACAGTTTGTCCATAAAAGAAACGGGAGTTTTTAATCATGTGAAACGTTATATTTGCAACATGGATTTTAACTACCATTTTAGTTGTGCTTTTAAATATACAAATCAATAAATTATTGTAATTGCTTGTTTAATAGTTTAATAGTAGTTTTTTCAATTTTTATCATCAGAATTCTTCTTGCCCTACTTGTACAAGTTATACCCTAATGTCACTTCAAAAATGACCAAAGACAAAATAGCTAACAAATCAACTACATTTAATGTATTAAAAAAGGAACTTTGTGTTCCTTCTACTCTGTTGTGCTACATTCCAATACATATTATCTCATGTAACCACTAGATATTTGTGGTGAGTCAAGCCAAGATAAGCCAATTTTGTTTAGCAAATGTACCTTGTTTCTCATGGCTCGTAAAAGATCTCTGACTGATCCGCCTTTGTATGAACGAAATTTGCGAAGATCTGAGGAAGAACAATATGCATTTGAATAGTTTGTGAAATAGGAGTTTCACTTTAAAGACTCAAATAAAGAACAAAACTAAATAATCATGACAGAACTGCAAGTGGTTTAAATATTTACAAATTCTAAAATTTAAAAATATAATTTAATGAGTGGTCCTCACCGGTCTGTAGAGGCACTGTGATATGATCCCTCCAATCACCTTTGACCACCACCCGGCCTCCTCTCTCCAGCTGTCTCACGATTGATCCATCTAACGGCTCCTTCTCAATTCTATCACTCACATCCTGTGAGTCAGTGCAAAAAACACTTTAGTTTCTCAGAAAAACTACTTTAAAGCAGTCATTAACTGCATTATTTTCTTATATCTTATGTTTCCTGAGGTTCACTGAAAATGTGTTTTTACATCAAAATTTGGTAAAATTTAGAACAAGTTGCAAATCTACCCTGTTTTTGACCCTCTATATTTAACAGATTTAAGAAGCAGATTTAAGGTGTCTTTTAAAAGAGCAAATTCTATCTCTATAAAATGTAACTTGATTGTATTTGATGTACAAATAGCTATTCTGTTTTTGTATCTCTTCCTTTACACACAGTGGGTGATGCCAGTAACAGATGAAGATTCAAGAAGCTTAGATCTATTACAGTGCAGGCAGTATTGTGCTAATGTATTAATCATACATAATAGAAACAATTCATGACGCTTTTAACGACTGTCATGTAACCAATACTGTACTGACCGATTTGTTCGGACAGAATTCTGAATAACTTACAGAAAAAAGTAGAAATGATCTTAGATGATTTGGTGTTTTATTGTTACTTTGTTGTTGTTCCTTTTGCTGCCTTCTTGGGCAAGGCACTGTATGCAAAAGATTTGCAAAAGACCAGGTTTATCCTGGTTATATAAAGGATCACTGACTGACTAACCTGGAAAAACTGCAGCTGTTTTTCCAGACTCCAGAAGAAGGGATGTTTTAGCACTCTGTCTGCTGAGGGTCTCTTCTCTGGCTCCATACTCAACATCTGCTCAATCAGGTTTCGGGCCACAATATCCTCTGCAAAAATGATGACATGATCAAAAATCTGATAAACTACCCCAAAATGAGCTCAGACATTTTTTGAATGCTGGTCGTCCTACCATGTCTGTTAGGTTCTAAGTGGTCCAGTGAGTAGGCACCCAACAGAATGTTTGCTTGCCGCTGCAAGGACTTTCCAAAGGGGTGGTGGCCTTCAGATACCACATAGTAAAACACACAGCCTGCAGAAAAGATGTCTACCATGCAGGTCTGAAACATCAGAGATGAAAAGGTGTGAAACTACTGACATTTGACACGGCTTTCTGGAGTACTTTATTCTGACAAACATGTATTCCTGTATAATGACAGCTAAACTGCAGAACTGTTTGTTGTCTCACTATTGACTTTTTCCTCCCATACAATTTCAAATCAATATTTATTGTTCATCTGCGTTTATTTCTTTGGTGAGCAGCTGTCATGTCCTTGTTATATATTACTCCCTGTCAGTTTTAAGTTACATAAAGCTGATCACTTGTTCTCTTCAAGTTTTGTTGTGCCGTAGTATTGTGTGGCTGACCATTTGCAATGATTTCTACATATACTAATATATTTCAAATTATAAATGAACATTGCATTATGAACAAACAATAAACAACAGTACATTTATAAATGAACATTAAAAGATTAGCAATTTTTTTTAATAACTAATTAACTTTCAACATTTATAATCAGTATATATTTAATAATGTTTAAATAATAATTAAACATATGGAACAGAAAAAAAAACTGAATATTTTTCATTCTCTTAGTTCTGTTAAAACCAAAGCAAACAGACATTATTTTTAAGCTCTTACAGGGTTATGCTTTGCATCCTCGCTGAGCACTTCTGGAGCAATCCAGCCCTCAGTGCCTGGGACCCCTGACTTCCTGCTGAAGCTGTGTCTGCCCACTGCCAGCTTCTTACACAGGCCGAAATCTGATATCATGGCCTTCACACGCCCATGAGTATTTGGCATTGACACCAGAATGTTGTGCGGCTTCAGATCTCTGTGGACTATCAACCCATGACAAACTGAGTGTTATTAACACTAGTATCAAACAGATAAAAAAACCCCACAGTACTTCATATATACTGATTATTTCACCTAAAAATGCAGACTAATTAAAAGTGTTTTACAGATGTTGCTGATAATGATTACCTATATTAAGAGAATGTAAATGAGCCAGTCCAGACATGGTTTGCTCTAGCAGTGTCACTGGCTCCAAACCATGGCGGTTAAAATCCTTTCGTTCCACGTACTAAAAGTAAATAATAAAAAAACATAACAGGTTAGTTAAAAAATAAAGCATTGTGAAAGAGAAACTACATTATATTTTATATTAAACAAAGCATTGCATGACCCAAATATACCAAAATGTATTTTTCATCTACACCTGAAAATAAACAGAACATTGTAGGAAAGATTTAAGTTGCTCCAGGAAATTACACTGTAACAAGGACACCTTAAAATAAAACATATGAGCACAGGAACATTCTCAAACCATGCTGGACAACATGATCACCAGGATTTGTCCATGTCAGTTGAAGTAAATTATTAGGGTTGCATTAATACATTTTTAATATGTGATGCGATCTACGAAAACCCAACAAATTGTGAAATTGTACCTTTTTTAGTTTACCTTTTTTACTTTAATTTCACAGGTTTAACGAGAGCTGTCTGTCAAGTCAGGAGTGCTCTACTGCATAAACAAACAGACTAATGTCTGTTTTCCATTGTTTATCATGGGCATAGTCTTTGAACTTTTGATCACCCCATGTATGTTTAGATAGCAAGAACACTGTACCTTGTAGTTTACATTTAGAAAAGCGAGCGCAACGCAACTGTTCGAATGGTGCATAAAACAGACTGTCATCGGACTCCTCCTCTATAGTAACTTCATCATCCGATCCTTCATCTCTGAATGTGAAAATCGTTTTGGCCACTGACATTTGAGCAGATTGAAACGAGTAAGATCGTTTAAGTAGTACTTCTGACTGCGTCGTTGCGCTCCGCCATCTCACAATATTAAAAAAAAAAATAAAAATAAATAAAACTTTATGTGCCATAGTTTACACATAACAGGCGGTTACTTGGTTTATTTTGATATTATAACTGTTTTTGTGGTCCACCACGCACTCTTAATATAAAAAGATTTTACTTCTGCTTTCTGCAATAAATCAATATTTTTCTGCACTAAACAAGTGAATTTTGCCAAGATATTTTCAAAGATGATAGACACGATGTTATAGAATAATAACTGAATGACCTAATTTTGAAACCTAAATTTACATTCAACCTATTTTTCGAATTTCCTGAAAATGACCCAGTGCGACATCTGACAGGTTTTCCCAGATTGCATCACATATGTGTTAGACATGAAAAATAGTCAGTGATAGTAGAAGTGTGTGTTCTTGTTTGACACTTGAAATGCACATTCAAATTAATTTTAATTGTAATATTTAATTTAAATATTTAAATTGAAATGTCATGTTGTGGTGTTTGTCATACCTCTTGTAGTGTGGAGCTACACAGCTCAATGGCAATGTACTGAAACTGACGGTCTCTCTCCGTGCAGAAGTAACGAATCACATTTGGGTGCTCGTCTGACTCTCGCAGCAGCTGAACCTCACGGTCGGCAAAGCTGAAGCATTCTGGGAGAATCCTCTTCACAGCCACTGGACGGTTATCAAACTGACCTCTGAAATTATACAGAGAGAAGGCTATAGACTCTGAATCAGAAAAAAATGAAAGCAAATTACCAAAAATAATGTCTGTGATCACAAAGGTCAATCTCTGGAAGATCAGGCCCTTCCCAAAAGAGCATGCTGCACAACTTCTTCCAGGCCCTTGTCATTTTTAGGCAGGGCAGTTCAAGTCTACATCTCTTCCAGAAACCTGAGATCAGTAAGTGAGCAACACCTCATGGTACCATCACAGAGAGGCACAAAATCCAATAATCTTTCCAAACCCCATCCAGAATGCTGAATCCCTTACAACATTCAAGAGATGGCTGTGCTTTCACTTTTCTTCAATCCCCTTCTATTCTGGCCTGTACTATTTTGAACAAATGTCTAAAACTCTGTATTACGGGTTCTTCATTTGCCTCTTTATGATGAATGGCTTGCTGTTTTTTCTCATTTGTAAGTCACTGTGGATAAAAGCGTCTGCTAAATGAGTAAATGTAAATGTAGCTTGCCTGTATACAATAGTTCCCTCAGCACCATGTCCAAGTACATCTCTAGGGTTGAAAGTGATGTTTACAATTCTGACAATGTTGCATTCTTCCTCTGAAATTAAAATATATGAAAACTGAAGTCATCCAATAGGCAAATTTGGAAAAAATGAGATTAAATGGCAATGCATTACTAGAAATTATCATTTTGATAACAGCCCTAACCTGCATCCTCATGCTCAGTAGCTGAATGTCCCATCTCAGACTGGGACATGTTGGAATGGTTGGATGCTCGTGGGGTGAGGTTGGGACTGCTGTGGGTGGAGCTCTCAGAGCGGGTACGGGCTGCCTCTAGGAAGTCAGTGTCAGGAGGCAGATCAGTGGGTGGCTGGAAAATGAGCTGCTGCCGCTGCAGGAGCTGCAGCTTTTCCTCCATCTGCTGCTGAAACTGCTGGTGTTGCAACTGCTGCTGCTTGTGGACACTCTGATCAGAACACAGCACTTTACAAATTACAAAACACAAATTACTTGTACAGGAGACACTTTTTAACCAAAGATTTACAAGTTTAGCTAGCATTATTTTTTAATGACTTCACATTATGCTATTTAGTAGACAGAACAGTAAAGAAAGGCCATATTAGGCATAAATGTAGAATGGGATCAGTTTTCACAACCTACCTAATTGATTATGTGGTAAAGATCTTTTCTGTCCTGTCCTTCCTTCACATTTGTTCTTTCTACCCACTTATTTCCCTTTACCCATCCTTCCCTTCACTCAGTTCACTCAACATAGTTATACGTTTTGTGTATAATGCTGTGTCTGAATGCAAGTTATTTTCATGTTTGGAATCATTTGACGTGTTTCAGTGTGACTTTTTCACGGCATAATGGAAATGCAATGTTTAGTTCATACTTCCATTTGGAGAATGTTTATTTTGGTACAGCTAGCTAGGTTGATGGTGATTCTAGTACATCAAGCTCATCAATAGTTTCAGATGATCTATCTAAAAACTGTGTCTATATGGAACGTAAATCATGCCAGCCAGGATTTTTGACCTGACGTTCATTATGTTATATATTTGAATGTATTGAATATAAATTTAGATTGTTTACCTTAGGGTAGGTAATGATGAAGGCCACCCAACCAGCCAGAAGGAAAGTGCAGAAGATGATGGTGGCCATGTCCTTCAGCATGGAGTCCACTGGAGTCTCCACACGTGGGATGCGGCCGGGTTTCTCCTGCAGGGATGACACGGGTGGAGGCAGAGGACTGTTGTCTTCCATTCCACTCTCATTTACTTTCTGGAAAAAAAATAGAACACACTTTGATATGGCAATAAACCCAAATACAACCAAACAGTTTTAACAATTTCATGCCAAATGAAGATAATCAAACAATAAAATTCTGCTTACAAAAGGTAAGAAGGTAAGATCTGTGCAACATGACAAGTGTACAAATGATTAGTCTGCTGTACTTATGTGATAAAAATTGCATTATGCATTAACACTCCTGAGCACCTGTGCTGCATTTTGTAGAGGCAAGTTGAGCAATACTCCCCATTAAAGATTAGGGCATTTAAGGAGGGTTTGACAATTCAATGCCAAGAAGGGTCAGAATAATATACCTAAATTTATGGATGGAATATTAAGTACTAGAATATTACAAGTTTATTAAATACGATCAAGGGTGTACTAATTTCTGCAACCCTTCATTTAAAAAAAAAAAAATCTCCAATTTCAAAACAGGCTCTAATCTCAATTAGAGCGGGAATGATGGCTACATGCACAATAAGGCCATGGAGCTAATTTCTTGAATGACACTATATGGAACATTTTCACAGTTCCACAGCTCTGGCAATTGAAAGGACAATCGTACATAAATGTGACTTGCATAAACACACTCTGATACAAAGTTGTGAAAGCAAACTGAACAAAGAAGAAAACACAACATTGTAAAACACTTTAAGTCCCTGTTTCACAACAAAGCAAACAATCCACATGTCTGAAAATGCAATAAGTAGCTTATAATACTTTACACTTATCGGACACTGATCGGACACAATTATATTATTACAACCTGTCAAACAGTTGAAAATAGTATGTGGCAAGTAACAGCCACTACTTGAAATGCATGTGTTAAAAGCAGAAAAAATAAGGCCAAAAAGTGATAGCTACACACTCGGTAAGTGGCCTCCTGCAACCCCAGTGCAAAAATTGTTGAGGAATGGTTTCAGGAACATGACAAAGAGTTCAAAGCGTGTCTATGGCCTCCAAAAATTTGTTGGTCCTTGCTGGACCAACAAATCCCATCCATGGAGGCCCCACCTCACAGAAATTGGAGGATCTGCTGCTATCGTCTTGGTGGCAGAAACCAGAGGACAGGATTAAGAAATCTTGTTGAGGCCATGCTTTAATGCATCACACCTGTTTTAGCAGCAAAAGGGCAACCTATACAATATCTGGCAGGTGGTTTTAGTGTTGTTGTTGATTACAATGTAGTGTCATATGCCTTTTCCAAGTCATGCTACAACATGTTATTTTTAATTAAACTATCAGGGACATATGACTCCAATAATAATGTGGTCTAAAAGCCCCCTTTCTTATCTAAAACCACACTATGAAAGTAATTTATTTGGTGTTTAGATTTTAGACATTGCTATTATTTACTGTCATTTTTATGGTTTTACACATAGAAATTGATATAGCTATTACATAACAGTAAGTTAACACATCCAGTAGCACTGCAGTCAGGTGTGCTTTGTGGATAATGTTTTCACCTCTTCAATGGTATTCTCTGTGGCAGGGGGAATGACGTTGATATGCTGACGAGGGATGCTCTCTGGAAATTTCTCCAGAATTTTAGTATGAGCATCAGGTGGTGTCTCGTGGTGACCTGCACAAGAGAAACATTACAGTGAGCAAAATGTTAATATATTATTAAAAGTGGGGCAACATGGTAGAGCACATAAGTGGGTTAATATTTATAACAATTATGCTATAATTAAGAACACAATGTTTATATTTTCAGCAAACAGATCACTGTAGCACACACAATTCACAACTTTCTACAATACCACATTTCTTTAAAAAGGCATGTAGTGACTTTACTACTAACATTTGTTTTGGTGCATAAAATCCTGGAATGGAGTTACAACTGCTATAAGAATGTCTCCACTAGTGGGCAAGAGTGGCTCATTTTTGCATGATTCCCACAGCTCTGAGTGCAGATCTTTTTGAGTGTGCAGTAAGCGGTACCTATGAGCAGCAGCGAATTCCTCATGAAGTTGATACGGTTTCTCTCTTTCAGTGCTGCACTGAACTTCACTGTGGTACTTGGAGTGATCACACACTCCTGGTCATCTTCAATGCTTGAGTCCTGGTTACTCGGGCCCTCCAGCATGGGAAACGTCCGGCCACGAGGCTGAAATACACACACTTAGTCATGAGCATCCATGCACTAGCAGCAATCCTTCCTATTTCCTTCAGAACTGGTGCCTTTTTAGGGCCTAAAACCCCCCAAATATATACTAAAAAAAAAAAAAAAAAAAAAAAAAAATCAATAATTCAACAAAAATTTTACTGCAGCACTGTAAATATAATAAGTCAGAAGTGGGATACTCTTACTTTATTTCCAACTCCCAAACATGATGACATTGCATTGCCTACAATCTAAAAATTATATTGGTTAATGACATAGAAGAAAGAAAATGATTAAGAAAAAGAAAAACACATGTACTTGTGGTTTTAAACACCTTTTACGCCATAATCAAAGAAAAGATTGTTTTAAATAACAAAATTATTAATTAAAAAATATATATATTCTGTAGCCTTTTTAAGAATTACACTCTTTTAATAAGAGCTTAATAGGCCAAAATAGTAATGAAAATGAATTATAATACACAGCATCTTGATGATGTGATTATTTATAGTGAGACTTGGAAAGTACATTTATGTCGTATACGTGCTCTTCCCACACATTTGGTAAAGGCCAATCTTACACTGAATCGGCCCATTAATAACTTCATATCTCTGACTACACTTTCCACTAGATGACAGTGTCTCATCAAGTGACTTGACCTTACCTGAGGTACTAAATACTGTGTTTGTATCCCAAACCCTGAAGTTATGAGTGTAACTTCAGAACAGTCCACAGTTAATCTAACCACATATAAAAATATGAGGAAAAAGGTTTATGACATCACTCACCACAACAGTAACTCCATCATGCACCAAGGAAGGAGATGCATACAGGCCACTGGAGTGTTTACCAACATACAATGTGGACCTGTCAGAATAAGAAAAAGGAAAAAAGTTAATTATTCATATTTTGCTTTCCACAGTTACATACTTTAACTGAACATCCTGTCATAGAACTGCTAAGTTTTATACAATGGCTTATCTTTACACAAAATAACAACAACTCTCACACAAAGAGATCTGTAGTATTGTGTGGAGTTTGATCTTACCCAAGTTACTGAAATATATAAAGTGATCTGCTAAACACTGTACCACAGAGAGTTTCTGCTCAAAGCTAGGGATGGCTACATACCACTCTTTTTGTCTAGTACAAATACCAATATTTCTTTTAAACTCTCCAGAATGTCTTGCCCCATACACTTCCATTTTAAATGCAGGACTGTATGCGCAATTTTTGTTTTTGCAAACTGAGGAATGAGTCAGAATTAATTTCTGTTGTAGAATCGCATATGCTACACATAAAGCTGATCTGGAAATTAAACTTTTACTGAAAACAGTTTTACTTTTACTTTTAAACAGTTTACTGAACCTTTTTCATCAGGGTTTTAAAATGCTATTAACTGTGCATCTGAAGTTCCATTCAGTCAGACCTAAGCATTGGTATCTCATCTGATTCTCTATCAAGGCATTTAAGTATTTAATCTATACTGGAAATGCAGGCTATGCATCTTTGAATTTCTACAATCAGTTCTATCCCACACATCACAAACACAGAGAGGATGTGACTTAGATATTGGAGATGCAACAAGCAGGTTCAGTTATGCATGCAGGGTCCAAAATTTGAGCTCACCAAGTGCTAAATGCGAGTAACATGTGGTGTCGCCATGTAAATTCTGTCATTCAGAAACATGGCTTTTCATATCACTGCTATGCTGATGACACTCAACTCTACCTCTCATTCCATCCTGATGATCCGACGATGTCTAACAGACATTTCTTGCTGGATGAAGGATCATCTTCAACTCAACCTTGCCAAGACAGAATTGTTTGTGGTTCCATCAAACCTATCGTTTCATCACAGTTTCACCATTCAGTTAGGCAACATCAACCATAACTCCTTCAAGAACAGCCAGAAACCTTGGAGTTGTAATTGATGATCAGTTGAATTTCTTAGACCACATTATTAAAACTGCCCGGTTCTGCAGATTTGTTTTATTCAACACCAGGAAGATAAGGCCCTTTCTTTCAGAATATGCTTCACAACTCATTGTTCAAGCTCTTGTTCTGTCCAGGCTGGACTATTGCAATGCTTTTTTGGTAGGTCTTCTAGCAATTTCTATCAAACCTTTACAATTAATCCAGAATACGGCTGCAAGATTAATTCTTAATGAGTCGAAAAGGAACCCTCTTCATCAATTTGCATAAAATTCAAGGCATTAATGTTTGCCTACAAAACCACCACTGGCTCTGCACCCCTTTACCTAAATTCATTACTTAAATGGATAGTTCACCCAAAAATTAAAATTTGATGTTTATCTGCTTACCACCAGGGCATCCAAGATGTAGGTGACTTTGTTTCTTCAGAAGAACACAGACGAAGATTTTTAACGAAAACCGGTGCAGTCTGCCAGTAATATAATGGAAGTGGATGGGCAAAGTAAACAAAAACATGCACAGACAAATCCAAATTACACCCTGCGGCTCGTGGCGATACATTGATGTCCTAAGACACGAACCGATCGTTTTTTGCGAGAAACAAGCTTTTTATCCAGCTCGTTACACGTGTGCGCACTCTGGCGTAGTATACGCAAACGCCTTAAGTGGAAATCTGTGAAAAGTCCTGGATGAGTTTGCGCAAGTAAACGTAATCTTTTAGCTTTAAATCGGTTTGATCAATCAGGATAAGCGCAAGTAATTACCATTTTGAATAGCCGCTATACCCACAATGAGTGTTGTATACATGCGACAGAAAGTTTCCCGTGTTTGCGTATACTACGCCAGAGCGCGTACACATGTAAAGTGCCTGATGCTAAACTCATGCTCATGACAGATTGACGTGGCTGTGTATCAAAGGTAAAAAATTATATAAATACTGTTCAGTTTCTCACAAAAACCGATCGTTTCGTGTCTTAGGACATCAATGTATCGTCACGAGCCGCAGGGTGTAATTTGGATTTGTCTGTGCATGATTTTGTTTACTTTTAAAGGTCTGGTGCCCATCCACTCACATTATTTGGCTGACAGACTGCACCGGTTTTCGTTAAAAATCTTCGTTTGTGTTCTGCTGAGGAAACAAAGTCACCTACATCTTGGATGCCCTGGGGGTAACCAGATAAACATCAAATTTTAATTTTTGGGTGAACTAGTCCCTTTAAATTCAGACTTATGAGCCCTCTAGAATCTTGCGTTCTGCAAGTGAATGGCACATTATTGTGCCATCCCAAAGAGGCACAAAATCACTTTCACAGACTTTCACATTAAATGTACGGTACTGGTTGAATGACCTGCCCAACTAAATCAGAACAGTTTCAAGAATCGGCTAAAAACACATCTCTTCCATCTTTATTTGACCCTCTAACTCTAGCACCCTCTATTTTACCTAACTATTAACTATTATTCTAGCTAACACTAGCTTCTCTGTTCTTGTTGTTTTCTATCTATTTTTAGGCCTCTAACACTAACACTAATAACTATGTTATTGCTCTTTCGTTCATTTTGATTGCTTTCATTGTCCTCTTTTGTAAGTCGCTTTGGATAAAAGGTTCTACTAAATGTCTAAATGTAAAATGTAAACATAAAAGAAAATCAACATAATAAACTGCTTACATCAGTTTATCTTTGGTTTTCTTCTCCCGAGGAAATGGATACTTCCACTGTGTAATGCGCCCCACTTCTCCCGACATGAAAGTGAGATAACGCAATGTTTCCACCGCAACATTGGTGTGCGGGACTTTGCGCAGGCCCTCACGCTGCCAGATGTAGATCGCCACCACAGGGGAGTTGTAGTTTTGAACCCACTGCACGTCTCCGGACTCACTATCCACGGTCACCACTAGGCCATCACCATTGGACACAAAGTGGGCCATATCTGTCAAACACAGAAAACAATGTTATGTTGTGCTACAAAAAAAAAAAAAAAAATTAAAGGGTTTTCAAATTTATAAAGATCAATGCGGCTGATGCCTCACTGTGTTTGGTGTCATCATCTGGAAGGGTGAAAGCGTAGTCTGAATAAGTAGCGTTCCAGCGCAGTTCTCTACTCTTCGTGTCATACATAGTAATTGTGTATTCTGAGGGACAACAATCTGCAGATCAGCAAACTGTAATTCTCATACTTAGAAAGATCAACAATGAATATCTTAAGAGAGTTGTTTTGACTAAGTCTTTGCATTAGATGTGTATTGACTCCAACAGATGTGTGTCAATATTCTGTAATATAGTTTTTCGCATTAATTAATATGCACAATACTGTTACTGTGAGCTGTTAATAATTCTAGATAACATATTGCCACAGTTGTTTACATTTCTCTAAACTCACTGTAGCTGATTTCCATGAACAAGTCAACATGTATATTGTACTAATGCAACCCCTGCTTATAGGCCGTTTAAAAAAAAAAAAGTGTAAAACCTCCGAAAACATGCATAAGATAAAAATTCTTCAGACCACAGGGGTGAAAAAAAGTATCTTATAATAAATGTGCATTACAGAATTGAATGCATAATGAATATTAATAATCCCTAGTGTGTTAAAGAGTCTGTCTCAGGTTACATGTTGTTGCCACAGAGCAATGAAGCATGTGAGACCAAGGAAACAAATGCAGAAGTTTGTCTTTGTAGTACCCATGCAACTGTGATATATTATGCACATATGAATATTTAGAGAATGAGTATTAACATGCCTATGCTTTATGCAAGACATAATGGGTGCATAAAGGGTGCAGCAAGATTACCTTAACATAAATACTTAAATGACATTCATATCTTTTTTTAATCCAATCATTTTTGAAAAGTTGAAATGGGCCAGTTGCTTTTGTATGAAACAAAAATACAGTGTTGCTGTGGACAGTGTTGTATATACCTGACTAGTAAAAAAGTAATTTTAATTATTCAACTTAATTTAAAGATTCACTCCAACTCATAACAGCCTTCATTAATATTTTAAACAATAAACGTTCTGTCACGTTAAATGCAAAACTTTGCATTTTCAGCAGTCTGTAAATCATAATTTATTTGTGGACTGATTTAAATGTTCATTAAACATAACAAAACAATTTATTTCAATGCTTTTCAAAACCATGATAATACAGATAATCCTGATGAAACTTTAACAATTGATCATGATTTGTAAAAATGTATACCGTCATATGAATACTCTCCAGTAAAAGTAACACAGCATTCATAATTTTGATTAGAAGCGCTACTACTCCTAAAGTGATCTTTGGTTTTTCTGCTCATATAGGCACAGATATGTTCTCATTTAAAGTTAGAATCAAGGACAGGTTTTGGCCCTTACCAGTGCGGCCGAGGTAGAGCAGAGATGAAGAAGGACATAACATCTCAGCATACGAAGAGGTCAGTGTTTGCTGCTTCTCGCCAGTTAGCAGATCCACAACATACCACACGTCTTGCTTTTTACCTACAAACAAACAAACATAAACAAATCCTTCATGTTTTCAAGCACAAATCAGCATACAATTGTAAATGGTCGATTCACATTCAATTCAAAGTTTAATTCAGTTTTAGCTCTTTGTGTGGCATCTGTGATTCTACTATATAAAATAGACTCATTCTTCAGTTTGAAAAAACAAAAACTGTGTACAGACCTGGACTTAAAATGGAAGTATAGTACAAGATATTGTGGAGAGTTAAAAAGAAAAGAAAAGCGAGGCTTGTGTTTTTTTAAAGGATTCATATGACCTTAAATATTGTCTTTGTATCACACTAGTCTCGTGTTAACATATACAACACCCTTGAAATGGTGTATTTGTAAATGCATATTCTGGCTTATGTCTTGATAACCATTTTCTCTCAGATGTCACAGATACTAATTTTGGAATCGCTTTAAAGAATGAAGCTGATTAGCTAGAGAGGAAGGGGTGAAAAACTTTGGGTTTGGTGACATCCGCTAAAACAGAAAAGTTGTGCTTTTCAAAACCTTGCACTACAAACTCTGTACAATATTAATAATCTAAAATTATTGCATAAAAGATTTACATATTTAGCATTTACATATTTAGTGCTGGGTTTTCCCATATGCTTCGTATTTTCCTGTTTCAATTTCCCCCTTATCATTTTAAGGACCAAAAGTCCACAGACAACTGATGCAGTGTGGGTAAATGTTCTCTCCAGGATGTGTAAACAGACATCAACACTTCAGTTCAAACACACCACATGTTTACACGTGGAAACAAGCGTGGCTTAGAGTGAAACAAGGCTATTTCCTGTGGGTTACACTGTGATATTTAACATATAAGATTCAGTACAGACAGGAACTTAAATGCTGATGTCTCATTTAAAGAGATTAAGTAACAGGATTTATTTTTCTTTGTTTAACTTTCAGGCCTGTCTGCAGTCTAATTTAATCAGTATTTGGCCTTCTTCCTTTGGGTGTCATTATAGATAGCTGTGCCTTGTGATTTGCACCTCAAAGGGTTAAGAAAGGGTGGCACAGACAGACATCTTCTTGTGGTGTTTGCGGTGAGATCATGAAACAATCCCACAGTGCCCACCCATCCATCCATCCACCCACCCACAGGGAGTCTAATCACATTGAAAATAAATGTTTACTAATCATGGTATTGGTTTGTTCGAATCTTTACTTTAATTACAAGCCAAGTGATGCTTGACTTAGCAAAACCAAAGTGAAAATAGGTTGAACAGAACTTAAGTATAAAGGTCAAATTAATAATTACAAAAGTTTAATAATTCACAAATTACATCACTGAGAAAGAGAATCTCTTACCCGTGTATAAGATGCCATCAGAACTGCGACAGGGAGATGCCTGGACCAGCTCAGGAATGGTGAACGGCAGTTTCTGAAACATCCCCAAGTATTAGAAATAATATTTGTTACTCCATCCAAAATTACACATACAACCTTTTCCTTTTGGTGAAAGCACCTTCAATGTTTCACTTCTAAATTGTATTTCTCATTTCTAAAGTTATCACTACTAAAAATATCATCCTTAGATTCTAGAGAATGAGGAAGTCCTTCTTGAGAAATGAAAAGAAGTTATCACCGTCAAACCCTCATTATTTTTCCCTCCAAGAGAGTACAGACTGCCATCATTGGGGTCTGGGAGAAATGCAGGCCTGTAAAAGCAAGAATAAAATTTGTTCAGTATTGTGATGTTGTATAATTGATGTTGCTCCAAAACCTGTATTTTGTATTTTTCTTTTGAAAAAACAAACAAACAAAAGAACAGCTAATATTTTTTTGCCACAAAAGTGGTTACTATGAACTAACAAACAAACAAACAAAAACATCACATTTAAGTCACATTTTATTTTACATTTTTAAATGTAAGCTTATGTTGGGAGTTTTTATCAGTGGTTTTAGATGGTATCGAGAATAGGAAGAACTGTGCTAGCTCAGCATCTTGCACAGTTCCTGTTGTTTCACTTTTCATGCACAAACGCTCAAGTCCAAATAAAAGAAGGCTTACTCTGACACATGCGTTGGGACTTGCAAAACAGGATCTGCATTGGGAATGAGAAAGGTGTCAGTTAAGAGTTATCAACTTTATCACAGGCAAATGAAGGGATGAGCAAACATGAAGACAATACAAGGAAAACAAAGTGTGGGTGTGAAACTTGGATGTGAACTTAATGGATATTCATTTATTTAGGTCTTACCACTCCTAGTATCGGCTTTTTTTTTTTTTTTTTTACCTATTCTAGAATTTTAGGAACAGTTTTATTTTGACAGAATTTTTTGATTTAGTCTTAGTCATAGTCTTTTGACTAACATGCCATTTAGCTTTAGTCATATTGTAGTTTTACTGTAGTGTTATTCAGTCAAGAAAAGCAAGTAATTTTCTGTTTCTTTTGTTGCTTGATTAACATTAATGACAGAAATTTGCAACTAAATTAGGCTCCTGTCCCTTTAAAAATGAATGCATGGATGAAATGTACCGACACACGACCAATACTCTCCCAGCTGTTTACACTCACTTAAGACATAACCGAGTGCATTTACAATTTGACATCATTTTGTGTGCATTTCTCCGTTTATGCGATGCGAACGAGCACTGGTGTGCTGTGTGAGAAGCGCTTTCTGTGTGTGCGCTCAGAAAACCGGACCAAATTGAGTTATTTTTTGAGTGGTCAAATTTATCCATGTCTGCTCTTCTCTTACCAGATCCAGATAATGACATTTTTTAATGTTTTATGAGATGTGCAGCAAGTGATGCTAGCTTATGTCCCGCTGGATAGATCAATTAGCTGTTACAGTTCAAATATACGCATCCAAATAGTCATTAGATTTGTCATAGTTTGTCATTCAAAACAAGTTTTATTTAGTTAAATGTCAACGAATTATAAAAATTATGACAAAAATTATTCGTAAATTCAGATTAACTATCCATGGCAATTGTGTGAGAGCTTGACCCCAATGACAACGCACTTAAATACAGACTATCATTTTAGACTGCACAACAGGCTGCTGTGGGTGTGTAGTGCAACGGCCTCTAACGTCCGTCACAGTCCTATAGCTCCAGCGTGTATTACTGGCTCAGCCTGTTTATCAGGTTTCTGAGAGACACAGCAGTTGAATAAAATGCAACTTGCTGTGGCTGTGTGAATATTGAAAATTCAAGCCAGTGTGTGGCTAGTGTGCCGATGATGGAAGATTCCACTGAATGCATGTTAATACAGCAGAAATGGAGGGTGCATTAAAATGCATTAAATGGAACCATCCCTCATTCATGTGTTTTCTGGGAGAAAGCTAGAGAGGAAATAAGGTGAACAGATGTGCCTGGCCTTGATGACACACTGCTTGGTTCACACAATAGTTTAATATTTTTTATATGACCAACAAAATATGACGGATGTTTGACAGTGCTTGCTTGATGCTTCCCATGTGTCAAGCAAGCACATATTGAATGAGTTCTGCGTATTGATCAATGTTTATATTTGATCAAAACCCTAAATTAAATCTTTCTCTTTTTCTTGCGTCTCTTCAGAAGACTTAAAACAAACTGATCAAGAAGATTAAAATATGAATTACTTTTACGAGGTGTCCTTGTACTTTGTACACATCACGCTTTCTGAAATACAGACTGAATGACAGAACAAAAAAAATCCCACAGCTGCATGGGCACATGCTATGTAACTAAATTTCTCTCTAGTAAAGTTACAATCGGTGACAACTGTAATCAAGTTAGGGATGACCGCAGTAATATACAGGGGTCATACATTAGGCATGCATGACACAATTACATCATATTTAGGCACAAACCTAATGTAATGTTTTTCACGTGTTTTTCATTTGGTGTACACAGCATTTTTTAATTATATAAAATAATTTAAATTATATGTATAATAATATCATTTGGTTTTCAGGTGTCCCATTGGAGTCTCCAAGTGTCCTTTTTGAAAACACACCCAAACTTACAATAGGAATAAAAGAGCTAGTAGAAAACAGAGTTTTGTAAAAAATCACCCTCAAACTTAAACCATGAAAATGTACTTTTATCTTTTTTATATCTTTCAGCCCACTCAACTCCTGGCATTAATTTTTTTTTTTAAGTTTTTTTAAACAAACAGACAAACAAAAATGCTAGTCACTTTTGCTATATTTGAATGTCTCTTCTTCCTGTTCCTGTACTACTATAAGCAAAGAAGATTTTTTTTTTCCTTTCAAAAGAGACCAGGACTCTGGTCTAGACTAAAGGGTAAAGATCTGCAGCCATTACATTTATGGATACATCATTTTTGGCTTGAAAGTGTGAACGTTACACTGCAGAACTATACAATGAATTGATTTTATTGAAGAAGAAACAGTTCTTGAAACTTATGAAATCACAAAATGAATCACAGTTAATTAATTTGCTATATCATCACACTAGTCCCTGTTAATCTAAAAAAAATTATGCAAACAAGTAGCTTTGCCATAATTACAGAAAACATACCAGAAGCAATATCTTGTCTGTATGCCTGTATAGACCTTTGAATACTGTGTTGCCAATAGAGTGCTTTAAGTCAAAAAAGTTGAGAACCACTGATAACAATATTACACACTAGCAAACAATAGTGCTGGTATTCACTTTCACAGACTCTATTCACTTTCACAACATACCTTCTTTTAAGGTCCATTTGATTGTTCCAGATGTCTTGCTGACGGCATGAAGGTTCCCATCCAGAGTGGACACAAAGAGCAGACTCTCTGGTACAGACACCGTACTGCTGCCGCAAAAGCCCTGCAAACACACCGCTTTAATGAAGAGATGCTCTATCTTGCTCAGGCACTGATGCAAAATTTTGAGACAGAAGATTTTACAAACTATTAGAGAATCATTAGAGAACTTGCTAGTAAAATATTTTGAGTGCAAATACAGTGCATTTATTACTAGGGGTGTAGCAATGCAATGACCTCATAATATAACACTATAAAGAAACTTTATATAAAAAACAGAAATACTTATTAGCCAATGCAGATAATTAAAAATGGTAATATAAGCCCTGGCAATACACTGGTTGACCGCTACTTCTGTGTTGGAAACCAAAAATAAACACTGTGTGGTTAAAAACATATTAGCTAATACTTCTGCTGAATGACTGATGGAAAGGAGTACCATCTTTTTCATAAAACCCTTGAATATTCACCACCTACAACTAGGGTGCTGGAGAAAACTAGGATACCTGGAAGAAACATCAAATCTGACTGAAACTGGAATCATTAACATGTCTAATGACATGACAGGCACAGGGTGGAGAGCAGTAATTTCATTTTAATCATCAACAGCACAACCCAGAACTAGTGCAAAAATTTGGTGAGGTGAACTTTTTAATTTGAATAAACGGCTGTTTATGCATCTGCCCTGGCCAATACAAACATTTGCATGTTGTTACTGCAACATTCCTTAACAGAGAGGTTTCCTAATCTCTACAACATCACAGGACATCACACCGTGTCATAATTTATTTAACAAAAATACAGCCAAGATGGAAAAGTCATGTGTGACAAAGTTAGGATGATTTATTTGCCTATAGATCCACGTCTAGCAGCAATAACTTATGTAATGATTAATGTTAAGTAATGATTTTCTGTATGGCTTTATCAGTCTCTCACATTGTTCTGGAGAAATTTTGGCCCACTTTTTTCACAATGTTGCTCCAGTTTTTTGAGGTTTGTGGGCATTTTGTTTACGCACAGCTCTCGCCACAGCATTTGAGTCAGGATGAGGTCTTGACTTTGAGAGGGCTGTTGCAATACCTTGATTCTTTTCTTTTTTGGCTATTCTGTTGTAGATTTGCTGGCGTGCTTGGGATCATTGTCCTGTTGCATGACCCAATGTTGGCCAAGCTCTAGCTGTCGGATGGACGTCCTCACATTTGACTCTTGAATACTTTGGTATACACAGTCTATTTAAAAGAATATTGTGGTCAATGTATGACCATATTAGCCCGGTTCTGTCAACACTGAACTGGCTCCCTATTAAACATCGTATAGACTTTAAAATCTTGCTAATTACTTATAAAGCCCTCAATGGTTTAGCTCCCAAGTACTTGAGCGAGCTCTTATCATATTATAGTCCTTCACGTCCGCTGCGTTCTCAAAACTCCGGCAATTTGATAGTACCTAGAATATCAAAATCAACTGCGGGCGGCAGGTCCTTTTCACATTTAGCGCCCAAACTCTGGAACAATCTACCTAACACTGTTCGGGAGGCAGACACAATCTGTCAGTTTAAATCTAGATTAAAGACCCATCTCTTTAACCTGGCCTACACTTAATACATTTTTCAATCCAAATCCGTTAAAGGATTGTTAGGCTGCATTATTTAGGTCAACCGGAACCAGGGACACTTCCCAAAACACCTGATGTACTCGTTGCATCAGAAGAAGAATGCCATCTACGCTAATACTAGTATCTTTCCTTCTTATTCCAAGGTCACCGTAGCCACCTGTATCCAGATCAGACGTTCACTGCAGTCCCCCGGATCCAGTCTGTACCCATCAGCACCTAGAGATATCCTTTACAGCCCTGAATGTCAGCAGAGACCACATCAACTAGATGAGCCCCAGAGACAGATCATCAGTGAAGACCCCATCACCTAGACGGCCACCGACGCAAGACTGCGAAAACCAGATGAGTCCTCTCCAATCTGATTTTGTGGCAACTTGGAACTCTTGCATCTACATTAATATTAGTCTGTTTGTTTCTTATTCCCAGGTCACCATAGCCACCAGATCCAGTCCGTACCCAGATCAGATGGTCACTGCAGTCCCCCGGATCCAGTCCGTACCAAGAGGTGGATAAACACCTACAGCCGAATGTCAGCGGATACCGTGTCAACTAGATGAGCCCCAGGGACAGATCATCAGAAAGAACTCCTACCCTAAACAGCCACCAGCACAAGGCCATGGGAACCAGATGAGTCCTCTCCAATTTGACTTTGCTGCAATATGGAACTTTTGCACTTTTATTGACATTTTATCTTATTTTAATACTGTAAGGTTGCTTTGACACAACTTGTATTGTAAAAAGCGCTGTATAAATAAACTTGACTTGACACAGGAGTTCATTATCGATTTAATTACTGTGAGGAGCTTAGGTCATGTGGCTAAAAAACAAGCCTGTTTGACGTTTGGTATGAAGTGTTTGTTCTGATATGCTCTTTAGGTTTTTACCAAATATGGCACTGTGCATGATGGCCAAACATTTTGATTTTAGTCTTGTCTGTTCAAGGGACATTGCTCTGCAAGTCTTACAGCTTGCTCATATGCAACTTTGCAAACCTAAAAACATGCTGTCATGTGTTTTTTGATAGAATAGGATTTCTTCATGCAAGCCTTTGAAACATGCCATACTTGTCCAATATTTTTTATAACTGAGGCCTGTAGAGTCTGAGGTGTAGTTCTTGGGTTGTCTGCCATTTCTCTGAGTGTTACACGGTCTGATCTTGGGGTGAATTTGCTGGGACGCACACTCCTGGGAGGATTGGTGTCTGTTTTGAATGTCTTCCACTTATGAATAAACATCCTCACTGTAGAATAATGGACTTCAACTTGTTTGGAAATGGCTGTAATACTCTTCCCAGATTGATGACAGCAACAATTGCTTCTCTAAGATCATTACTGATGTCTTACCTCCTTGGCATTGTGTTAACACACACCTGAAGGCTCCAGACAAGCAGACAAACAGCCAAATCCTCTTCTTTTATAGAGGTGCTCACACTTGCTATTGATGAGTTAATTAAAGGCATTTGATTAGCAGTGCCTGACCGTTACTCACACACATGGGTTTTCCATTTTGGGCTTATTTTTGTTAAATAAATAATGACAGTGCAATATGTCATGTGTTGTTGTTTATCTAAAGGTTTTATTTTTCAAATTGTATCACCTGTCAAGGACAAGATAATGTTTTATTATCTCCTGATACAAAAAAAACATGGCATTCAATAGGGTGTCCTAACATTTTCACATGACTGTATCTATACCGTGCTATTATGTGACGCTATATATATATATATATTTTATATATTTTTATGATATCTGGCTAGATATTTTGCTAAGAAAAGGAAATTCGCTAAGGAATTTGCTCCAGTATGTACTTGCGTATTTAGTGTTGTTTAATAAACACCATAGCAAAAACAAAAACTGTAACAGCAGTTTGTAAACATTTAAATACAATTTGACTTCCTTCTTTGTAAAATTTTGAAGAAGAATAAGAGAAAATACGATTCA
This sequence comes from Garra rufa, assembly GCF_049309525.1. Classification (NCBI taxonomy): domain Eukaryota; kingdom Metazoa; phylum Chordata; class Actinopteri; order Cypriniformes; family Cyprinidae; genus Garra; species Garra rufa. The sequence goes on from NC_133361.1 coordinate 57,623,419, forward strand.
TCATTCAAGTAATCAGTTTGTGAATGCGTATATCACCGGCTCACTGGCCTTGGATAAGATTCCTAACGGCTTCATCAGTTCAGTCTCTGTTGGAGGAACTGGAGGGCTAAATGAATTGGCCAAAACCGGCATCACAGGATCATATATGCTGGTATATTGGTCCATTTTATGACTGACTGTCGAGTGTGTCTGAAAGTGAGTTTTAATTCAGTAACTTTTATATCTGTGCTGCTCAACCGTTTCGATGGTTCAGTCTGATTTGGTGAACTGGAACTCCTCTTAATAATCTACTGAAGAAAAAGAAATGTCACCTAAATTTTGGATAGCCTGAGGGTGAGTAAACTGAAAGCAAATATTCATTTTTGGGTGAACTATCCCTTTAAGCTACATCACCTATTTCCATTTTTCACTTTTTAAAAAGTGTAATGAATCCAAAAGTTAACAAAGCCCTGTATTTGTAGATTTCAACCAAACATAGTTTAAGCAAGGGAATAAATGAACAGAGATGACTCAAAATCACCAGACTGGGTCTGAAAGCTAAACCTGAACTCTAGACAGACAGCTGTTTAGCCACATTCACAGCACATTTCTCAAAGACACCCAACCCTGCTCACCTAGAGAAACTAGTCTGACTCTAGTTTAGATAAAGGTTCATTCAACAAAGACTTAAAATAAAATAAACACACCATACATATTCTTCTGGATCACATGCTGAAGGGATAATCTGTTTTGTTTTCGCAGGTTTGACCGTTTTAATCTGACGGTTAACATCACTCAGTCATTGCAAACATTACACACCTGTGAGATCTCTCACGGCCTCACATGGACCCGGTCACCATCGAAACGCAGCAGCATGCATCTTGGTTTCAGGAGAGAACAGAAAACATCCCGAACATCTGCTGGAACCACAGCCGCGGCACTCTCACCACTCTCATATCAACATACTGCACATGTTTAAGAGATTTATTTAGGGTATATGTGAGCTCCAAATGAGCACAGACCCCTATAAAACAAACCGAACAGAGACTACAGGGATCACAGGAGGTGAACAGAGCACAATTTTACTTCGATCTGCAGGGTCATTCACATTTGTGTGATGCCATTAGGGTCACATGGGTCAATGATGTGATCTTATTTTGTCCTACTTTATTTTTAAAAAAATTACAAATGCAATTCAAACACACAATGACATGAATACACATATTCTATGATGAAATATTTACAATTTCTGAATTAATATTTTGACTGTGAGATACAACTGTCCTGATATCATAATGAAGAGAAAATCCTGATTAAAAGAATACAATTTAAGAATTTGACATTAAATTTTATTATTATTTCTTAGAAAAATATTTTAACAAAACTGCTTCACTGATTCATATTTGGAATACTTTCGTCTGAAAAATTAAGCTTATACATCTAACAAAGTCATGTGGCACAACCTATAAGTATTCAAGGTGTAAAGAAAAGGTTATGTTTTAGTTGATTGTTACTTTGATTTACTTTTAAGTCAATAATTGCAAACTTTAGCTGATAATGGTATGTTATTCAAAATCATATGAAACCAACATTAATACAAATAGTGCACTTCTTTAGTTTTTCAACTACATTTAAACTAGATTTTTCTTTACCATAGACCAAATTCCACTGACACATACAAATATTGTCCCAGTATATGTAACAATATTTTATATGCTAACTTTGACAAAAGCTTTTTTTTCTTTCCAAATAATGAATGCAAAGTGGACATAGACCTGGTTTTTTGCTCTTATTTTTTATTTATTTATTGGCTTTACTCTTTTAAAGGAGGACTTAATTGTGAAGACACTGAAAATCTAACTGTGCCTAATTTAAAATTATGGCAGAGCAAATGTGAACTACATTTAATTAACAGCAAAATGCTTAAAAACAAGCAACTGTTATAAAGCTTGAAAAAAATGAGGTAGACATTGCATCACCCTGTTGCATAATACTACATACTCTAGTGCAGCACAAAACATTTCCGGCAAAGATCGGGAGTCTTCTTAAGTTCTGCTCAAATCATGCATTACGTCCACAGATATATAAACTAGTGCCCAATGCTGGAGGCTTTATAAAACATGTGATTAGTGGGTCCACCCTATTTATCTTAGACTTCCACATCCTCATTCTCCTACTGCACAGCAAAAAAGGGAAACATGAGAAAATATTTTAACAGACAAACACGATATGTGCATTCATTAAACACTACCAGTATTCTGGGCAGTATGCTGCAATTAAAACTTAAATTTAAGGACGGTTAGGCCGAGAACACAGTCTCTGCTATATTTCGCACACATTTAGCTGTGACTATATTCACACATGAGATGTTTATTCACCATAGACGTTTATTCCATAGATGTGCATGAGATGTAAACTGCTCTTAAGGTACAGAACCCAAACACACTTCAACCTGGAATGGATTCAGTGGGAGAAATAAAGCAGTAAAATCTTCATCCATAAAAATCCAGTTAACTCACATTATAAACCCAAAGTGTCAGTAATGCAGTCCATTTCATGACGCATAGGAGGAGGCAACACTCCGAGTGGAGTGAGCTCGAACTCCTAGGGGGCACGGCTCACCTTCGGACTCGTACGCCAAGGTGATGGAATTAACCACCCAATGGGCCAGCCTCTGCTTGGAGACAGCATTCCCCTTCTGCTGTCCTCCGTAACAGACAAAGAGCTGCTCGGAGCACCTGAAGCTCCGGTTGCGGTCCACATAAACATGCAGGGCGTAAACGGGACACAGCAATGCCGGGGACAGAGCTTGCAGGTTCACCACCTGGGCACATAACCGGGCCGGGGTCTCAGGATAACGTGAGAGAGGGCCGGCCCAAACTCAAGGCACGATTCATTGACCGAGAAGGCTTGAAGGTCCCCAACCCTCTTAATGGAAGCAAGCGCAATAGGCCAGCCGAGTAGGCCAGCCTGGGAGACAGGGGCGTCGAGAAAGCGAACTTTGTCGGCGTCAGCCATCTGTGCCAGGTTGAGCAAGAGATGGCGCTCTTGGACCACCATAGTGGACATCACCTGACCAAGGGACCGCGCTGTGACTTCAGCGTGATCTAAGCCCAGGCACGTGAGGCAGCGATCGTGTCCGTCCAAGGAGGTCAGAAAGCTACCGCATCCAGAGACACACGGTCGGAAAGACATCTCGAAAGAATACTCTCAACGACCATGCGAGAAATTTGCTCTTTTAGTCACCCGGTTTGCCCAGGGAGGCCGCGGCACAACTGTGCACTCAGGGTGGGTCTCGCTGGAATGCAAGACGCCGGCTTGCGGGGATCAGCTGGCGGTGATCAGCGGCGGCAGACAGCAGCAGCGGCAGCAGCACTAGCGTGGAGAGCAGGAACCGACAACGACTTCTTTCTTTTTTTTCTTCAGCAGCTCAAACAGCGAGGCTCCGAAGCGAAAATCTGAATAGTGGATGCATGCCACCATCTTATATACCCGTATGTACGGGGGAGTAGCTTGACATGCAAAATTCACTAACCAATTCTCATTGGCCCTTTCTCTATAACTCAGAGCTGATAGGTTCTCTAGCAAGTTTCCCATATGTAACGTCGTAGTGAAATGATTGAAGGGGAACCAATTATTCTGGAACGTTTGCTGACAGCAGTGACAATACATTTTCAATAGATATGAGTAACATATGATTTAATCTCCAATATTAAAAGACTAGTGGAATATATAATGTTGAAACCTGCAAAAACATTTATTTCACATACACAACTGCTCTATCTTTTGACACTTATTGTTTTTTTTCCCTAAATAAATAGCATCTACTTAAACTATTCTCATTGGCAAGTCACTATGCATAAAAGTGTCTGCAATTAGTAAATGTATGTTTACATTTTTGTTGGCTTTTAGTCTGAACATTTTTGAAGAAGATAATTGGGAAAGATGTGGGACAAGTTGCTCTTTCAGTTAAATGCTTTTTCTTAGATAATCAACAGATTATTTGATGATAGCTGACAGCTAGATTCTTCTAACAGCACAGTCTTTAACTCTAGACAGCAGAGAATCAAAACCACCCCAAAAAATAAAACATACACACACACACACACACACACATATATATATAAATGAATTTGTGTTTAGTGTCATTATTATGTTAATAACACCGAGCTGGGTGCCCACTACTAGGGCTCACTATGACTCTCACCACACACCAGTGATAAGAGATGAACATAGACCTCTATCAGCACTGCACTAAGTCTGGCAACGGGCAGCGGCCATGTGCTCTCTGCCAGAGGTCTACTGCGTCCATGAGTCATTCACTTCCTGTGTGTTACAAGTCCAAACAAATATAAAAGGAGTAAGCATTAATAAGTCAACAGACTTTAGTCAAGGTAGATGCCATAATGACTTTAATGTGGATGAAAACAAGGCTGTAAGAGATAGTCTTCACAATGGCATGAACCATATAAAGCTTATATTTACAACTCACAGCTTTCAAACCTGTTTTAATGGCGTTTTTTTGTACTAAAAGTGTTTTTGGAAATATGTTTTTGTCAGCTGAACAACTGACATGTTGTAAACAACAGTACAATACACTAAACACTCTCCACTTCTATCTCTTACAGTGTTTTTATTTTCTGTCAAAAATGGAATATAGCCTGAATGGAATATTACCCTGACTAAGACCTGTGCAGATGAAAATGTGTTTAGAACAATTAGTGAGTAGATATGACTTTTAACTAATTATTGTACATAATGTATATATAAAAGACGACATATGTTTAAATTCTGTACTCCTAGAGTATCATGATTAAAAGTACAAGGCTTCATGATTCGTCTCTGCTGGGGATCGAACCTTCCAAACTTTCATTTACCAGCCCAGATCTTTATCAATTACCCTACAGCACCTTGCTGAAGTCTGTGGATCTAAGTTATCAGATTGTGGTGAAGCATCACCACACCTGGTCTGTGTCTAAACTGGTGTAATTCATGATAATTTAATAAGTTAAGTATGCTCTGGAAAGGGTTTGTCTTAAAATGCTTATACTGACTGATATATACTCCTGTTCTTGACATTGTAGACAAAGACACTCTGGTTTATTGAAAAAAAAAAAAAAATGAAACAGTAGAGTAGAGTACGTAAGTAGAGTACAGAAACATATGGCAAAGGATAGGACAGAACTGCATAGTACAACATAAATAGGTCAAACTCATATCTAACAGGGCAATCGAGACATAACTTGAAGATAACTCTGTCACTGTTAATCATACACATAGGCAGATCAGAGCGTCAGGATCACATAAAAGAGCACAGCTTGTTTCTGTAGGATATATTTTGCTCTTTATGGATTATGTGAAAAGCTTTCATTGTCCATACACTCAGATCATATCAAAAAGCAGGCCAACACAGATCAGTCTCACACCTATTCAATGGCACCCAAACTAGACTAATAACAAAAGATCATAAAGGGCCACAGGTCAAAATGATTAGAGATCAGAACGAGGGTTAGTGATTAGAGTCATCATTAGGTTACTTGGACTCCAGTATAAATGTAGTAACCTGTGTTATAATGATCAGATCAGAGATCAGGAGCAGTGTAATCGATCAGTAACTCACCATCAGGCTGCTGTGACTCCAGCATATGACCGCAGTTATAATCCACACCAGAGCCCTGCTGCACACTCCCCACGCCATCATATACACATATAAACACGTGGACTTGTGAATACACGGCAGATAAGTTTGTTTTACGGTAGTTCACCGTCTCATTGTACTGTGTAAGCTTACTACCGAACAGACGGGCTCAATGCGTTTATCAGCTCTCTTCCTCTACTGCTTCTGCGCATGTGCACAACACCATGGAGGCGGGGCTATAAAACGACGTCACATCATCTTGGAACGGGAAGTCATTTATTTATTTATTTCGCTGAATTTACATAAGGGTCAATTAAAATAGTAGTAGTAGTAGTAGTAGTAGAAGTAGTGGCAACAAATAAATAAGCTAAATTTTTACTTACATATGAAGCTGTCGCTGTAGTTGTTTTGTTCTCGACTACACTTTTGGTCATGTTGTTCAAGATAAATAAATAATCTCGGCTTAAAAATATCTTAAATAATAAAAATGCTCGAATATTTTATTGATAAATAAATAAATAAATACTGCTTTAAAATAAGGGAAATTAATCAAGGAATCTTGTGTATCTTTTACACCAGCCTCTCGGGTGAAATGGGGACAATCTAACAACTCTGTAAGGGGCCCCAGTAAGGTCCTCTGTGGTACAGCAGCACATCCTACTGTACACAATGTCAAACTGCACATCATAACAGCTGCTACACACACCTTTTATGCCTACCTCATGGCACAATAACATGTTTTGTATGTGCATATTGTATTTTGAAAATTCTTTAATTACTGTAGTATTTAGAATCACTTTTTTCCTCCTCCATTGCGCTGCACTGTGTTAGAAATGACAACAAATCTGACTTTGACCATGATTTAGGTTTTTCCAAGAACACAATGGTCACTGGAAACAGCGTTTTTAAATTTATTTAACATGCCACATTTAACAAAGCAATTATTGTGTTATTACTTTATTCTTACTTGGTCCTGGTCCTAATACTCATCTGACTGTACCTTCCTACTAGATACAATTTATTAATTTGACTGACTTTAAGTTTCGTGGGTGCAATAAATACTCCTGAACGGCATGTGGTATCTCGTCTGCAGAAACCGAGCTTCGCAGTGCAGCGAAAAAGTGAGGCCAGAGCCGCTATAAGTGATTGTGGCTAGAAGGGATATATCTGTGGCCGGAAACTAATAATGAAATTAAAATTTCTACCTATTAGATCGTGTATACACCAGTAAACCTCACTATAATGCAAAATAATGCAATTATACTATAACTCGTCAAAATAAACCACATATCATTAAAGATAATACAGATTGACTATAATTCTTATTAAATTAACCGCAAATAGTCTCAAATTACAGTTATAAATCATAAGAACATGCAAAATAGGTTTCTCTGGTTTGAAAGTTGAATGAGTACTGCGAAAGCGATCGGAGAGCAGACGGCTCTTTGTGCTTTTAGTACTCGCGGTACTTTGATGTCCGATCGGTCTGCTCAGGGCCGATGCATCTCGAACAAGCCAATACAGCGCTGACAGCAGTTCAATTACGTCAGAGCTACAACGTGATTGGTTATCAAGACACACGTGAGCCAAGTAGACAGCGGAGGTTGGTGTCTCCCCATAATAAGAATATCTCATCTCTCTTACTCTGTCTCTGAGAAATAAATAACAGTGTCATTGCATCTGACAGTTTTCCAGCACTTGAAAGTATAAAATCTGGCAGGTCATCAGCTAGGATGGATATTGTGAATAAAATATTTAGCAAAATGTACGATCTGAAAGTTAAGGGCATGTCTAATTCATTTGGGTTCCTGCTCATACTGGTGTGGAGGTAAATGAGAAGGTGGATATTCTGGCTAAACAATCACTAAATAAAGGAAATAGATCTATGTATTCCATTAAGTAAAACCGAAGCGAAAGTATACATCAGGAAGTATAGACCTTTTTCCTGAGTAAACGATGAGCGCCGCCATTATGAATTCTAACCTCAGATTGAATGCTTTTCAGTTCCGGTTTCCATAGGAACCCATTCAAATAGCGTCCATCTCACTGATCTATAATAGAGAACTGGATTGCTCATGACGTCATAAAAGTGAAGCCACCGCGCCGCCATATTAGTATTCCCTAGTACTCGCATACATTCTATTGAGTAAATAGGAAATTATAAGATTTTATTGAGAAAACATCACATAACAAGTCAGTGTTTTTATACCTAAAGTCTCACTGTACATTTTCACAATGCAAACGTCCTAAGCATGTAAACGGTTAATGTTGGGAATTCCCTCTGCTTATTAAAAATGTACGTTCATAGCCTACATTACAGTCGCGTACATCAGATAAACAAACATCATATGATCTTAGTACAGTTATTCACGGTTTATGTCATTTTGTTGTTTATATTCGTACAGTAGACTAACTGCATGTTTCAACAATATTTAACAGTAATTCATTTTGAAGCAGGTAATGATTTGTTCGTTAAATTAATAATTAATTCAACATACACAGCATTTTACTCAGATGGAAACGGTAATGTTAGTAAATCATTACAGAATTTGCTGATCTGAAGAGTCTGAAATAGATGTTGCTCAATCAGGCACATTAAAAATACACACCATGACTCGGAGAACACCGCTGACTACAAATGGTACGGACACACATAAGCTTTATTTCAAAGATTTGAATTTCAATATAACGAGCAATGTAGTAACAGAGACTTGTATTGTATTATTTACTGTATAATCGAATCAATTTCAGATACTAATACCAGATATAAGGTACTGTGTATTATTTCCTGCATAATTAGGTACATAAAGAAATATATTTAGTGTTGGATCAGTTACCTGTTTCTGCAAGTGCGCAGCTGACACGCCCACCAAAACGATTTCAATATATCACTTATCCAGCCCGAAAAGACCATTAACATTCCAGAAAACATCTTAAGTAAAAATTAATTTACATACACATATCCTAAAAACTAATCCTGTGTGAAAGATACGCTTCAAATCGGGTGATTTTAGGTCAGCAATTTACATGTGACTCAATGGCGCTCTCTGCAGGTAGGGAATAGTAAGATGGCGGATCGAACACTTCCGGGGGCTTCACAGCCTAACGGCAGTTTAGAACGCAATGAGCAATCCAGTCATTATATAGATCAGTGGTCCATCTGTTTTTAATGTAGCTAACGTCCGCTGCTTCGTGTCATCTACACACTCATTAAAGTGAGGCACTGACAAATGACGGTCATTGCGACAATGCCAAGTGATGGCGCTATGGAGCCATGTGCTTTTTAAAAACATTTTAATAGGTTTAACATTAGTTTATTAGCTCGGAATATACCCTAATTTGACTAGAAACAATGCAGACCGGAAATGCAAAGCATTCTTTCAGTTAAGAGTCGGACTTACTTCCGTGTTCAGGAAAAACGTCTATACCCTAATTTGACTAGAAACAATGCAGACCGAAAATGCAAATGGGCCGTAAGGTGAAGCAGCTTTTCGTTTCATTCCGTTCCCATATATGGGGCACTACATTCTTTTTATTCCAATAAAAGGATCAATTGGTATAGAATGAAAAAATAAAAGTCCAGCAGTTATTTTTTTACAAGTGTATAAAGTTGGCAATAGTCCCATCCTCGCGTAATCATTTTTTAAGGTGAGAGATGCGGCTTCGCGTCACGTGCTTGCCGCTAGACCAATGAGATGGCATAACGTCAGAACGACATGTAAACATGGTCCAAGATGGCAGCGCCCTTGTTGTCACTATCGAGTAGCGAAGAGGATGAAACTATTGTCAGACCTCCACCAAAAGTCAGTAAAAGGGTTTATAAACAATGCTATATGCATCTCACGTCCATAAAAAAAGAAGAAACGAAGGATTTTACATGCACACGGTGAGATACATTTAGAAACTGCATCAAACAGTGGCCTGACTTGCAGGGTGAGAGTCAGAAAATAGCAGAAACAGACAAACATTGTCTAGAAATCGAGTTTGACCGTGTGCCCGAAGACGCAGGGTTTCACTCTACTTGCTACCGGCGTTTTATTGACAAAAAGCGCTTGGATGCGGCCCAGAAACGAGTTTCACGGCGCCCTGAAGCTGGTGATGATCATAACACAGACCAGTCTGTGTCATCGGGAAATAGTATTTCGTCAACGTATTGCCCAACAAAAAAACTTAGGTCCAGTACCGGACTGCCGATAGCTTGTTCGGGTCCTGTACTTCCTGCTTTGTGCATAATTTGCAAGAAAACGGACAAGTACATCACTGTGGCAGGCAAACGCCAGAAGGACAATCTTCCACAAGCGGAGATGCTGTCGGCAGGTATAAAGCACACAAGCACACGTTTGAACTTAAAGTTATATGCCATATGCTGAGAACCATAACTAACTTTCAAATACATCAATATTTACATTACATGTACATTATAATGTTTATAGTGCATTCAGTTTTTGCATACACATATGCATGAACAGTAAGAACTGTTATGTTTTTTTAAATACATATTTATTTACAATTACATTTAATTAAATGTTCGTTTTTTTTACAGGCCAGTTGCTCAAAGCAGCTGAGATGAAGGAAGACACTAGCATTCTTGAACATATTAAAGACAAAGACTGTGTGTCTCTGGAAGTACGATATCACAAGTCCTGTTACAGACAGTACACCAGGTTCTTGACAAAGTCTACTGGAACAAATACACAGATCTCAGAAGAACAGTAAGTTGTTATATTGCATTTTAAAATAATTCACAAAAGGGCTGTGCAATTAATCGAAATTCGGTTTCGATTTCTGCTTCAAACGATCATGAAAATGCAGTAATCGAGATGAAACGATTATTGTGCCCCCCATTCACATGCAAATCAGCTAAATCATGTAAGGTGGCTTTCATAAAATGGGACGTGATTGATTTGTTAATGTTTCTTTGATAAGCACGTAAGAAAACTTGCGCTGTCTTTTGTTAATGCGCTCAGAGACGGAGCGGAACACGGACATGAAAGTTATCTTTTAGCTCAAGGTGCGCACCTAAACGGTCAAATACACGCAAAAATATTTCAAAATGAGGGGCTTGGTGATTTTTCATGTAAACTCTTGTCAGTTATGTCTTAAATGATCATAGACAGTTGAGAATGAAAATCCGTGCGTAACAGTATAATGGGTCCGTGTGGTTAAAGCGGCAACACATAATATTCCTTTTGGCGTCTCTGTGCCTAATATGAATAAAACGTAAAAATACGTTTTATACAAGAAACATCACTCACTGCTCTTGAATGAAGGACGTTTTTAGTTTTAATAAGAAACAAAGCATGTTTAATTATTAGAGTGAAGATATTCTGTATTGCATTCGCTGTATTGCTATCTTTAAATTAATCACTATGTAAAGTTTCGGAGCCTGCCATAATCGTTTAAATAATCGTGATTACAATATTGACCAAAATAATCGTGATTATGATTTTTGCCAAAATCGAGCAGCCCTAATTCATAATTGATTAGAATGATTGCTAATTTGAAAAGAAATCATTAATCTACATGTACCGCTTCTTACAATAATTCAGCATAATAAAATGTCTAGTCATTTGTGAGGGCAAAAGAATATTTAAAATCATTTATTGTAAGTATATTCTTTCTGAAGAATAAAAAAAAAACTCAATTGGTTTGCCAGTTGTTTTTAGTTTGTGCATGCACACAATATATGCATTCCAAATATAGAAGCCAGTGTAATAGTTACAGAACATAAAATATTTGATGCTTTTAATAGAAATTAGCCAACCTATGATGTCAGCTACAAGATCTTCTCTGAGAGAATCATCCGCCATCGAATAATTGTAAACCAAGAGGTGATGACAATGACACGGCTAAGAAGAATGTTTTTAAATCTTGTAAAAAGCCATGAAGATCTTGATGCTTCAAACTACAGGTAATTTAAATCCCATAAGTTTATTTTGCAGATTTAGAATAAACATTTACGCAAACTTTTCTTCTCAGAAAAATGTAATAAATAATAATATTCTCATAATCCTATTTTATCATAATAAGATGACAATGTTTTTTGTGTGTGAGATTTATATTTTGTGATTGTGATCATAATTTATTGTATTTTTTTATTTCAGGCAGGATAAATTGAAGAGGAGGCTGTCCCGTGATTTCCCCCAGCTGGTGTTTCACTCTCCCAACAAGCGCAACATCAGTGAATTGGTTTTTGTTGAGACACTTTCTGCAGATAAGCTGGTAGACAGAATACCTCATCCATCAGGGACAGAAACAACTTAGTCAACGGAAGTAACTAGTCAAAGTGACGGTGAAAGCACAGCAAGTAGAATAGCTGGTACTACAGAGAACACAAGGACACTTTACAGTGTGGCATTGATATTAAAGAGAATTCTAAATGACTCTCCTTGTATGACATGCCCATGGCCACCCACGTCAGATGATTTAAATGTTAGTGCAGCTAAATCTGTTGTGCCATTCGAACTGTACAACTGAAGAACCAGCACTGGCCCATTATGCTGATATTCCAGATGATTTGAACCTAAAAGTTATCTCTATTTGTCAAGACATTGCATCTTGCATCTAAGGGCCGGAGGCAGACACCTAAATCATTTTGTCTGGGTCTAACAGTGCGCCATTTAACAGGTTCATCACAAATTCTGTCACTTCTAAATAGACTAGGACATTGTGCATCAAGAGACACAGTTGTCAGTCTAGACACTAGCCTTGCCCAACTTCAGCTGGTTGAGGGCAGAGACAAAATACCAAAGGGATTCTCAAAGAAGGTTCCCACAGTACATGTGTGGGACAATATTGACTTTGGTGAGGAAACACTGTCTGGTCGTGGAACTACCCATGGCATCATCAGCTTTGCCAGAACGGTCCATGCCTCCGACAAGTGATGCTTTGTACCAACACTGCAAAAGGGCAAACTACCAAGCAGCCATAATGAGACATTCTCTTAAAGGTAAAATGTGTGCCCCTTCACCTGTTGGCAATGGATGGCACCTCGAGGATGGGGAGTTAACAGTGATGTGGATGACTAGAAATCCAGCCCCTGATAGTGTGTTGCAGGTTGTCCACTGCAGTTGCAAGCGAGGCAAATGTGAGACTGGAAGATGTTCCTGTATGTCTGCAAATCTGTCCTGTACAGATTTATGCCGCTGTCTCAATTGCACAAATGTTTTCCAGGAAACAGAGGAAAGATCTACATGTGAAGATGGTTCTGATGATAGTGATAAGGATAGTAGTGATGAGTAAAGCTGATCTGTGTCACAGGTTAGTTGGATTTGAGCTGTAATGAAGCTGCTGTAAAATGTTTAATATTTGTCGTTATTGAAAAATTAGTGCAGCAGTCCAGCATTTCAAGTCATTTTAGCCAACTTGGACCAAAAACTGTTTTTCTTTAATTTTGTGTGATTCCTAAGTGCCTACTGAACATTTTGATGAATAAAACATAACAAAGATGTTTAAGTTTCAATTTGTTCTTCTGTTTTATTTGGTGGCAGTCTGTGAAGTTGAAGTGCGTTATAAAAAAAAAAAATTGCATTATTTCATGGTCTTCCTTCAAAATTGAGTTGATTAATGCACCAATACTTGTCTCAGATATGTAGCTACATGTATAAATGTGGATTTGACATATATTTTGTGTAGATTAAATGCGTATTAATAAAGTTACAGGCCAAACTAGCAGCATGAGATTTTCGTTTTTTGTAAATTCCTAATTATACACATTTTTGCATCCTGACAAAAAACTGCAGTATTTTTTTGGAGAACTTTTAACATAGAATCCATAAGACTGTTGTCTATCCAGAAATTCATTAAAAAAGTAGTGCCCAGACGTGGGAACGAAAAGTGATTTCTAGCCACTTTTTCTAGGTTCACCTTATGGCCTAAAAGCATTCTTTCAGTTAAGAGTCGGACTTACTTCCGTGTTCAGGAAAAACGTCTATACACAATCCGTTTGGCAGATGTATTGGGATGAACATGACACAGGTAGACACTTGTACAATATACAAAAATCAGTTGATGCTGGGAGAATAGGGAGTAGGAATCGAAGGGAAGAAAATATTATTACACGCCTTAGAATTGGACACTATTATATATTAGTGTCCAATTCTAAGGCGTGTAATAATATTTTCACGATTTGCAGGAGCTTGCTTTTTTCTGTCTGCTGCATTTGTGAGTATGAATGGAAGTCAGTGGAACAAAAACTGTAGTGGTACCCAGAGTTGTTGAAAACCTTTAAAACCGCCAGTGAGTGACTTTTATATGGTATTGTAATATTTTATGTGGATGTAAGCAAAACTGAGTTTGAGTTTCTCTACACAATAAATAAAATAAACAAATTTGCTTGTGTGTCATTTGTTACAGTGTTTACTAAATAGTTTTAGAGAAAAGCTGGGAACACGAGAAAAAGCAAATAAATAGCTTTGGATGGAATGCTGAAAAAGAAGCCCAGGAAATAGGAATATCTAAAATAAACATTAGTCCTACGGTGGTAATACCTTCAATTCTCCATGGTTTTTTCCCAAACCAGATGTAGATCTGTCATTGCAAAACAGACTGAGATCAAAGGAAGTCTGGGTACCAAAGGATATGGTAGTAAATCAACATCTATTTCAGAAATATTACAATAATATTCAAATATTTACAGATGGATCAAAGAATCCAGAATCTGGGCGTGTAGCAGCAGCAGTTTTCATTCCCCATATCAAGCACAGTATTGGAAAAAGAATTACAGATCATGCCTCAGTATACATAGCAGAGGTCATTGGGATTATAACGGCTCTACAGTGGCTAGAAGAAGTTCATCCAATGCGAGTGGTAGTTTGCTCTGATTCATACTCAGCTCTGATGAGTTTAATCAGCGGAAAATCGGCATCTAGGCAAGATCTCATTTGTGAAATCTTACAACATCTCTACAGATTATATAAAATTGGAGTGAGCATTTCCTTCTTATGGGTTCCAGCACATGTGGGGGTAGAAGGCAATGAGGAAGTGGACCATTTAGCCAAGAAGTTTCTAAAGCGCGCTGAGAAAGATATCAATATTCCTTTAAGTAAAATGGAAATTAAGGGAATAATTAAATCAGCTTTAAACAGAATATGGCAAAAGAACTGGGATAACGAGGAAAAAAGGGAGACATTTATATAATATTCAAAATAAAGTGGGTTTTGAGAGAAATATCCATGGAAGTAGAAAGGAGGACTCTATCATTACTAGACTTCGAATTGGGCACACATCCCTTAATTACACATTATGCACCATAGGTTAAAGAGAATCCGGTACCTGTGCACAGTGTGGATCACCAGAAACAGTTGAACATGTACTGATTCAGTGTACGAAGTACAATAGGGAAAGAAAGGACTTTTCAGAATCACTAAGCAATGCAGGAATTAAGGAAATGACAGTAACAAAAATATTAAAAAACGCACAGAAAGACTCTAGGGTCTGTAATGTATTAATGTCTTTCCTCAGAGAAACCGGCTTGTTCCACAGAATATAGGTTTATACTGAAGTTTTTTTTTCTCCTCCCCCTTTTTCTCGCTAACTCCCAATCAACGCTCCACACTCCTGTCCAGTTGGTGGCGGTAAATGCACCATCTATCTGGTTTGCCAACTGCCATAAAACATTCAAAGAAGAAGAAGAAGAAGAAGAACTCTCTGAAACTCGGTTTAGTTCCTGTTGCAGGTCAGAGACTGTGGAGCTGATGTGCGAAGCAGCAGTTTAAATCGAATGACTTATTTTGTTCTCACTTGTCTTACCGCAGTTTGGAGAACTCGAATGAGTGCTAAGCCCAGTAGTATTACAATTGAGAAAAAAAAAAAAAACGTTTATGTTGTGGTACTGAAGAACAAATTAACTCTTGTTGTCGACTAATTCAGGTAAGTGTATCTGCTGATAAAAGGTGTATTTAATTTTAAATTTGATATGAGATTTTATATAGGGTCCATACTTTATGCATTTCATATGTAGCCTACTTTAGAAAAGTGACCACGTGGTGTGTTCATGACCACGTGTTTGCAGCATGGCTGATCTCATTCGAGAGTGTTTAATAAAAGTTTGTTTTTTTTTCCTGAAATTTGCTGAATTTATAATACACACGTGTTTTATTTGTTTTCGTATTTCTTTTTAGGATTAATTACGCTTGCAGTGGACTTTGTGGCCAGTGATTTTAGGTAAGACCAGGCCTGACTTTATTGCATCAAACATTTTCAGTTTATGTGGCATGGAATAATGTGTTTACAGTGTGTTATGTCAAGTCAAATCACTGACCAAACTGGTGAATTTCAACTTTAGTCTGTTTGATTTTAAAGCTGGAATGAATGTTCATGATGGCATTTTCTTTTGCAACAGGGTGAGGAGGTGAATTGGAGAAGACTTTGGAGAAGTAGTTTGTATGTCCCTAACTATGCGCTGTTCATTGTAATGGCTAAGTGTTTATTGTAGATTAGTGTCTTTTTATACTGTAATGTTGCATTTTATGTGGATGTAAGCATAATTGAACAATCCTGTTTGAGTTTTTCTACACAATAAATGAACTAAACCTATTTGCTTGAGTGTCATTTGTTAGTGTTTTATTAAATATGTATGTAAGCACTGTATTTGAACCTGTACAGCCCCTTCCATGGCTCAACAGGCCAAGCAGCAGTGCAACAGTAAAAGCTTGTTATAACTGGAGCTTCTTGGATTTTCCCCCAAGTTGCTCTTTTAAAAGCAATCAACATTGTTTTGTATGTTTATGCATTGTTCCACCATTAAAGGGATGTTGGATGGGGCTAATAATGGATCTGAGTAAGGGGTCAACAAAGTATATTGATAGTCTGTTTTATCATCACAACATAGTTGAATTAAAGGGCTTGCCGCACGATTTGCAGGAGCTTGCTTTTTTGTGTCTGCTGCATTTGTATGAATGGAAGTCAGTGGAACAAAAACTGTAGTGGTACCCAGAGCTGTTGAAAACCTTTAAAACCGCCAGTGAATGACTTTTATATGCTATTGTAATATTTTATGTGGATGTAAGCAAAACTGAGTTCGAGTTTCTCTACACAATAAATAAAATAAACAAATTTGCTTGTGTGTCATTTGTTACAGTGTTTTACTAAATAAATATATAAGCACTGTACTGAACCTGTACAGCCCCTTCCATGGCTCAACTGGTCAATAACGGTGCAACAGTAAAAGCCTGTTATAACTGGAGCCTCTTGGATTTCTCCCCCCAAGTTGCTCTTTTAAAAGCAGTCGACAACTTTTTTTTTTTTTTTTTGTATGTTTATACATTGTTCTACAATTATAGCCAAGTGTTTATTTCTAGATAAAACCGAGTTAATCAATATATAGGGGATGTATGTGCATGTATATATTTTTTTGCAATGAGTACTGTCTTTTAACCTGTGCAGCCTCTTCATGGCTCAAGCAAGAGTAAAGGCTTGTAATAACTGGATATGTTTGAATTTTCCCCCAAGTTGGGCTTTTAAAAGCAGTCAACAACTTTCACAAATACAAAGTACAAACAGGTTTGAAAAAAAGCCTCAGGAATTGTTTTTGCAAAAGCCGTTTATCAATTTCCACACACAATCATGTTGTCAATATGGCAGAACACAATATTCAAATGAAATATTGCGCAAAAAGAAAACAACAATTGGCAGAGCGCACAGAAAAGAACAATTGTGAATGGCAATATTGTAGCAGAAACCTTAGCGGCAGCTAAGATATATAACTTTTGTTGGATATAAAACACTTTTTCAGACCTGTCAATACCTGTTAAGTATCTGATAATGGATGTCGTAACTCATGATATTTAAGATGCCAAAGTTCACCTGCCACTGTTAATTAACAGAAACTACCTACATGATTTAATACACCAATGGCCTGCAAGCGCAGTGTGTAAAAAACAAAACAAAAAAAAAAGTCTACCAGACAGCAACACAGATAGCAACACTTGACAAACTATGCCAAACAAGGTAGACAAAAATATGAACTGTTTTGTACATTCAACAATCTTCTTCACATGTACACATCACATGAGTTAATCTGCGTTGGAAATAGAATAGCACTTATTTTGAGCCTTGATCTGAAATGCAATGTGAGGCGTAGCCCAGTGGTTCTCAACTGGTTTTGTGTTTGCTTGATTCTAGATTGGGACATCCCAACACCGTCCAAAATTGATTCTCTTTCAAAAGTAAACAAAATATCTATTAAATCAAACACTGGAATATATTAATGTTACCATAAACTGCCCAACAATATACAAAGTTATTTACAAGACAGGCTGAATAAGAAACATTGTGGTCAGCACAAATATATAGATCATAAATAATGCAGTTGGGTTGAATTTTATACACCTTGTGCAGTTTTGTTAATGACTTTTAAAGGCAGGCCACACACGCAGTCCATTAGCATCTGTTCTTTAGTCTGTTCAATCTTCAAACCCAGAAGAGAACTCTTCTGGTAATCATTATTTACCAACTTGCATTTATGAAAACCACAATGGCTTAAAATTCACATTTGAGTGAAATTTATGTAGAAATGTGAAAGCCACAAGTAATGTTACGTTGTTATAAGTAACCTTATTTCACTCGTACAATCATAAAACACCTTTCTAAAAACCAGCAGGACACCCCATACACCCCATTGCAAAGTTGCCTTCAGGTCGCCTTACACGCAGAAAGATCTGTTTGGATTCTGAGACATGAATTTGTACCAAAAAAGACAACAAACTCAAAACTAAACAAAGATAAAAGGAGTCTTCGCTCTTTTTTAAAAGATTGGCTTTATCTTGCTATCCTTACTTTGCACCTTTATCCCTGCTGTTCTCTGAGAACAGACCTGCAACTCGCCATTTGAGAACCACTGATCTACGGCCATTGCAAAGGGGCAATGATTGACGGGAGATATCTCACACAGAAAGTTCTTGAACCCTATCATCTAGAATAGTCTGCTTGAGTAGGGATGGCTTAGGAATGAGAGGCTATTGGCTGGTGTCCCTCTTGAGCACAGTGAAATTGATCTAATTGCATAATCAGACGCCACACAGAGGGCTCAGGCAGCGGTGAATGGAAGAGGATAATGATGGTACTAGTAGGTCTGTTGTGTTTAAGAAATTATTTGCTGCTAGAAGCATATGACAATCATGAGAAAATCATAAATGGGTGCAAATCTCAGATATGACCCCTTTTGGCTTGGTTTCGGTTAAAATGAACAGATTTATCCGTTACTGGTGTTTGTAGCACGTTCTATACATCCCAAGGATGTGCGGCCCCAAATATCGAATCCTCCAGGTGGTTTGCAGGCACCCTGTCATACCAAAAGTCCAGTGAAAGCGATCATAATTCATATCTGCCGACCAGGCGTTAGGCTATTGGAGAAAAGAGTTTAGGTACTGTCATGCAACACTAGGACATTTGGTAATTCAGCGTGCTTCAAACAGAGGTAGCGTATACACTTTACCTAGTCACATATGTCTATGTCCTATACTGCCTCTTTACATTTTGTTCATCATCACCTCTATGCATTTTAGTATGTCACTAAAACCTGTTTATCCTGTTTGAGGGCCAACAGCATGTTCAATTGTACTGTCCAGAACAAATCAAAAGCAAGCAAGCAAGCAATATTGTCCTTTCTTTTAGTTATTGATGTGTTCAGATTTTTCACAGCTCTGTTCAAATGGGCAATATGGCACCTGCAATTTTCTACTCAGGTATAGTCCTGCCCTCATGGGACTGATGTGTTTATCTTTTGTTTTATACAGTAACTAATCTTCACATGTCCTCAAGGGACTCCTCAGGGTCCAAGGTTTCTTCATTCTTCAAGGCATTGGCATTGGAACGTGTGTCCATGGCAGAGTGCATGATAGGCAGCCAGACGTCATCCATGTTTGGCATTACAAATATTTTCTGCGTAAGGTAATGGAAGCATTAGAGGATCAGGAAGATGAAGTAGGAAGACAAAAATAAAAAAAGTCTTATCTAATAACAGTAAACATATGGGGACATTTGCATAATCTCTTTTACCATGAATCTTAAGGTGCAGTAACACTTTATTTTACAGTATCCTTCTTATGTGTTATTTGTATTTACTATAGTAAATTATTAGTAATAATTCAAAATTTAATTTTACTCAGTACTCACATAAATCAAACTAATAGGACATCCTTTTCCTCACTTTGTAATTCTACCATTTGTAATATAGTGTCAATTTGGATTGAATTCCTGACAAACTGAATTTCCTTAAAATTCTGTTGAAACTGCGACAACACAACTACAATATATTTATTGAAATAAATGCACATTAAAATAAAATCATGTTCTTATAATGGACTTTCTTTGGATTCATAATGAAATCAGTGGACGACTACATTAATATTCACATTTTAAATTTACATATGCATACCTGAAACTCCTGATTGAGTTTATTTTCTATCCAGTCGGTCACATGAGCAAAAGTAACCTCTCTCTCGCCCAGTTTAGGCCGAGCTTTCAGTTCCAGATGAGGAGGACGTCTGAAACCATACCTGAAATAAACATCCACATATGTCCAAAGTCACGTCTTTACTTTGAAGACTTAATTTCAGGAATCTGTCTAAATGACATTTCACCCTAGGATCTGTTTTACTTTTGAGTTCTAAAAAAATATAATGTCCTTTCTTATCTTTACAGCATTGCAAGGTGCCTAAGCAGAAATATCGTCACAACCAGTTTGGGGTAGCTAATTCACAAATTGTAGTCCGTTACCGGTTCCAAATTACTTGTAGTTAGTAACGTGACACATTTTAGGTAATATAATCAGATTTTCTTTACCTTTCTTGTTTATCACATTGATTTAAATAAATCATATATACACTGGCGATCCAAATTAGAGAACAATGTATAAACAATTGAACAATTATGAAATAAATGTCATCTTCACTGCTCAACAGTTGAAGGAGTTTTTGTCCCGTCTATACCATGCTACCAGAAAAACCTTTTCCACAAAAGAACTAAGGCATTTCAACAAAAATCATTATTTTGCAGAAAACACACTGATCAAAATTAGAGAACAACAATGACTGTAGCATGGAAAAAGATTACAACAAAATTTTCTGAAGTCTGCTCTGAATGAATTCAGCACATCTGTGGCCACAGGACAGCACTAGTCTCTCACACTGCTCTGGTGTGATTTTGGTCCACTCTTCTTCCAGTCTCCTCCACAGTTCGGTGACTGTAATGGGTTTCTTGGCCATAACTTTGTCGCCAAGGATTTTACAGAGGTTTTCTATTGGGTTGAGATCAGGACTCTGGGCAGGCCATGCCATTATTTCAGTGTTTTCAGTTTCAAGAAACTGCTTTACCCGTTTTGCTGTGTGACATTTAGCGTTGTCCTGCATGAACACTGCGGGCTGATTGGGTGATGAACGCAGGGAAGGAACCATATGTTGTTGAAGAAGGTTCTGATAAACATTTGCATTCACTCTGCCATGTAGCTGTATAAGAGGCCCAACTCCTGCTGCAGAAAACATGCCCCAAACTATGACACTTCCACCTCAACTTTTCACTGACTTCTTTACACACTTTGGGTTCAGTCTTTCTCCAATTTGTCGCCAAACATGTTTCCCATCGGACCCAAATAAATTAAAATTACTTTCATCACTGAAGTGAACTTTGGACCAGTTCTCCTCTGTCCACACAACATGCTCCTCAGCAAAGCTTAGTCTAGCCTTTTGATTCTTTCTGCTTATGAGAGGTTTGGTCACTGCAGAGTGGGCTTTCAGTCCAAATGCTCTTAAACTGGATGACCAGCCTTCTTGGGGGACTTGAATGAGTTTGTGATGTTGTAAAGATTCAATATTCTTGAAATCACAGATTTGGAACGACCAATTTGTCTTGCTATGGCTGATAGGGTCATCCCTTTGGCCTTCATTTGGACAACCTGCTGCCGGAGTTTCACCATCTTGCAGAGTCAGTTAAATAGGGGTTGACCGATAATCAAGGAAATTAGCACAAGGTGCCAGATTAACACCAATAACTGGGAGGTATCTGAAAGTGTTCTGTAATTTTGATCAGTGTGTTTTCTGCAAAATAATGTTTTTTTGTTGAAATGCCTTAGTTATTTTGTGGAAAAGGTGTTCTGGTAGCATGGTATAAACGGGACAAAACTCCTTCAACTGTTGAGTGAAGATGACATTATTTCAGAATTGTTCAATTGTTTAGAAATTGTTGTTGTTGTGTGTGTGTGTGTGTATGTGTGGGTGGGTGTGTGTGTGTGTGTGTGTGTGTGTATATATATATATATACACACACACATACATATATATACATATACACACACACACACACACACACACACACACATGAATGAAAACATTCCATTTGTTGTTATTAACAACAAGTGCATTAAACATTGTCATTTCTTAAACTGGGGTTCATGAAGGAACTGCAGAGGGTTCGTGAGTTTAATGAAACGGTAATAACTATTTGACAAAAAAGTCACATAATCAAAATAAACACTTACAAAAAAAAAAAAGCAAAAATGTTATTCGTTTACCTGCATGTCATGTGAATACTAACCAAGAGAAAACCATGAACATGCATGTGTACTTATTTACTTACTATCTTAAAAGCTCAGAGGGTACTTAAATTAAATATATTAGGTGAAAGAGCTTCAAAATATAAAACGGTCAATAAAACGTGCAATTTAATCAGTTTGAAAGACAAAGAACTTATGTGATGTGTAATAATGTAATAAAGAAAAAAGTAACGGTAGTCTTATTACTAGTATTTTAAAATGTAATACAACCTGAGTACATCATTTTTGGAATCATAGCATAGTTACTACCCAGCACTGGCTGTGACACAAAAAAAATCATCCCAAAAGAGGCCCAATTTTATTTAAGCAAAAAGTAATTTCTAATTACATTCTGGACATGTTCTTTACATGAGCTTTATCCATGCACTATAATATTTTAAATGCATATAGTTGTACATAGGCATGGAATAATAATAGTAATAATAATAATAATAATAATAATAATAATGACCAGCAGATGGCATGCTAGCAACTTGCAGGATGCCCAAAGATACTATCAGGCTATAATTCTGTGCGGTAGCGGTAGTAATGTGAAAAGGAAATTAAAGGAAGCACTGTACCATATCCTGTCTGTTGGAGGTGGTGGAATGTTGACAGCTAGTGTTCCCTGACACTCCTGAACCTCCACTGTTAGGACCAGTGGTGTATTGGACACCTCCTCTATCTTCTTCTTAATGAACTCTGTTTCTGTTGCTTTCTGGAAATACTTTGACTTGGCAATCTTGTCCACAAAGCGCATGATTTTGCTGGGTCGGTGTCCCCCAACATAACTGTGAAGAAAGAGGCCATGAGCCAGTTAATCCAGCAGTATGCTCTGCCTCAGTAACTTTATCTGGTGTGTAGCCATCTTTAACCCAAGAGATTTTGTCTCAGAGCTGTCAAATTAGCAAACATGTAATAAATTAACATTAAAGGAAATCTCACCCTTCCACTCCTGGAATTTCAGGCACTTCCACAGCATCTTCCTCATCAGAAGATCCTGCGCTTGATGACTCTTCATCACTGTCAGCCAGGAAGTAAGTGCGTGGTCTGTGTCTGTTCCATGCATACAAACAAATAAAGGCTTATGCAGCATATTTCTATGATAACTGGCAAGGGAAAAAAGCAAGGGAATTTGCAAAGCTACAACACACACATGCTGAGGATGAGAAGTTTACACAGCCGATAACAGTAACCAAAAAAAAGATTTTCTTCATAAGGATGAAAGGTCTGTTCCGAACCCCATTGAGCTGTAACGTTTTCAGTTTTCTGTAATCGTTTGCGTGTTCCACACACAAATGAAGAATCACATGTATCACTCGTCGCAATCCCAGAATGCAATGTGATGCTCATTCAAGGGCTTGAAACAGAACTTCTGCAAGCACATGCAGGGATGTGGTGATGTTGCAATGGTGAAGTGCCTTTCTGCTAGTTTAATATATGGAGCAAAATTCTAAGCAGCAGCAAGGTACAATACAATGAGAGATTTCAGAAAAGCCCTGATTCAACTCACCATTAAGAGTTCACATCCAAAAAGAAATCCAGAGAAAACAGTAAAAAAAGAGTAAATGATAAATACATCCAACAGAAAAAATAACCCATTTAATTAACACAGCATATCAAAAAAAAAAAAAGCAAAAGCCCAAATATTTAGAACAAGAGATGAGGAACATCTGTCTTCTGAAATTTCATCCATCTTACCCTTCTTTTCCCTGTTCTCCAAGGCCTTCCCCCTCCTTTCCCAGTCTGGTCAGGTTCATCTTGGTTTCAAGAGTCATAAGAAAGGAACCATTGTACGAGATTTCCAAGTCAAACCAAAGGCCTGTAAATGGAAATTCAAACAGTAGTTTATGCAGTGGTCCCAAAATGTATTTGATCTTATTTCAAAATGGTCTCAATGCTAGTGCGTTAAATAAACATAACTCTTCCCAGAGAATAACCATTTCCTGGACAGCTCACTGTGTTTCTCTAAAATTTGAAATCGATACATCTAAATTATATTACTGATATTTATTTTTTTCCTATTTTATCAAGTTTCACAAAAAACACGATTGCTTTGACTATTACGATTACTATTCTGACACAACAGGCTACCAGTCCCTTGAAATCAAGCAAAGAACTCTATTTCCTTTATATTTTCCTGATTTGAAAACTCTGCACCAAATCAAGTGGGCTGGAATTCTACACCCAGCATGTGTTTACACTGATTAAATTCATGCAGAAGTTGCTCGTGAACCCCCGGAAATCTTAAAAGCCATGCCGTCATGACGCACACTTCCTCCTGAGTGAGTGAAAGGTCAGTACTTGTGTTTGCTCCACTCTGATTGGCTCAGAGAGACACTGATCCTCTGAGCTCAGCGGGCTGCTTCCTAGATGACGAACGAGAAGTTTAACAAGCTGGCAGGAGTCTGGCCATTTACCAAATCATACATACTCGCTGTAGGGGTGCTGCTCAGTACAGTGCATATATAGCTTGACTGTGGCCGAGGCACAAATCAAATCAGCAGTAAAATATAGAGATGGACAAGATCTCATGACACTGCTAAAAGGACCCAAACTTAAAATTTAGTTAGGCACCTTGTGTATTTGTTTGCTTGCCGTTTATTAATTTTTTAATGCCAGTTAGGCACCTTGTGTGAAAATGTAACCTGGTGAATCTTGCTATGGGCCTCATGTATGTTGCCAAAGTCTTTTGTAAGTGAGTTTTAGCACTGGTAACATCCCTGCAGCTCAAAGAGTACATAGTGCCACAACAAGGTCAAGGGTTGAAATACCAGGGAAGGCATGAACTGATGAAATGTGTACCCTGAATGCAATCCAAGTCGCATTACATAAAAGCTGTCTGCCAAATGCACAAACAGTAATGTTGCTATTCATCGATATATCTATTGGATGAGACAAAAATGTATAGTAATAAAAAAAAAGTGATGATCCAAAAAATTAAAACACAGTTAAAAGTTA
Organism: Garra rufa; assembly: GCF_049309525.1. Taxonomy (NCBI): domain Eukaryota; kingdom Metazoa; phylum Chordata; class Actinopteri; order Cypriniformes; family Cyprinidae; genus Garra; species Garra rufa. The sequence goes on from NC_133361.1 coordinate 57,648,525, forward strand.
ACTATTTGAAAGAATAGCTGAATATAAGTTCACAAATAAAACATATTGTTAATATTGTTACTGCCTTGAGTTATTATTTTGGAATTAATGTAAAATACTTTTAACAATAAGAAAGAGTTGTTTTTTGTTTCTTGTAAAAGTGTGCAATTTAACCAAGAAAATGTGACTGGGACATGAATTTACATTTGATTAAAAAAAAAAAAAAAACTTGATAAAAAAAGATGGTAAGTTAACTGTTTTTAAGCAGTTAAATTCATTGGTTTCACTACTACAATGCCAAACATTGTTGAGACAGACAGGACAATATACACATGCTTCACACAGCTACTATGAATCTCTCTAATAACTACATTAGACTGCATTAATAACTGAATTATCAATGGCTCACGCCTCAGTTACTAGCTCCGAAATTACGTTTTGGAAGTAGTTTTAGTCTTAAAAGAACGTTTTAAGGACAAAATCTTGACAAATTGTTTGAAATACATAATCTGAACAATGTCTTGATTATTCCCAACATAATTCACCAAAATCCAATAAGCTAACTAGGTAACCAGTGTCTGTGGAAATACCTAATCTGAAATTAGCGGAAAAGACACACCAGCAAGATAAGACTGTTTAAGACCAAAAGAAGCTTAGAAATGTAGATTCAGATCCCTTTTAATCCTATAATATAATGTATAAAATGTTCCCATATAATTATAAGTGATTGGTTTAGTTAAAAGTGTTGTGTGTACGCACACGTTGTTGTTTGTAGTTCATGCTCATAAACTGGAGCCAATGATCATGTCGATTACTATGACATGCTCTTACAAGGCATGGCATCAGTATTATCTTCAAGAGAGTCTGTCAGTCAACCGAAATACTTTCTATTGATCAAAATAAATTATAAATATTTTCCCTTATGAGCTAATAATTTCTTCTTTACAACAGTATAAGCAATAGTAATAAAAATCAGTATTACAGCCAGGCCTTACCTCTGTGATCCACAGATGGTTTGGAGGAGCTGAGGATTTTAGGAACACACATTCCCATGTCCAGCTCTGTGAGGGTCAGTTCATTCATGAAGTATGGCAACTGTAATCATCAAGACACTAAGTTACCGTTTAATCAAATGCGCAGTCAGGTGTGAGATGTAAACCTTTCCATACTCACCCTGATCTTACTCAGCTTTTTCTGGATCTTTTTGGACACCACATCTGCCCAGTATTTCTCTCCAAGAAAGTCCCAGAAAATGCGACCTAAAAGAGCATTGACCCAGGCTTCGGAATCGGACTCTTGCTCACAACTGGCTGGAAACTGTTTGGAAATAGAGGAATAGGAAATAGATCATCTTTGGAAGACACTAAGGTGACTACACAGACTACAGGAGAGTACTAAACTATTTCTTTGTTTACTGGCAATGTAGAGCCATTTCTATTATTTTTTTAAATCACCTGAAATATGCTACAAAAAAGGCCATGTAAATTGCATAAAACATTTGCAAATAAAGCATTATTTCCATCCCATGTGCTCAATAGAACAAAATCGTCACTTCCTTGTCAAGAATTAATAATAAAGAAAGTTGCTGCAATTGGGGAAGCCTGTGGGTCTTTTTTTCTACATGATACATGACAAAACTAAATAACAAAGGGTGTCATGTTATCTTGCATCTGAGAAGGTGTGCGATGAGACTGGTGCATTTATCTAGTCACATCATCTGTTGAGGCAAAGTCATATGAATCTTTTGTTGCAACAATATTATTTAGTAAATGTTTCCCTCATTGTTTATGAATGTTGTGTTTTTGGATAAAAAAATAAATTATCTGGCTCAACTTAGTGTACAAGTTTTTATGCATGTTTTCAGACTTAATTTCCATCCAGCATTTTTTAATGCAATATCCAAAAATTCACATAAAAATATGAGAAGGAAAACATAGCCATTGTCAAAGTCTGGATGTATGAGTCTCAGAATTCGATAGGTAGATTTGCTTTAGCTGATGTTTAGGTTTTAAACAAAAGATTACTGCTTTCAGGAAAATGCATGTTGCAAAATATTGTGGACCTTTTTCACGATTCCCGGGCTGCTTCCAGCACTCTGAACTGGGCTTGTGGCGGGACTGCCTGCAGATTGGCTGACATATTTGGCCATGTAAACGTTGTATTCCAGAACTTTCTGTTTGACACTGGCATCAAGGTCTTTTTGTCTGGGATGTGACTGGAGCACTTCATCCAGACTGCCACGACTGCTGCTGCGGCTATGAGACAGACAGCCTGCCGAGAGAGATAACACTACTTATTCTTTAAAAACATGAACAGCTATAAACATCAACATGATTAAACTGAATAGAAAAAGAAGAATATGGATACTGGTACAGTCTGTTTTATGGCCCTCACTTATGAAAAATTATTTTCTTTTGAAATTTTTTTTTTTTTTTTTATGTAAAGTTTTATTTTCGACAAAATTATTTACATTTATAAAACTATACTTTCTTACATTACCTTGGTATTAAATTTCACAAAACTAGCTAATGCCGTTTTGAATTTTTATAATACAAAAATTGAGGGAGCATTTACATTTAAATTTATAATTTGGTACAATGTACTTATTGTGTACATACATGTTTTTACATTGTACTTATTTTTAAAAACCTATATGTAATTACATTTGTAATTAATGTCTGTAATTATCACTGTTGACCCGTCCCTTACACCCTAACCCACCCATACCACCAAACCTGTTCCTAACCTTACCCATATCCCACCTCAATAGAAGCAAAAGTGTTTTGCAATATGACCACATTAAGTACATTGTACTTATTTTTTGATGTAAGTACATAATAGTTAAGGCCACCTAATATAAAGTGTGACCGCAAATAAACCTTTTTTAATGCAAGTAAGTACTAATGATTTAAATCAAGGACCATTTGTAAATGAGGTTTTACTTGTAGGAAGGCCTGAGGGCTTCTTGGCTTCGGATTTCAGCTTGGATGCAAGTAGCATCCGTCTGAACCATTCCTCCTTGTCTCTTCCTGTCCTCCCAAACAGGTACAGCACAGGTTCTGTGTGCGCTCTCTTAGGTTCCTCACTAGTGCCTACAGGCTCCAGCCTGTCTCCTGCTGCAAGGGTCTTCTCTTCCACCACTTCAGACTTATCTCCCTGTACTTTGGCCAGAAAGTCATCCTGCTTGGCCAGCTCAATGCAGATGGGATACTTCTTATTCCACACCCTTTTCCTGGCCAAGCTGTGAGGCACCAGGTAGATCTGTAATACAAGAACTCAAATGTAACCTTCCTTTGTTTAAATAGTATGCATTTAAAGGGTTAAATAAGTTTTGTTTTTAAAAAGCTTGGCCAAAGAACAATGTTTTAGAAATATTTTAGATTTCATGCATTCGTTTTATGCAAATTTACTGCTGCATTACAGATGCTTAGATGCAAGAAAAAAAAAGTGTAAAAATGTATTATGGAAATATTATAAAGGTGTGCTGTTATATTTGTCACATTCTATCATTTAATTAGAAAAATTACAGAATTTAAGTCAAAGACAGATTTTCCAACTTTAATTTACATGTTCTCTACAAAACAATGTTTGAATGGGGCCTGTACATTAAGTGCTCTAGGTTGAATTAATTGCAGAAATTTAAAACATCAAAACATATTGTGTGCAGAAAGATCGTGTCTACCACCCACCTTACTGTTGGTGAGATCATAGATTTTCTGGCTAACATAGGTGACGTCAGGTTTTAGCTCGTTGAAGGTTGCCCGGCGGGGAATATTGCGGTTAGGTTTGGACAGTCGCAGGACAGAGCCCTCCAGGCGCACATACACGGAGTGAGTGAGTGTGGCATGATATGTCTCTGGGTCATAGCTGTATATCTCATTCATCCAACCCTGAGTACATAAACACAAACATTTTACAATAAAAAGAATAAGACGTTATTAAGGGATTAAGTACAATTGGCACTTCATTAACTACATAAAAAAATAAAAGTAAATTCCCACAACAGAAATGGCAATAGTACGTGAATTTTCACTTGTTTGTTTGTGATAAAAAGGCAATCTGGGCCCAATCACACCCACAAGAACAAAAACTACAACAATCTGGTACATTTTTGCTTCAGTTCAGTTTAGAGAAATGGCTATATATATATATATATATATATATATATATATATATATATATAAAAAAAATCATGATCCTCACTATTATGTCCAAACTAAAATCTCATTTGGCCAGGCAGGGATTCATCTTTTCTAAAGCATGAAAACATTGGTACCTGTGACAGTAGCTATAATTTGCTCACAATCGGCTGTTGAGACAATATTCTTGCTTGAAATTAAGCCTTTGTCCCAGAAACCATATTATCCAAAGGTTGATACATCACAACTATCTCTGGAGACATCCCTGATTATATTGTTAATTTTTCATAAATGCCCCTTGACAGGAGTTGTCCTGCATTAAAACATGACATCAGCAACATTCACCATGACCTAGCGTGACTGATCAAAGTGTGACTATCATGTGACCGTCTTCTACTTCAAGCAAGCAATGCAGAACTGACCAGATCATTTTTTTTTATCAGGAGAAGCCAAACAAGGCCACAGGTCTCACTAGATAAACTGGTCATTAGCTTTTTTTGTGAAGGCCTTTAGCCATTCTCAGAAGTTGAACAACCTCCTTTAAAGACTCTGGTTAACATTCTTCACCCTAGTACGATTTTGGTCAACTGTCTCAAGTGTCAACAACAACAGACTGTTGGTATGTGAGGCAGAGAAGCACATTAAAAAGCCAATGTACTTTCTGGAAAATACAGTTTGGATTCCTTGTGAGTACTAAGGCGTACTTTGGAAGCTAGACTTAATACTCGTTGACATCATTCAGCATGTTGTTGTTTTTTTAAGTTTATTTAGAATTTGTAAAACTGAGAATATGAGGACAAATTTTCTAAGCTAGGCAGTTGTATAACTGGCAGAATGATCAAATATCTTAATAAAAGCATGGGGAAATTCAAAGTGAATAGACAAAAATAATGTCAAACTGCCAGGTTAACTTCTAATTCTTCAAAACCACACCTTTAACCACAGCACGAGAATTATCTTCGGCAGAAGGGCGGAACCCACCTTGTAGATGGTTGGTTCTTTGATATCCAGAGGAACCCTGTTCAATTTCTCTCGTCTGCTCCAGCTGCCATGACGGCCATATGAAGATCTGCTTCTTGCTGATAACCACACCACCAAAATGGCTAGCATGAAACCTGCCACCACTCCCATCAGCACCCAATACACATATGTAGGCAGTGGCAACACAAAGCAACCATAAACTACAGATATAAGAAGAATCAGTGCATTGTGGGGTACTCCTGGAGGCTCATCATCTTCCTCCTCCTCCTCCCCTCCTTCAGTTGGTTCCTCACTACATCCCCCTGTACTCCCTCGTCGGACTTGGGATGAACGAGGCTCTTCTCCATCTAACTCTGTGTCAGCGCAGAGTTCAAAGTCTTCAGTGTAGAGCTCGCAAAATTCTTCATCTTCTTGACGAGCAAGCGTTGACATAAAACACCTGTCCAAGCCCAGAGAAGGTGACTTGTGCAAAGGCAGCTCAACAGTTGGGCCCTCAAGAGGACTTTCACCCTCCAGGTCTTCCTCTTCTTTGATGCAGTAGTTATTGTTGCTTTCTGAGTGGCCATTGAGGGCAGACAGGTTGGAGAGTTCAGAGGCGCTGGAGGAAAGGTTCCTGGACCGGTAAGAGACTCCTGCAGTTGTGGATGTGGAAGTGTTTGCGCTAAAGCCACCAGATTCCTCGCCAATGATTTTGCTGAGCAGCTGAAGGGGCTCACACATGACCTCCGACAGACGCCGCTTTGTATCTTCAATACGTGCCTCCACCTCCTGAACTTTGAAGAAGGAGCGGCTATCGGGTGAGGTGAGGGGGGATGACGGAGCAGTTTTGGAGTCTCCACTGGCAGCATGAACACGAGTCTGGGTGAAAGGTTTGAAGAGGTGCAGATTGAGCCGGGAATCTGGGGGCCGATGAGTCGATGAAGCTTCCTGCTCGGACCGAGCAGTGTCTGTGGACAAAGACTTAACCAGTGTCTTCATCAAATGCCGGTGCCTTGTCGGCTGTGGAGCAACCTCACGAGATTCCACCTCAGTGGAAAGGGACTTGACTAGGCTAAGGAAGGGCTTTGAGGGAAGGCCAGAGGCCTTGGCTGGGGATGAGCTGGAGGATGCTGAATGGGTAGAAGGTACCGAAGCAGTCGACCTCTGTTCAGAGGGCCATGAGAAACTAGCAAGACTAGAAGTGGACGTGCGACCCAAGCTAATGTTGGGGTGCTGTATAGCCATGGCTGAACTATGGCTCTGGGGTGACAGTCCTGTGACCATGTCTGCTTCCAGTCCTTCAGAGAGAAGCTCCTCACTGGCCTCCTGAGCTGTAACTACAGTCTGATCTTCAGTATCAAGGCCAGAAGGGGAAGCCGCTAGCCTGTAGAGCTCTTCTTCCTCCTCCTCTTCCTCATTTCCTTTTGCAGAAAAGTGTATGGTAATGGTATCTCGGGAGAGCGAGCGCTGCACCTGCAGCTTACGGGCTGCTGAGGACCCAGATGATGATGATGAAGAAGGGGATCTTAGTGAGTCTGCATGGTCACCACCTTGACTGGTCATGGCACCACTCAAAAGAACTCAGAGCCTGTGGTTGCAGAGAAGAATAAAGTTACATATAATACACACTCTTTATTCAAGTAATCATCCCTATACTGAAAACAAACAAACAACAACAAAAAAAAACAAAAACAGGTTGGTCCAGGTCAAATTTTTCCCATTACTTTCCTAGACTGTGAAGGCCCTCATTAGTTTTAAAACGTATCAAAAACAAATCCCCTAATAGAAGATCTATAACACTGGTGCCATTGCTTTGACAAGCATCTGTCAATGGAATTAAAATTGCGATATGACAGTGTGATTATTAAAAAGCAAAAGGATGTGATTTAATTTGAGAAGTACACAGTTTGTTGCACTGCATATTTCTCAGTGAAGCTAAGCTATGTGCAGCTTAAGATGCAGCTCTTACCGTCTCAGTTAATACTGGAAACTTAGGCTCTATATGTGCTCTGAGCTTAGCCTGCATCTGGGAATGCAACGTGTACCATTCACTTAACTTTCACATTTGCATCATATCTAAAATTTTTGTGGACAGGGGTTTACAGCATTTCACAATGAGAAAAGTTTGTTGACCTGTTGCCACAGAAACGTACAGCTCTTCCCCTGTAGTTTTGTGCCAGAATAAAAGCTTGAGGGTTTAACACTTAGGTTAAAAAAGCATGGCTTTTTTACATTCTGTCAAGGGTCTCCAGACAAAAAGTGCTTATTCTGGCATACTTACAGTAATGTTAATGTGCATTGCCCCTGCAACTAAATAAACCTTTTTATATGGATTGTCCTTCTGAAAATAACACCGTGAATGTAATGTGGACAAAGACAAATCAACTACAGAGAAGTTTGAGTTAACTTCACAAGTAAATGCAAAGTTTTTTTTGAACCCTGTTCAAATTGATTACTGATAAAGTGTTGGAGCTCTAGATTTCTCAAAGTGAACCAGATTAATGAATTTATTTAATGTGTACAACACTTGACAAAATACTGTGGGAAATCACTGCTGTTGGTAACAAGCATAAAGGGATAGTTTACCCAAGAGTTACAGTTTTGTTAGGCAAATTATTTCCTAAAAATCTTCGTGTTCATCTGAAAAAAATCTGTCATATCCATCTAGGATGCCATGAGGTTAAGTAAAGGATGGCAGAATGTATTTTTGGGTGAACTACACATTTAAAAGACAACTTAAAACTATTACTGGTAACCAAAATAAAGTGCATTTTCACACATTTGTGCTGTTTTTAGCTAGTCACCCATCATTCCTACACAAGACAAGCTAGTTTACCTGCAACAATACCAGTGTAACCAGTTTGTGAACAATCCACTTTGAGGTGAGTCAAAGTTGTGAAATGAAGTACTTTATTTATTTTTCTAAAGAAAAAAGATATACAAAAACCAATACACCCAAGTCTAGAAACAAACTAAACTTAATTTTAACTTGACAAATCCCAAAACAAGACACTCACCAAAGAAGAGGGTTACATCTAAGCCAAATCTAGACATCAGACAAAAGGAAACATGTAGACTATGAACACACAACAGAACTAATGACACAACACCTGAGCACAATCAAGACAGGAAAAGGAAACTTGAAGGACAGGAAACAATGAACAAGACTGGACTATGAACAGGAATAAACTTCAAACTAAAAGACATGACATAATAAAAGACATGAATCAAAACAAGAACAAAGCCAAATTTCACAGCACACACCTAAAAACCCCTTAAAGGGTACATGAATTGAGAAATGAAAATTCCTTGCTCTTTTGACACATAAGAGTCATTGTGCAATAAAATAATACTGAAAGTTTCAGAACTCAAAACTTCCTTGTTAGACCAAAAACAGTTCTTAGCTGTGAAAGAATATAATCTCTGCATACCTTCCAAAGAACTTTAACAAAGTGACTGTTTGTTTTCAATGAAGTGTGTGATCATGTCAGTAGGCACAATTATTAATGACATAACTGGACACAAGCTTTTCAGTGAAATATGGACACTACCATGGCTGCGACATGCGAGTAACCAAAATTATTAGTAATTCTAAAGCCTGATCAAAATAAATGATTGTTGTGATATGTAATGGCTAGTGTAGTCAGCTGTTCTGTTTCAAAATTGTTTATTTCTGTGCAATGCACTGTCGCTGCCACCAGTCTTTTATAAGTCCAAAAAAGATTTTTATTTTATTTTATGTTACAGATAGGCCTTCCAAGACTGCTATTTCACCAGAAGTAGTGCTTTGGCGAAACAATGTCAGATCATATTATCAAAATTCAATCCAATTTTTGTCAAACTTGTCTTGAAAGATTTAAAAGTTTTGCTTTGGAAGGATGTGGAAACATAATGATGATGTTTAATTAAAAAATATATATATTTTATGCAGAGTATCAAAAGCTTGAAAAATTAGATTCTGATCAAAATTACAGAACACTTACAGAAACCTCCAAGTTATTGGTGTTAATCTGGCACCTGGTGCGAATTTCCTTAATTATACAAAAAACCCTATTTAACTGGCAGCATTCCTCTAATTTTTACTTCAAGAGAAGCTGGCCATTCTAAATATGTGATTTCTTGAATATTGCAGCTTTACAATGTCACTAACTCATGCAAGTCCCCCCAAAAGGTTGGTCGTCTCTATAGGGAATTGGTTAAACACTGCAGTTGGAATTGCTTGCCAGTTCAGTACCAGGGCTCGCAAAATCGCTAGCCCGACGTTCCAGGGCTATTGTGTTTTCCAGTCGGGCTACCAAATGTTTCACCGGCCTGCCTGATGGGCTATCTTAAAGGAGAGGGCTCCTGCAGATCCTTAAAAACTCCTCAATTCAGTTGTATCAAATTTAAGACCATAAAAAGTTTTAAATACATTAAATAGTATAAGAAAAGTCTTAATTATAATTTTAAGAGGTCTTACAGTTGGGGACAGAAAGACAAGAATTGCAATAGGGCTAGATTAAACTTCAAAAGGCAATTATGTCACTGAATAAATATGTGTGCTACACATTTCAAAGTCAAAATGTGTCATGGATGTCTTTATATGATTGTATCTGAAGGAAACCGATTGTCCTCAGTATCACGTCGTTGGCATTTTCATTTCATCTTACCTTTAAAACCTGATAAAACAGCGTTAATGAGGGCAGTGCTGCTTTGTGTACAGTCGTTACTAGGAAAACAGTAATATTTCAGCGCTCCTAAAGCACAACCTCGTGGCAGAGAATGAATTTGCATTTTCAATAAATTTTTCAGCTGTTGATGGTCTGATTATTGCAAATATTGACCCATGTTTTTATGAAGCAAACTCACAGTTGTAAATGTGAAAAGTTAATGTGCCTTCTAAAAATCTAAACAATTAAGACTTAAGTAATATTTATGTTTAAAATAAATATAATAAATTATATACTATTATATTATTATATACTATTATTATACTATTATATAAAGATTTATTCAATTCAAAGGCTGAAATGCCGTTGTATAAGTTTTTTTGTTAAAACCTGTATCTGCACTGTAAATCATGTAATTTTATGGCTTAATATGTTACCATACCTTGTCCAACCCCACTCATACTGTTTGTGCAGCTCTTAAAAAGGGTCATAAATTGCCTTAAACTGATATTTAAAAATTCTGCCGTTACCCTGTAAATAGTGAAATAAAATTACTTCCTTGATATTTGTTGATATTTGTGTATTGAAAATATTTTTAATTGACATTTAGACACCTATCTGATTTTCTATATTTTAAAAAAATGGTCTTTTTTAATTTGGGCTAGTTAAATTGATTTTCGGGCTACCAAAATCTAAAGAGTAGGGATGCACCGATACGTATCGGCCGATCACTTGCACGTTTTGTCAGTAAAGCCAGTTCTGTAATCAGTAATCAAACAACGGCTGTGTGTAGTATATACGGCTCAACATGAAATCACGCACCTGATGGCATTTACCGCTGATTACAGAACCGGCTTTACTGACAAAACGCGCAAGCATGATCGGCCGATAAGGATCGGTGCATCCCTACTAAAGAGTACCTGCCCGAAGGGCTACCAGAGATTTTGACATTTTGCGAGCCCTGAGTACTAAACAGGGTAAGAATCTGTCTCGGCAAGGAGGAGGACGTGTCATGGTTTGGGCATGTTTATCAGAACCTCCTTCAGCAACATGCAGTTCTATCCCAAGCATCTCGCAATCACCCTGCAATTTTTATGCAAGAAAATATCCCCATCACACTGCAAAACAGGTACAGCAGTTCCTTGAGGCTAAGAACACTGAAATAAATAAATAGCTGGCCCAGAGTCCTGATCTAAACCTGATCTCTGGAAAATCCTTGACGACAATGTTATGGCTAAGAAACCAACCAGATTTACCAAACTATGAAGAAGAATGGATCAAGATAACACAAGAGCAGTGCACGAAACCTGCGGCAGTAGATGTGCTGAAGTCATTTAAAAGTAATAGCCTCTAAACCTCCTAGTAATTTCTGACAGAGATTCCTCCAAAATTTTAATTGTAATCTTCTTTCGTGCAACAGTGATTACTGTTCTCTAATGTTTTCCACAAAATAATGCTTTTTATTCAAATTCTCTGGTCATTTTGTAAAACATGTAGGTAGAACAGTGTTGAAATGATCTGTACACAATCTTACAAAGGCTCAACTAAAGAGTAATGCTGCACCAGAATAACGCTGGATCAATGCATTAGCCATAGCTAACGCCAGTCAAGTGAAATCACTCTCACTACAGAATTCTGGGCATTCGGCTTCCCTACATGAGGGAAACAAGATTACTGTTAAGTCAACAGTGGCAGGCAAATAGCTGTTAACAGTTTTCCCATAGGACAGCTGGTCTTCGGTCCACAGGGAGGAGAGCTTAATGATTATTTAGGAAAGCTAATGCAGCTTCTAAACTAAAACATATCCTGCTGGCATGGCTGACCACACACAAGAAATTCTTGAGAATTATTTAGTCTGTCTCCCAACATCTAAGAACCACAGTAATTAGTCATCCCATATTTCCACTGATTATATTTGGCAATTTGACTTACTTTCCTACATATAGCAATGATCTCTCTGAGCTGACTAAAACTGTCTTAAGAATAAATAATAAAGGCAGTCTTTGAAGGGAGTGACTGCTGTACTGGGACAAGAGCTGTTTGAAGTTTCTAACAACAAGGAAAACAAAGGGAGCAAAAGAGAATGCTGAATTTAAAGCTGATCAAAGCAGTCAAGGGTAAAGCACTAAAACAACGACAGCAAAGAGATGAGACATCACATCAAATGTATTTCTTCAACTGAGAGACAGAGTGCTCAACTAGGGCACACAGCCAGAAGCAGCTCTGTAATTTTCATCATTTCAAATGAACTCCACATAGGCTCTTTACATGTCCTTCCAACAATGTGGTACCCTTTGGCCTGGCTCTGAGTGAAGCAAGAGATATTTGATACAGTACTAGTGATATATCACCAAAAGTATGGCATTTACCATAATTGACTATTTCTTTAAAATCACATTTCACAGTTAAAGGTGCACATGAGCAGAATGTTTCTGAAAGACACACTCAACATTCATTTACTACAAAACCATCCTTAGAATCGTTGTTAAACGTACCCTAAATTCAGTTTAAAGAGTAGGGTTTGACTCGAGTTTGGTGGTTGGTGGTCTAAGGTCCTTTTTTGATTACTAGAAATATATATGCATAATGAACCAAAATTCAGAGGTCCATCCCAGTTAGATCACTGAGGTGACAGAACAAACAATAACAGAGTGGACATTTAGTGGATCAAAATAGCCTCTAAATAGCTTATGAATAATATCTTACTAACATACTGTATATGTATAAACATTCTGATTAATTTGTCATATGGGGTGGGCAATAAAAGAACTGAAAAAACTATCAGTGAAATTACAGATTGATTACTAAAGAATATAATTTACTTAATTTAATTCAGAAAATAAACAGAAATAACCTTTACATTTAATCATTTACCAAACGCTTTTATCCATAGTGTTCGTGTGTAGTTAATGTGTTAAGCTGTGTACATGATGAAATGACACTAGCCTAATTAATAACTTACTTAAAATTGAGCATTTAAGGCCTGGTTACACTTCATTTCGCACTCCACTCCGTCTAGCGCACAGTTGAGTGTGCAGGCCGTTCAAAGTGCTGTATACTCCATTGACCGTGAGCCTTAATGGACGTGTTCATTGTGCACACTACCTAGTAGACCTCCTGAGTACTCAAAACAGTCAAAGTCCATGTGGTCAGCTGACTGTGCTTATGACGAAAAATATATCACATGCACTGTTCACAAGACGGAGAGCAACAAAGGACAAACTTGTACTTTGGCCTTTAAGCCTATGTTGTGTGTGTAACAGTATAAACAGTCTTTATTCTTTTTAACCATGTTGTAAGTGATATTAAGAATATGTACTGTGCACTGAAATGTGTATGGCTTTACAGTGAGGAAAAAAATTATTTGATCCCCTACTGATTTTGTACGTTTACCCACTGACCAAGAAATGATCAGTCTATAATTTGAATAGTAAGTTTATTTTAACAGTGAGAGACAGAATAACAACCAAAAAATCCAGAAAAACACATTTAAAAAAAAGATTGATTTGCATTTAAATTAGTGAAATAAGTATTTGACCCCTTTGCAAAAATGACTTAGTACTTGGTGGCAAAACCCTTGTTGGCAATCACAGAGGTCAGATGTTTCTTGTTGTTGGCCACCAGGTTTGCACACAACTCAGGGATTTTGTCCCCCTCCTCTCCAAGTCATGAAGGTTTTGAGGCTGATGTTTGGCAACTCGAACCTTCAGCTCCCTCCACAGATTTTCTATGGGATTAAGGTCTGGAGACTGGCTAGGCCAATGTGTTTCTTTTTGAGCCACTCCTTTGTTGCCTTGGCTGTGTGTTTTGGGTCATTGCCATGCTGGAATACCCATCCACGACCCATTTTCAATGTCCTGGCTGAGGGGAGGAGGTTCTCACCCAAGATTTGACGGTACATGGCCTCGTCCATCATACCTTTGATGTGGTGCAGTTGTCCTGTCCCCTTAGCAACACCCCCAAAGCATAATTTTTCCACCTCTATGTTTGACGGTGGGGATGGTGTTCTTGGGGTCATAGGCAGCTTTCAGAGTTGAGTTGATGCCAAAAAGCTGACCACAACACGTTTACCCAGTTCTCCTCTGAATCATTCAGATGTTCATTGGCAAACTTCAGACGGGCCTGTACATGTGCTTTCCTGAGCAGGTGCTGCAGGATTTCAGTCCTTCACAGCGGAGTGTGTCACCAATTGTTTTCTTGGTGACTATGTTCCCAGCTGCCTTGAGATCATTGACAATATCCTCCTGTGTAGTTCTGGGCTGATTCCTCATTCTTTTATACAGGTAAAAAACTGAGATTAGGAGCATTCCCTTTAAGAGAGTGCTCCTAATCTCAGCTCATTACCTGTATAAAAGACACCAGGGAGCCAAAAATCTTGCTGATTGAGAGGGGATCAAATACTTATTTCACTCATTAAAATGCAAATCAATTTGTAACTTTTTAAAATGCGTTTTTCTGGATTTTTTGTTGTTAGTCTGACTCTCACTGTTCAAATAATTATAGACTGGTCATTTCTTTGTCAGTGGGTAAACGTACGAAATCAGCAGGGGCTCAAATAACTTCCCCCTCACTGTATGACAACTTTCGCTATGAGAAACCCGGAAATGTAAGAAAGGTCCATTTCAGCCTGTGTGTGTTCCTGTGTTCTGGTAAATGTAAGAACACAAACACACAACTAAAACCTACCAGGCTTGTGTCTGGCTGCACTGTTTTGATGTTTCCTGAGATTGGCAGAGGACGTTCACATTAATTGAATGCGAGTGCTGAATCTATGCCAGTACTGCAAATCAGCACTGTAATGCTGAGACAGACTCTCTCTCTCTCTCTGCGTTGCTCTCATTCAGAGAATTGTCCACATGACATCCTTTTTACATCATTCTTTCATTCATGTCAAGTAAATGAAAGAATCCTTCAATAAACACTATTCTTTTTTAAAACGTGCCTTGCCATCTGTCAGTAAACTATACTTTAGATGTTGAAAACTTTTTCAAATTTTAATTATAAAACCGATTTTGACTGACTGAGCCAAGTTTAGAGCATTGCAAAAATAATCACCTTGGATTTCATTACATCAGTATTACAGCGGCGTATGTCTATGTGTGCTTGGCGAGAAACTAACCTAAAGAACCTAATTTAAGATTAATTTTTTAAACCAATTTTAATTATTTTCAAGTAGATTTAAAGCCAGGAAATATAAAATGCATGTGCATAATATGCAATTACATTAAACAGCTCAAAACTTCTTAAAGTGAACAATATATTGCTAACTGAAAAGACAAAAGTGTTATCCAGCTAGGGATGTTAACCGATGACCGTTTGACCGGTGGTTGACCGTATCAACATTAACCGGTCAAAGTTGTCGGTAGTCGGTTAAAAAAAAAAGTGCCGGTGCGTCTTTTACGCATTCTGAAGGTGCCTGTTTTATCCATTGGTTTTATCATGTTGCAGTCTATTAGGCCAGGGATTCCCAAACTTTTCAGCTCACGACCCCCAAAATAACCGTGCCAGTGACTCGTGACCCCCACTATCCTCGGAAGTGTTTAAAATATACAAACTTTGCGCGCAACGGCGCACATGGGCCAATAGGCCTATCCAAACATCTGCATGTCAACACAAAAGAACACAACGGTCTAACAACTAGGGCTGGTCCGAATACCATATTTTGAGCTTCGAAGCTTCGGTGGGAGGGGCTGAACATATTCTTCTCTCTAATAAAGGCAGGAATCTCTGTATGTCTTTCTGTTTGCATTTTTATTATGTCGAGAACAGTTCATCCAAACGATTTTTGCTGTGGACCCGAGGGAGTGCAGTGGTGCATTTTGGTGCAATATGGACACACCACACGTTCAGAATTAATAAATTGTAATAGAACATTGCTGGATGCGACGCGCCTCACGCAGGCAGAGCTTATACGCTTCATGAACGGACACCGCGCTAGTGATACAAAACACACATGTCTGTTAAGTGCAATACTTTTAATAAGGTAACGTTAGCCTAAAAAATTTTAACAAACAAATCACTCCCAAATCAGAAATTAGCACAGTAATTACTGGCACCGTGAAGGGTAGGCTATTTAAATAAAAGAAGAACGAAATAAATGGCGCGGTGTTTATATATAAATAAATTATTCGTATCTAAATTATTTATAAATATATATATATATATATATATATATATATATATATATATATATATATATATATATATACATTATATATAACGTTTGTGTATATAAGCCTATATAAAATACACAGCCTATGTATATTATGTTGAAACCCAAAATAAATGAGGCCCAAACATTATTAACAAACGTGCGTGTTTATTTGAGCACGTCTGTCAGCGAACAATCAGCCTACAAAACGCTAAAATAAATCAAATAAATAATACATTTAAATATGAATCTAGCCTAAATAATAATGTTAAATCGGCTATTTATGAAACATTCGTTGCAAACATTACTAAAACCTCGCCCGGACCTTCTCCGACAGCTCATCAGAATTACTGGCCCAAGTCCGACTGGAACCGGTCTGTTTTCTCTTTCTCTTCCCCACTGCACAGCTGCTGTTTTTAATAGCAAAGTGATTACTTTTATTTTCGTTTATTTAGGTTATAAAGTTAATTTAGACATATATTTGGAACACTTTTTATTTGTTAAATTTAAGTTTTTGTTTTTTAAAGTAACGACCAAGTCATCACGATTTCAATTAAAACCCATAGATATAAGCACGCTTTGCAGAACATGGAAGCGCCAGCCAGCGCTATGTGAAACTTCATTTTTGCTCATAAAGGTAAGACTAATATATCATCCGAAACTGTAAAAAAAATAATTTAAATAATTCAAATCGAAAACAAAACTCTTCCAAATCCAATAGCTATAGGCCTAATGCATATGCATGTAGGTATTAAAGCCGCGTCAATGAGCAAATGGCATCAGGATCAACTTCATCTTTGTGTCAAATACCAGTTTTTTAATAAATAATTCAAATATCTCCCTACTTTTTCCCCGACACATTCATGGTAATTATTTTTGCTGGGGCTTTGCGGTCAGCTTTAGCTGCGTGCATTTAAAGCAGAGGCGCAGTTGTCATTACGACAGTCACAGCCCTAGTTTTGCTTAAACCATTTAAGTGGGCCCGACTGTACTTTATAGTGTCTCTCAAATATTACTCAATTTCTCTCTCTCTTTTTTTTTTTTTTTTTTCTTTTTGCTTTTTCTGTTAGTGGCGCGGCAGTCTGATCTTCTTCATTCATATTTAAGCGCAAATGAGAACCGTTTTGCGGGGGATGCAAGGTGTATGGAAAAAAAAAAAACGAATATTGAATCTCAAAATTTAAAATCGAATGCCAACCCACCGAACGAATATTCGATTTGAATATTCTGGTCCAGTCCTACTAACAACCAATTTTTTAAATAGTAATTTACTCGTTTAATTTCAACAAAAATAATATCCTAGGGGATTTTTAAAAAGTGACGTGAGTGGCAGTGTGTGTGTGTGTGTGTGTGTGTGTGTGTGTGTGTGTGTGTGTGTGTGTGTGTGTGTGTGTGTGTGTGTGTGTGTGTGTGTGTGTGTGTGTGTGTGTGTGTGTGTGTGTGTGTGTGCGGGAGGCAGAGCGGCAGAGAGATGCGACAGAGTTGCGAAATTGCAGGCGCGGCTCGAAATGGCTGTTATTTCAAATAGCGTACCATATTTTAAACTAATCGGTTAACCGGTTTCAACCGGCTAATGAGGCTCGGTGGTCGGTCAAGAAATTTTTTAGTTTTCGCCATCCCTATATCCAGCATTAATGCCTATTAAATGAAAATCTAGCATTTTGTGCCACGTACGTATTTTAATTAGTTTTTTATACTGATTACAATTTTTTTTAAATGTTTTATTTGTTAATTGTTTTGCTGTGTGTATATATAACACATACCTACAGTGAGGGAAAAAAAAATATTTGATCCCCTGCTGATTTTGTAAATAGGTTCCAAAATGAGATTAGGATTACTGTTTTAAAGGGAGTGCTCCTAATCTCAGTTTGTTACCTTTATAAAAGACACATGTCCACAGAAGCAATCAATCAATCAATCAGATTCCAAACACTTCACTATGTCCAAGACCAAAGAGTTGTCCAAGGATGTCAAGGACAAGATTATAGAGTTGCACAACAGTGGAATGGGCTACAAAACCATCTACAAGCAGCTTGGTGAGAAGATGACAACAGATGGTGTAATTATTCGCAAATGGAAGAAACACAAAATAACTGTCTCCCTCTGTCTGGGGCTCCATGCAAGATCTCACCTCATGGAATTTCAATGATCACCGTCCCCACCGTCAAACATGTAGGTGGAAACATTATGCTTTGGGGGTGTTTTTCTGCTAAGGGGACAGGACAACTACACCGCATCACAGGGACGATGGCCATGTACGTCAGGGCCAGGGCACTGAAGGCCGTCAGGGCATTGAAAATGGGTCGTGGATGGGTATGACCCAAAAGACACGGCCAAGGCCTGAGTGGTTCAGGAAGAATCACATTAAGGTCCTACAGTGGCCAAAGCAGTCTCCAGATTTTAATCCCATAGAACACCTGTGGAGGGAGCTGAAGGTTCGAGTTGCCAAGTGTCAGCCTTGAAACCTTGGAGAGGTCATGACTTGGAGAGGATCTGCAAAGAGGAGTGGGACAAAATCCCTCCTGAGATGTGTGTAAACCTGGTGGCCAACTACAAGAAACATCTGACCTCTGTGATTGCCATCAAGGGTTTTGCTAAGTCATGTTTAGAGAAATGGGTCGAATACTTATTTCACTCATTAAAATGCATATCAATTTATTCGTTTTTGAAATGCGTTTTTCTGGATTTTTAGTTGTTATTCTGTTTCTCACTGTTCAAATAAACCTACCATTATATAGACTGATCATTTCTTTGTCAGTGGGCAAATATACAAAATCAACAGGGGTTCAAAATTCTTTTTTCCTCACTGTATGGCCTAGAAGTTAAATTTCTCATAAAGAGACTGTTATTATTTCCAAAATACGTACATGATTCCTGAAGTCAATTAAACACAGACAAACACAGATGGTGAGCAGATTTAGTAAACAGATTCTTGCACATTACAGACAGTCAAGCGTTGGACCTGTCTTTCAACCCTTCTAAAGAGATTATCTGAATTTTGTATAGTATCCGATGAATGGAGCACTTATTTAGCTATCACTGATTAAACGAAATTTAACATAGCAATAAAACAGAAGGCAAAAAAGTTGAAGGACAGACGAAAGATCGAAATAAGGAAAAAATTCTATGTGTGTGCATGACTGTGACTAAAGGGAATGACAGATTAGAGAAAATTCTACCCCAAAAGAAAAGAGAATGCCACTTAATTGGATCTCATCTCTAAAAAAAGAGAAACATTCCAGGCAAGACATCTGAGATTCGGCCGACAAAAACGATCACATTGATTCAAGCTCTTAAGTCAAAGTGATATACTGCATTCTCAATCCATTTAACATCTGTGATGTATTTTTATGTGAAACAAGATATTCAGCAAGGAAATAATATAGGGCTGAACTACATTTTATTCATCAGGATTTGATTGGATGATGATAAGTGCTCAGTGCATATCAGAATAGCGTCTGTGATGAATGCGAGTTTGCAGAGCATGCTGCCAACCACTTGTGAGGAGGATTTCTGACCGGAGCATGGAGTTTAAAGGTCAAGTTCATCATCCAGAGCTTCTCCATGTATAACACTGATAACATTTCATTTTTTTTTTTTCATTGTTTGCTTATTGTTGAAATCTTTGTTAATGTATTGCCATTCCATTTAAGGTTTTGAAAGTTGACATTATCCACAACCTAGTCTAAACATATATTTCACTTTTCACTGACATTAACTATTAGCCTGCTATTAGCCTGCACAGGAAAGAACAGCAAGCAGCAATTTTCTTCAGTATATGACTAAATTGTGCACAATTACACCTGAGATGTGTACTAAAAAAAGCAAATTGTACATAAATCTGACTGTAATTAACTGGCTAGTGACGCTTTAGTCACATCATATCATTTTAACACTACCGGTAAAGATTCTGCTGTGAAATTCTGATCAGTCTGTTCAGGACACAATGTTGTAATAAATGAAATTACTGGTGCATGCAATGCATGATGGGACTTCTCATGGGAGCCTGCTGGTAGTGGTTACTGTGTGTGTGTGAGGGGGGTTCCTGAGACTGTCTAATAGAGCAGTCAGGAAGCACTAATCTAGTCTGCACACTGTAGAGTAAAGAATAGGACGCAGGACAGTAGGAGATGGCCATATTCGGCCTAAAGGTCACAGAAGATGTTTGTAAAGTGACTGAAAATATCTGAAAGTATCTGCAGGGAGTGTTCAATCTCCAAACAGAACAGATACATCAAAAACAGATACATCTTTATACAGGGGATACAGAACACATACTGTTCATACAATATGTGAATGGATTACACAATCAGCAAGATGTTCTAGAGTTAAGAAAGATGCATAATGAATGAACAGAAAGAAAGAAAGAAAGAAAGAAAGAAAGAAAGCTGGTTAAGCCCTATTCTTACAGTTTTTCATGTGGACGTCTGTAAAAATACATTTACATGATATCTCAGTGATAAAACTCACAGATTCAGATGGCGATTTATTCACAGTGGAGAAGGGAGTTCTGTGATCCAACGAAACAATGCTTCTCACATAGTCAGTTGCATGATTGTCTGCAGTAAATAAAGTGTCATAAATATATTTATTATTTGATTATTTAAATCTCTTGCTTAAAAGTAGGGAAACAGACATGCTATAGTTGAAATGGTTTTATATTTGGCATTTTGCCTTTCAACATAAGGGATGTCACATTATATAATGCATATTTTACATGTCACATATAATGCATATTTTAAAATTATACTGCATACTTGTTGCCAATTTAAATGTTTATGTGCTTCTCTTCTCATTCTTCTTTTTTTGTTCTGAACAGCTCACCCTCACTGGGGTGTAAATACATTCTAGCATTTAAGTAATAATATGCATGCAAAATACAGCAAAGTGCAACAGTTACCATATGGTGTTAAGCAGTGATCAAAAAGGATTCAAACTGTTTTGAAAATGAAAGTTTTCAAAATGTTGAATCGTTTTTTCTTGCAATTTCTATCACCATCTGAATCAGACTTTTGGCTTCAACATGTCAAGACTATATGGACACTTACTAACTACATCATCTAAAAGGCTTATTCAGCCAGTGCATGGATGTCTTAAACAGAACAGCAAAAATGTTCTTTAGGCATCATTTGGGAAGAAACACACCAGGAGAAACCTCTTATTATTATCATTGGTAATAATAATATTTCTTAATTGAGTAATTGCAACACATAAAAGTGTAAATAGCATCCAAACACATTTAAAGACAGCATATAATTCAATATACAATATTTAAATATTAAATAAACATATAAGCTCATTCAGCTATCATGCCACAGGTGCTCGGGTGTTTGGCCATCCAATATCACCGTAACTGATTTCAATATTTCCTGCTTATCACTTATTCATTTCCTGTGAGCCCACGCAAAGCCACCTGCTCAGGAAATGAAAACAACATGTCCTCCATCAAACAAGCACTGAGACGAAACAATCACAGGTAATAAAGTGTGCAGTCCTCCTGAACAAAAAGATTCAGCTCCTGACGGTGAAACCGGAGTGAGTTGTTTTAATTTTTTATAGTACTAATAATAATTTAGTTTGGTTTGAGAACAGACAATACAATTAAAACTGAATGCGGCTGCTCTATGCAGTTTGCTGAACGACAGTGGCAACACAGATCCGATTTCATTTATCAAATGAAGAGAGTGAGTCGAGCTGCCTGACAAGAAGACAGAGGTGAGAGAGATAAGACGATGGCGGAAGAGTGTCAAAACGAAATGCAAAAGTTTAAAAATATTTTGGATTTTGAAAAGACTTCTGACATTTATTTAAGGTAAAAGTGGGAGATTTATATTTATTTGGTTCTACAGTGTTTGCTGATTTTTATTTATTTAAACTGTGTAATTTATTTTATTTTATATTACATCAAGGTGTATGCCTTGCCTCCAGGCTTTCTTATTCACGTTGCTAAAAAACATTCTACATTACTTATTTATTTGGTTCCAGTGTTTACTGATTTTCAGTTTTGCATACCTATTTAAACTTGTAATTTATTTGTTATTTTACATATAACATGATGTATTTTATTCGTTTTGTTAATAAAAGTTCATTGCTTTACGCTAATACCTAATACGCTAATTTAGAAGTGAAAGTAAAATGCGCATGGAGCTTTTAAAAGCTATGTAAAAGCGAATGTGTGAGGAAATGAGGGAAAACTCAAACAAACTAAAAACAAAAAACAGCTTGACACAGAATTGCCGCTAAATTGAAAATAAAAAAGTAAAATCTGCATGGAGCTGTAATGAACTAAAACAGCAACAGTTGCTAGACGCTGAATTGGTGCTAATTTTAAAGTTAAAGGAGTAGTTCACTTTCAGAACAACAATTTTAAAGTCGGGAATGCGCACTACAAGCCCTAGTGCTGGACGAGTTTCAGTGCTTAAAAGATATGTAAAAATATATTTTTCTAAGAAAATGACCGATCGTTTCGGTAGACAAGACCCTTCTTCGTCGACTGGGATTGTTTACAGCCATTTGAAGCTGCATTTAAACGGCATTTAAACAGCATTTTGAAGATTCAAAAATCGGGGCACCATTTAAGTCCATTATATGGAGAAATTTCCAGAAATGTTTATCTCAAAAAACATAATTTCTTGACGACTGAAGAAAAAAAGACATAAATATCTTGGATGACAGGGGGGTGAGTAAATTATCTGTAAATTGTTGTTCTGAAAGTGGACTACTCCTTTAAAGTAAAATGCGCACAACACTTTTACAAGCTATTTTGAAGTGAACGAAAGTGAGGAAAAAAGGGAAAACTCGAACTAACTAAAAACAAACAGCTGCTTGATGCCAAATTGCTGCTAATTTGTAAAAATAAAAAAGTAAAATGTGCATGGCGGTTCTGCCGAAGGAAGAAGAGGAAAAACTCAAATTAACTAAAAACAAAGTTGCTAAGACGCAGAATTGCTGCTAATTTTAAAGTGAAAGTAAAAGTCATACAACCACCCCCCACTGTGATACCAGTATTACCGGTGTTGTCACATGTTGATTAACCGGTGGGAAAATGTACTCACCGTCACAACCCTAATAAACAGGTATATCCAATGTGAAATTCACAAAACTCACCTAATACACAAATATCAGAAACGTTCACACTTCAGTTAGCTCTCACTATTAACTATTAACTATGACTCTTGACTCAATAAACTCCTAATTTGCTGCATACTAATAGTTAAGTTTAGGTATGGGGTAGGGTTCATGGATCTAAAATATGGTCATGTAGAATACAGCGTTAATATGTACTTTGTTGTAATATGTTAGTAAATATGCATGCTGTGTTACCATGACAAATTACCTGACCACTTGCCTTCAACCCGAGATTTAGGTGTAGGAACCAGCATCCCCATGACCCTACCACAGGACAATTTCTTTGAACAGATGGATGAAATAAATATAATGTAATGCTATCCTGTTAGAACTTAATGAATAGCCTAGACCAGATCCTTTAGGATCAGTCCAAGTAGATGTAGTAGCTGTTCAGAACCTTTATAATGGCGCTAATTTTTGCAAGAATGATGACATGTGACTGAGGTAATTATCATGCTATCACTATCATTATTCTTATATCATTGTTATCCTAGAAATAGACTAGGGTCTTATTGAGTTTCTAAGCACTACAGAGGGAACACCCTGATTTTAATCATAAGCTCAAAGACCTTTCTTTCTCTTAGTGTTTCCCAGGATGAGGGATTTTGAAAGCAATCTTCATAATGGAAACTCGAGCTCAATCAATCAATAAATCACAGGTCTAACTGCTGAAGGATAGACCAGGGGCCAGATTCACAAAATATTCTAAAGAATAAAATTCCACTTAACTACTATTTTCTTCTCATTTGCTAATTTAAGAATAAAGTTAGGAATATTTTTTAATCCTTGACACATTTCTTTACAACATTCTTAAATTTTTTCTTAAGATTGTTTTAAAGACAAAACTTTCCCTGGATAACAGAAGAGATACTGAAGGCAGGAACAAGAACTAGCATAATTAGAGTGTGTATGAATTTAAATATTGTACTGTAAATTTAGAAACAGGTGACAGGTGGCTAATATAACCTGCTTCATACATGTATTATAAGCCTCTTTCACACAGCAAACTGCTGTAAAATTACTGAAATGACTTTACCGGTAAATACAATAATGCGCTGTTTTTTACATAGGCATCACCGTTCCATCTTTTTACTGGTAAAGCATCATTCACACATCAGTTTTAAATTACTTGTAAATTCTGTGAGATCTTTAACTGTAAATAACCTCTAAACGGCTGTGCCTCCTGGTGTTGTATTTGTAAACAAGGAGGGGTATACATTGTCAGTCTTTTTGTTGATGATTTCATTTTTGTGTCAAACTTTCACATTCATGCAGCTGCTTTTGGCCAGAGGCATTGTAATAGATGACAACAAACCAAACTACGCAGCACAAAGTAAATATGTCATTGCATCAGAATCTTATGATTGGCCCAGAGTAGGGCTGCACGATTAATTGAAGGCGATTGCGCATTTTGTCAATAAAGCCAGTTCTGTGATTATCCGTAAATCTCCAGCACCTGTTTTGAGATGGTGCAGCATGTAGTACATAGAGCCGTAGTTCACTTAGAATATACGACTAATCGCATTCATAATCGAAATTGATTTAATCGCACGATTATGCAATAGAAAATAAATTGTTTGCGATAATGACAGCTGTTTGCGTAGCTTCTCGCGATACCACTGTAGCGCGAGAGCGACTGAGATAACTTACACTGCGCAGCAGGGAGCTTGATTGACTGGTGATCTGACCAATCATACTTCGCCATCCGCCATTTGCGAACGGTCGCACATACGTGACATAGGTCACATTTTCAGGTCGAAAAATCCGGAATATAAAAATCACATCCCTGAACAATTTCAATTACTTTATTAAAGTAATGTAACTGATTACATTTGATTACATCTCTAAAGAATGTTTTCAACAAATACCTAGTTCTGCAGGCTGACACTGCAGGGTTGGCACTGATTGGTTCATGTTGCATACGCAACCAATGAGCTTGCAACTATTTAAATGGCTGGCAGCAATAATCTACAACTACTGCAATAACCAACAGCAGCAGCAGCGTAGCAGATCTATTCTGTCAAGACCAAATATATTAACATTGTCATATCCATTACAATCATAAACTTTTCAGAGAGTTGTTACGACAGAAATAATTTTCAGGCAGGGTTAACCTTACAGTAGTACTCAACACTGTTTACTGTCAGAAATTTTGCAGCTAAATTACGTAACATGTAGTTACTTACTCCCTAACACTGATCCTAACCTAGATAAGTTTAGCTTAAAGATGTGGTGTACTCTAGGCTTGCTGCGATAGACGGTGATGACAGTGATACAGCAAAACCGGTTTTATTACTTGCACCGCCCGCCACCGTCGTTTTTATTTTTTAAAGTAATAAAAATCATTTAGTTCAGTTAGAGAACAGAAAGTACACCTAAAAACTGAATGTGGCTGCTCAACAGGCTACAGTCTGACAAGAAGAGAGAGGTGAGAAAGACAAGACGATAGCAGATAATTTAGGTTAGTTTCGAAACTAAATGCAAAATTGCCTGTTTGGCAATATTTTGGATTTTTTTTAAAATATCCAAACTTGACTTTTGCCGTTTTTTCTAAGATGATAGGAAGTTTTTTTTTTTTAACATTCATTTCTTATTTTATTGGCTCCACAGTGTTTGCTGATATTTATATTTATTTAAACTTAACTTGTAATTTATTTATTTTATTTGACGGAAATGTGCATGCCATGTCTCCGAGCTTTCTTATTTGTTTTGCTAATAAACAATCTTCTTTTCTTATTTATTTGGTTCCATGTTAGCCTACTTATTTTCATTTTTATATAGGCTACCTTAAACTTTGTGTAAGTTATTTGTTATTTTTTAAATTAGGCGTAGCCTATAGCATGGTATATTTTTATTTGTTTTGTTAATAAACGTTATATGATTTATATAGGCTAAGTTAGTTTGACGTTGTAGGCCAATTCAATCCATTGGCACTGAATTGCCGCTAATTTAAAAAGTGAAAGTAAAAAGTGCACGTTTTTTTTAAAAGCGGAGGAAGAGAGGGAAAATTCAGACAAACTATACACTAACAATTGCTTGACGCCGAATTGCCTCTAATTTAAAAAGTAAAAGTATATGCGCATAGCGCTTTTAAGCTGTTTAAAAGTGATGAAAAGCGAGAAAAAGAGGGAAACTCTCCACCAACTCACATACAGTGATACCGGTATTATCGGTGTTGTCACACGTCAATTAACCAGTGGGAAAATTTTCTCACCTTCACAACCTTAGTGAACTCTAAATAAATAGTGCTCATGGACAGCTATTGAAATTGCATTCTGACTTTAAATAGAGTAGAGGCTTGGACCTGGAAACAGTGTTCGATATTTCATTACTTAGCAAGTAGACTGACTGATTTGTGCTGGTCAGACTGAGTACAAGACGAAATCCAGTAGAGACAAAATCCAGACAAAGCAGGGATAAAGTCTAAGCACTAAATCATGCAAGTAAGATTATTCAATAAACCCTGTTCATTTTTTATGACTTTGTCTCCTGCTTCTTGCTTTTTTACAGCTTCCAATGTAGACCTCTCAGGCTGAAGACTTTTAGTTTATAAAGTTTGCAATACCAGACAAAATACAGTTTCATTAACTGGTTTTGGGTATCAGACAAACTTGAATTTTTGTTATTCTGCAAAAGGGGGGGCCCGACAGAAAAAGTTTGGGAACCACTGGAGTAGCTTAATTATTATAAAATAACACTAATGGAGGTACAGTGTTACTGTGAGAGGTGGTTACATCAAAAACAATTTCAAAGAAACGACTATTTACCATTTAGCGAGAACAGGCACTACAGAACCTGAAAAGTTTTCAGTAGTTTTATAATATATAGTATTACTAATAAGCAATAAAAAAATGTTTCTATATGCTTTGATGTGAAAGTTAAAATATTTAAATAACTGAGATGTTTTCCCCGTTTGGCCTAATCATATATATCCACATCCATGTTTGGAAAATATTTTATTTGTACTTGAATGATTCTTAAATGGTTATCTTTAGTACTTTAGTACAATTCATATCAAGATGCATCAGTAAGAGAGAGCACAGCAGATGTGAAGAAACTGAGTACCTGCTCATCTGCCATTAATCTCAGCTCATGCTCAGAGTGAAGGAGATGCTGAAGATTTACAGGCACTGCTGATGTATCAAGCATCAGCTAGACTCAGATTAGTGAGGAGATGCTAAGCACCTCTGTCAGACAGCCATATCCGAGCAACTGCAGAATGAGCCGAACCAAAATGTCACCTTGCCAGACACACAAAGGGTCTGTAGTAGATGTGCAGAAAACATGTAACAGGCTGACAAAAGGTATTTCTGTCATGACAACTTTCTGAAAATTTAACATGGTAATGAATATCACCGTGTTAATGTATTTGGTCTTGGCGGAACAGCTACGCTGCTGCTGCTGAATTGCAGCTGCTCTTTGTTATTGCTGTAGTTGTAGATTATTGCTGCTGCAGGCAAGTACAGAACTTTCTACTGCCAAAGCATATGGCGATATGTGCTGTGAGTAATTAAGACATACTGCTGCTGCACAAATAGCATAAAATGACCCGTAGCAGATCTATACAGGTGGAGCTGGGGAAGGTGAAGGGTTTCAAAGGGAACTCTGCAAGCATGCTGCGAAATGCCTAAGTGAATGCTACCAGCCATTTAAAAAGCTGCAAGCTGCAAGTTCATTGGTTGTGTACAGAACATAAACCAATCAGCTTGTGCCAAGTAGTATAACTCTGTGATATCATCAGTTACGTTAACAACCTGTCACCCTGTATCTTCTAGAGTTTCATGGCAGAACTAGGTATTTATTACAAACACCAAAAACATTAAAAAAAAAAAAAATTCTGTAGCTATATGATATATTTATGTGAGAAACAGAGTGAAACTTCAGGGGGAACTAATATCTAACATACCCCTTTTTACAAGAAAAGAATATGTCTGTGAAGTTATCCCAAAAATCATTTATTATTATTATAATACCATATTATTGTCACGGATTGGCCAGGTTCTACATCCACAGCTACACAAAGATCACAATCACCTGAATTCTAAATCACACGCACCTGCACCCAATCACCACGCCCCTATAAAGACTCACTCCACACACCATTCAGTGTCCAGGCTCGTTTGCACGAAGCGGAATGCCAGTGCTTCTCTCTGTGAGTTTCACTTCGTACTTACCTGTTACTACTTATCTGAACTCTGTCTTGTTCCAGTCTGTCCAGTCACAGATCCCAGCGGTGTGTGTGCGTCAGTCTGTCCACCAAGGACCGCAGTGGGTGCGTGTACCGTAAGCCAGTTGATCCTTCATTCCTGGATTTCACCCTGCATCAGATCTGCAAAGAAAGGACTGTTAACTTCATTGTGGAAATCTTTATTGAATCAGTTTCATCAGATCTCTATACTCACTTCTCCCAGTCATCTCGTCAACACTCTGCTGATTTTAAATAAACATCTTTACACTGTTACTTACCTGTTTGTCCGTCTGCTTCATAACAGTAAGCCCGGACCAACACAGTAAGCAGCATGAGTGCACACGATCCATTTCAGGAACTGGTCGATTCCCTGAGAAAGGTACTTCTATCATCTGCTTCCATCACGCCATCTGCACCACCGGCACATTCTCCACCGAGCACTTCTTCGGATACCGCAACTTCCAGTCCAATGGCCCGACCGGTGCCCTACTCTGGCGGGGCAGAGGAGTGCAACGGATTTCTACTGCAATGTTCACTGATATTCACTATGCAACCTGCTCTTTATGCTTTGGATGATAACATGGGTTTGGAACGTTTCATACTGCATTCTATCAGATGTTCCGATTGTCTGCAATCGTACCAACCTCATCCTGAAACATCCACTCATGCACTCATCTGAAACCGCCTGCCCTCCAGAACCAAAACCCATGATCCTCGAGTCTGGTCGTTTGACCGCAGCTGAGCGACAGAGAAGGCTGACCCGGGGTCTGTGTCTATATTGTGGAGCTAGTGGGTAGAGCCCTGCACGGGCCTTAAATCTAAGCCCTAGCCCGGCCCTGGCCCGAGATGCACAGGCTGTAGCCTGGCCCTTGTCCGACAGCTTATCAAAATTTTGGGCCCGAGTCCGACCCGAGGCCCGTCTTTTTTTCCGCCAAACAGCTTATACTGTTACAAACATTAAAATAGACCAGATTTGTATTTAATAGAAAGTTTATGTTTTTTCGTTTCGTTTTTTTTATCAGAATAATTTAGAGAAATGTTTGGAGTTTATTTGTTTGTTTTTTAAACGTAAGTTTTAGTTTTTTAAGTGACATCGATATCCAAGCGGCATGTGGTCCACAGTGAGTTTACTCAATTTAACCTTTATATCAAATCAACACTTGACTAGCCTACAATACAATCCACAGATATAAAACAAACATCAATGTTAGATTTAAGAGTTTATTATCACCATCTCAGAACAAAGGCATTTCGAACAAAAATAGAGAGCAGGGCAGGCAGCTCTGCTGCGCAAAACCGGAACATGCAAAGTCGCAGTGGTAAAGTAAACGAATAATGAACAAATATATAAAGAATAAATAATAATATAGAAAGCTTCAAAAACGAAACTTTACCACGTGGCTGGAAATCTCTATGCGGCGCAGAGTATGTGAGCTCCGGGTTCACAATAAAATTTAAGTACCCCCTTCCTCTCGTTCCTGCGGCCCTCGAACAACTTCGCTCAGCCACCATCGTCATGAAGTTGGACCTCCGCAGTGCCTACAACTTGGTGAGAATACGGAAGGGGGATGAATGGAAGACCACCTTTGTGACCCCTACTGGCCACTATGAGTATAGGGTTATGCTCTGTGGCCTGGTCAACGCCCCTTCCGTATTTCAAAACTTCATCCATGAAGTCCTCCGGGAGTTTCTACATCGATTTGTGATAGTCTACATAGACGACATCCTTATCTACTCCCAGAGTGAGGCCGAACATTGCCACCACGTTGCGGAGGTCCTCCAGAGACTCAGAGAACACCAACTCTTCTTGAAAGCCGAAAAATGTTCATTCCATATCCATTCAGTTCAGTTCCTGGGGTATATCAGATCTCTATACTCACCTCTCCCAGTTCACTGCTATCTCGTCAACACTCTGCCGATTTTAAATAAACATCTTTACATTTTTACTTACCTGTTTGTCCGTCTGCTTCATGATAATTATATTATACCATGCCCTAAATGTCCCTTTTTAGGTGGAAGAAAACAAAAAACAAAAAAACAAGCCGTTTTCATGTCTGGCTCTTTAAATGCAAATTAGCTACTGCCTCCACCCCCTTTCAAAATAAGGAGTGGAGCCTTTACAGCTTGTACTTTGGATTCTCCTGCAACAATAAAACAGAAGAACAAACATCTTATTGTATTGTGTATAATAAAGGCGCGGTTATGAATTACACAGAGAGTTAGTGTTTTGGGTTGAGGCTGGGTCACACGGTTTTAGGTATGACGGCATTACTCTGGTCTGTGTGAATACAACAACATTAACTTTAGTCAGATTAGCTGTGCAACATGCTAACAAGCACATTCAGAAAGGCTATTTTGAAACATTATGTTCATTGTTATAGCCAACGAGACCACATAGCAGAGACATTCTTGTGTGTCCAAGAGGAAAATCTCAGCAAACGGCTAAATCTTGCCAAAGTTCAACAAACCTAATGTGATTGTCATTTTGAGTATAAGAGCAGATGGAAACAGTAACCGCTTTGGGCATATTCCTCAAACAAAGCCATTGCTTGTCTTCGGAAGACTTGGAATTTTTGTCAGTGCTTGGGTTGGGTTTGGTTAGGTACTCAAAAATATCTAATAAAAAGGGCTTCTATCAGCAGAGTTTGGTCTGACCTCCATGTACGGTTAGAGACGAACTTCTCTGTTATCAGAACTAGCACAAAGACACATTACTGCTATGAAATCACACAAAATATGATGCAGACAAATACAAAATGCAAGGATCTAAAGGCCTATAAATGGATTTGAAGTGTGAACATAATCAGATGACTGCTCTGAGCAGAACAGAAACAGAGAGAGTGAGACAGATGCAGAGTGGCAGACCAGGTGCAGCAGCATTTTCTGCCCACTTTAGCTCTGATATAACTGTTTGCATTATGTAATAAAACACACCTGCTCTGCTTCACAGTGCCAGAAATACATACACACAACATGCACTAAAATAAGTACCAAAAAAAAAAAACTGTGTGCTAAACAAAATCATCTACATTTGCATTTTTGAAGACACCACACAAATCCTCAAATCTGCAAACCCTAATGGACCTCTGGCCTAAAGGCAAATGAGTTAACAGTCTATAAAACCAACTCCCACAGCTTCCCTCAGTAAGGTAAAAGCTGTGACCACAGTAAAGGTTTCGGTCAAGACAGGGAAAGTTGCAGATGGTCAGGTTTATGGTCTAGAAATTATATTATTTAGGCCTATGTCACTGGCGAAATGTTAATGTTAAAGTGTTTTTTAAGTCCCATTAAATTTACTAATTTATTCATTTTTGCTTTATGACATAAGACATATGACAGCACTCTCTCATTGTCATTATTGTAATGTGACAAAATAAATATATTTACTGTTTATATCTATTTATTTAAACAGTAAAGTGTTTTACATCATTGTAGTATTTGTTGTACTGCCTGTAATACTTCAAACTTCAAAACAGTCCTACAACGCTTTTTTTTGGTAAAGTTTTTGTATGTTCACTTTGTAAACACTGGGTCAGTACTTCTGGTGCAATGTAGGATAATTCTGAAGTGGGGGAAGAAAACAAAATGGGAGTTTTTCGACATACTCTAACGGTATTGACCCAGATCACACAGACTACGTATGCGCATCGCAGAGACGAGACAAGATTTGCATTTGAGGTTAAAAAGTATATAAATTGTCAATTATTTTAGAAAATAACCAATCGTTTCGCTAGATAAGACCCTTCTTCCTCAGCTGGGATCATTTAGAGCCCTTTGAAGCTTAGTTTAATCTGCATTTTGGAAGTTCAAACTTGGGGCCACCATCCATATTCATTATATGGAGAGAAATCCTGAAATGTTTTCGTCAAAAAATATAATTTCTTTATGACTAAAGAAAAAAAGGCATGAACATCTTGGATGACAAGGAGGTGAGTACATTATCTGTACATTTTTGTTCTGAAAGTGAACTAATCCTTTGTGTATTGAAGCTTTATTATTTATTTGTACAGCTGCAATGACGGGACCATGCACCCAAGATTTTCACACATTATTTGAATGCTGTAGTGACTATAAAAGTGAGTTTAGTAATAGCCCTGAAATGTTTTAATGTTGTCATGAAATAATGTTAAAAAATAGACTAAACAGTATCTACATTTTAAGGGGGAAAAGGTCATGAGATTACTGGAAAGTATGTTTGACCCTTAAGAAAGCCAGTGTGTCTAAATAAGCAACAGCTAAAAGTATGCTAACTGTGTGGTTACAGTTCCAGAGAAGGCTATTATATTCTGATGAAAATTACATGAAAAAACGATTTAGTTTTCTTTATAATGATATACACAATTAGACCACTCCAGTGACTATTTTTATTACTATAAAAAGAATACATGAATAAGTTTAACATGCATATTATAATTTTTTTTTTTTTTTTTGTATTTTGAAAAAAGATATTTGACTATATTTTATAATGATGCATGATAATACTGTTCAGCTTCATTCTTGTCTTGCCTATAACAAGAACTGTGAACTGCAAATACACTGCAATACTAAAAGCAACTCTGTGACCCGAATGACAATGAATATTTGTTAATTATGAATTGGGGATGGGAAAAAGTAGCTGTAACTATGGATACAGAGATGAGTGAGTTCAGAGTCCAACAGGCTCTGCGCTATATAATGAGCTCATTAAGTGTACATGTCTAGAGACCTGATGAACCTCATGAGGCCATGTGTTAAGGGGAATTAAGCACAGACTGATCCCATGCTAACCTGCTATCAATTTTGTTTAAACACTTTTTACAGTTAGTTAAAAGCAGGCTGATTCATTTACTGCTGTATGAACCGGGAACAGTGTTTATGGAAAAACACTTACAATGGATGGTAAATAAACAAATATGCAACTATAATACAGTGTCAAAACACTTTAACATTACACGCTAATGTGGTAAATAAGATAAAATCACATATGAACCCTGTTTTCTATAGTTATAGCCAGTATTTCAACCCGCGTAACAACAAAGCTGGTTAATTCTGCTCACTCATGCTCTGATACGTACGTGTATCCAGAAACATGACGTAACTACAGTATCCGTGAATCACTGTTTACACAGAACAAACAGCCTCCACCTAGAGCACTAGTTCTACTGCTAAATTTAGGCAGCTCAAAATACAGATACATATATCTGTATCTCTACATACACACACAAACAGAATTAATATAAGTAAAAATATGAGCTTCACATTTCTGCTTATATATCCTACAGAATGTCTTTTCCCACTAATAAAGTAATGACCCATAGTGGGTGTTACTGCACACTACTTGTTATCTGGGATTTTTCTTTAACTGTACAGGACATTATTGCTGAGTCAGACAGACACATGGCTCACTCACTCTTTCACATATTGATATGCTTCATATCACAGTTGAATGAAGTCTCTGTCCTGTATCAGATCATGTCCTCATGAATGAGTTTCTCCATTACAGCTATTTTGTCATGAATCCCTCTGTCACTCTAATGAGACAAAGACAAACGGAAACTAACAGAAAGAGGAACATGACTGAGGCAGTTCATGAACTTCTGTTTTCAACACACAAAACCTCAAACATGTGCACAGTAAAATCAGCAGTATGCCATCTACTCCATTATTATCAGTACATACATTCATTTAAAAAAGCAGTTCACCATAAATAAAAATCTTGTCATCATTTATACAAGTTCCCATACATGTACATTTTTAATGGATTTGTCACACTGCTCTTATCAAATACAATTAAAAGTGTAGAATACCTATACACTGTAAAGTTTAGGTATGCATTGAAATGAAAATTTTTGGCTGAAGCTGAACAAAATAACACACTGGGCCGAAGGCCGATTACCGAACACGGTTTTTTGTATTTTCCCCCCATGTATTTTGCCATTTTTTTTTCACCGTTGCATACATTAAATAGCCAATAATTGCTTTTTACAGTGTTGTCTTGCTTTTCAAAGAAAAAAAAAAATCAATGACAAAACAACAATTTTATTTATTTAACACTAAATTCAAATTGATTTAACACTAAACATTTTTAACATTCTAGGAGACATTATAGCCTACCAACACAGCACAATTTAACTTAAAAACTATAAGTTAGTAAAATAATATTCTTTGCCCATTTTTAATACCCCCTTCTTGAATCAGGCATGTGTTTTTAATGTACAAATAAATGCAGCCTTGTTGAGCAAAGGAGAATGTTATAATAAATGTATTAATAGAGCTGTTGTAAAGATTGTTATAATTATTTTTGTGTTACTTTTTTTATTTATTTTACAGAACAACGGTAAAATTACTATACTAACATTTATGAATGTTGACTTTTATTTTGGCGGAAACCCAAGAATACCTCAGTACTCACAGCAGCAGATTTATGAATGATTCTCATGCAGATTTTCCTTCAACTTTGGACTTTGAACCCTGGAATTAAAGGTGCCATAGAATGCATTGAGAAAATATTTTAAATTGTTCTCTGATATCTACATAGAAGGTATTTGGCATAGGAAAGGGCAAAAAATCTCCAGAAATGGTTTTACAGGTCCATTTACAACCCTAGAATTTGCCCCTAGAATGAAATGCTCTGTTATTTGGAAGCTTCATGAATATTAATGAGCTCTGCTCTGATTGGCTGTTTCACAGAGCTCAATTGCTCGCACATGGATAAAAATATATTTAATTAGGAGCTCTAGCTGCTTTTAATATGCAGTTTGTTGAATCTGCCGTTTTGAATTGCGGATATTTTAGTTTCATTACTGTGATGCATGTGCTCTGTGTAAAGTTACAACGCAGAGGGAGTGATTCTTACCACACAAGTTGAGCAGCCCGTCAGTGATTCTCCAGATCTGTAAATCATTCGCCATCATCAACGCAGTTATTTCTCCATCATTCACCATCATCAGCACAGTCATCTCTCTGTTTATGTGGTAAGTGAAATCCTATGTATAGCAATGTAACAGGCTAGCGCTAGCATTAAGCTAACCGTGTCCCTTGAGTGACTCACGTTGTTTTACAGATGTACTGACGTTAGTGATGATTGGGCGATGCAAATGTTGGAGGCGTAACTATTAACGATCTCGGGAAAGTTTCGTAACAGGTATATGTTGGAATTGACCTATTTTTCGGTGGTCTTTTGCAAATACTAGA
The DNA here is from genome assembly GCF_049309525.1 of Garra rufa. Taxonomy (NCBI): domain Eukaryota; kingdom Metazoa; phylum Chordata; class Actinopteri; order Cypriniformes; family Cyprinidae; genus Garra; species Garra rufa. Next base: position 57,683,892 of record NC_133361.1, read on the forward strand.
TTTATATAAGAAGGAGGAAACGATGGTGTTTGAGACTCATGGTATGTCATGTCCATGTACTGAACTGTTATTATTTAACTATGCCAAGGTAAATTCAGTTTTCCATTCTATGGCACCTTTAAAAGAGTGATTAAAATAGCTTTTTTTGCTATTTTCAGCTGAATCATTTCAGTTGCTGAACATTCGGTGCATTTCTAGTAAAGTTACAAAAAAAAAAAAAAAATATATATATATATATATATATATATAGCTGCAAGCAGCGACCGCTTCCTGCTGGCTCCAGGAAAACAGTGTACATAGGTCACATGCATTTAGGCAGGTAAATCCAAGAGGATTGTCTCAATGTTTATAAAATGCCACACTTCCTGCTGCCAGCTGGTGGCGCTATGACTGTGAACACATCTATGTTTTCAGCCCCTAAGACCAACATACAGCACATAAAAGATATGAGACATCCTGACACCCACCACACCTCCCAACTGTAGTCAGAACATAAGATATTTTTAGATGGTACAGTTTTAATATGTCTGCTTTTTATGTAAGGAATACTTGACGACGGGCCGTTGAATTCTTAGAAAATAATGCACACCCGAGGTGGAGATGGCCGTAGAATTAAATTTTTCGTAGAATTCAACTGACCAAAGTCAATTATTCCACTTATAGCCATCGATCAAATGATATATTTCAAGACAAATTTTCCGGTTTTGGTCCTTAAAACGCTATTGTGAGTAGGATTAATTTCTTACGCAGCTCATCCAATGCCTTCGTTGCTAATTCCAAAACGTCATTTTAGACCTAGTAACGACACTTGAGCCATTAAAAGCAAACTAATGCAGTTAATAATGAAGTTAAGACAGACCGACAGACAGGCAGATAGACAGCAAGAAAGAGGGAGAGAGAGATTAAGCTCATAAATTACCTCTCTCAAGTCTGTGCATCTTTCAAAAGTGATTGGCAGCATCGTCTCTACTAATAGTGAAACTTTAAGTTCATTTTCTTCATGACCACGCTGTTGTTACCTCACTTGTGAGAAATGTCATGTAGTTTTTAAGTTGTTAATTGTCAGAACAGCGCTAACAACATTAGTGTGTATGTTAACGTGTGCAAACTGTATGTGTGTGCGTCTGTGAGGGAGAGAGTGGGAGAAATAGAATATGTGCTTTCAGTTCATAATAAAACGTAATATTGTGGCATGTCAATAATATGTCGTTTTTATCCTATTATTTGTTTGGCCAGTGTCGTTGTGGCTTTGGTTATTTAGATGTTTTGGGCTGTAAGGACCTTTGAAACAACTGAAATCATGTGGCGAAGTGATATAGACATGTAATGTGGTCAAGTGCTACCTGGAACTACTTTTGCCGTGCGTTTCCCTGAAAATAATGTACACCATTAAAACGTACATCAGCCAATCAGATTCAAGCATTCAATGCCCTCGTTGTATACATTTTTTTTAAACACCATGTTTGAGAACATTTCCTCTAACACAAAGCACAATAACTGGGGTCACTTCATTTATTTAACAAGGTTGCTGTTTTTGTGATATCTAGCACCTCTCATCTTTAATGACAAGAGCATGTTCTCGTGTAAGGGAAGAGTGAACAGCAGCTTGGTCAAGTGGGAGTTTTTAATAAGGTAGTTTACATATATCTTGTAATATTTTTTGAAAACATTTAACCCAGCGGAGACTGAGACTGCTGCTGTACTTCTCATAAAAATGTGTTTATGTGATCTGCAGGTTCAGAGACCATGTATGAAAGCAAGTGATTTTAAGCTGGTTTTAATCTGTGGCGAAATGTTTAGAGCATTCCTGGAAACTTTACCAAGGTTTTGTGTGTTTATTTTTGACCTCAAATTACACTTTATGAAAAGGGTGAACTATTCCATTAATCCTGCTGCTTTTACCCTGTAGAATGAGGAGAGTGAAACACACAAATCTGTCTGACACTCACGTATGGTGTGAAAACGCATCAGTGTCTTGAATGTGAAGACTGGAGCAGGTCAGTGGATCAATTCCATAAAGACGACAGGAATCAATACAAGTTCAGAAACACAATTTTAGCACTTACGTCGAGACCTCTGCCACATTTAGTCTCCACCTGCAACCGTGTCTGAGCATGGTGTCATGGATCACACTTCAAAAGCCTGTGGATGGAACAGACACACAACTCTACATTACAATTCCATATTTATATCATTGTTATTGATAATCACAGACAATTTCATGCATCACTACACAGACACACTTTATGTTACATATTATATAGTTCAAAACGCTTGTTGATACTCCATCAACAATGGTAAAATCAACAAGGGTAAAAATCACTCATACATTTCTCATCTAATGCTCCAATCCACATTAGCTCTACATTCGTATTATTTGTCAATAATTGACTCAGTAACTGAGAAGTCTCCTGAGCACTAAAAGAGCAGCCTGTGAGCCGTATGCAGAGCAGCTGGTCGACAGTCTACAGAGCGCTCAGTGTTTCTTCACTGTGTTCAGATGTGCACTCAGTGCCACTCAGGCTGTTTGTTCTGATATGTTACACAAGGCAGGTTAACGCGTTCAGGCTGCTGAGAGCTCTGTTTTAGTCCTGTCACTCAACACATACAAACATACAGATAACACTCATGCAACTTTAATAAGCGCTGTGTGTGTGTGTGTGTGTGTGTGTGTGTGTGTGTGTGTGTGTGTGTGTGTGTGTGAGAGAGACAGAGAGAGAGAGAGAGAGAGAGAGAGAGAGAGAGAGAGAGAGAGAGAGAGAGAGAGAGAGAGAGAGAGAAGAGAGAGACATACACTATCGCAAAGGGCAAATAACAGTGTGTGTGACAGGGAACTGGCAACTCCCCGATACTTGTTACATCATAAGCAGAATTGCATCTACACTTATATCAGTCTGACTGTCTCATCCTTATCCCAAGGTTACCATAGTTAACCGAATCTGGTCCATATCCAGACCAGATGGTGGACCCGCACTCAGAAACAACCACAAAACAGCTCTTCACGGCCAGCAAAAACCTGGATTAGGCCTTCAAGACCTCAGCGACTAAGCAAGACCCCAGAATCTGAACTGAATCAACAGTTGAACTGACCAAAGTTGCTCATTCGTAGCACTAATTATAGCTAAAGTGGACTTAATTTAAATGAAATTCCCACTGTTATTAATCTGAACTGAACAAAAATAAACTGCCTTGATCTGAATAATGATCTTTTTATGAGCTCTATTGTTTCTTTTTTTATCACTGTGAACCTGCTTCTATACAATGTATTGTATAAAATGGTACATGACTTGATCAGTCTTTATCCAACCCTGTGGCTGTAGATGCATCCTTAGCTTTATCATACTGTTATTATTCAATTATTAATTTTTAATCCATTATAATTGAACCTGAATTGAACCGAATTAGAAAGACAGAGATACAGACAAAGAAAAAAGGAATTGTTCTTTTGTTTTAATCTTATTTTTTAATATTAAGCTTAGTTTACATGACAAGAAGTAGATCTTCTAGCGGAAAGATGACTCTATGATTTTGTTTACTAAAATAAAGTTTTATTTTTTACATATTAACTGGATTTAAAGGCTTTATATATTGTGCATTAAATAATTGTGAACATAGCAATACATCCTGTGTGTCATGCCTAACACCCTGTAGTCAAGACTATTATAATATACATGACAATATACAGTAATATGGACTCATCGTATTGCTTAGTGATGAAAATGTTTTCTTTAACTTTTTTTTCTTTTGTACACAGCTGCAAAAACTCGTAATATGAATGTACAATTTTTATTGCATATTAGTGATGTGGTACAATATATTATCTACAATTTAAAAGTTGACTAAAGAGCTCTCTCTCTTATTCAAAACTGAAATATGGATGTCACATTACAAGTAGTAATGATAAAAACCAACCCTCAAAACTGAGCTTCTTGTAACAGTAAATATATTTTAATTATCATTCGATATGTAAAGGGCATTGAGTATGTCTAAATAATCTACAACTTAACTATGTGTAACTTTACTGGCATTTAATGCTTTGTATTTTAAAGCATTGAAGCTGGTGTTTAGCATATCACCAATGATCCTGGCCTGGTATCTGTGTGTGCAATGCAAACAAGATCATTACTATAGTAGTGACAATTACAATCCTGTATAATTTATAAAACACAACTGACACAAACATCTTCTCTAAGAATATGTCTACACAGAAAACAGACACAATGTGTCGGCCTCTTAGGTTTTATGTTAGGGTCTGTGCCTATTGCTTTGAATAGTATGTAATAAAAAACTCACAAATTCGTTCTGTCACTATTTTTCCACTGCTGATTTAGATGATAACGGTGGATAAGAGAAAGTTCTCACAATATTACTGTAACAATCACTGTGGATTTTATAGTATTTCGAAAACTATGGTTACTATGGCAACTACAGTCCATAATCTGATCGTCCAAAATCCAAAATATGATTTTGGATGAAGAAGATGACATCATTTAAAAAAGTGGATCTAAATGAAACCACTAAAAAAAGTACTATGGTGACTTTGGACGTGATGAAACATTCTAGACATGTAACATTTAGCATACCATGGTTTATCCACATGTAACATGGTAACTGCAAAGGTGCCTACTGTTCTTCCTAGTATTTTTAAGTGGCATGAAATATATGAATATGGTAATCATCCAATACCATGGTATTACCTCCTGATGCCACCACCTTACTCTTCGTAACTCATCCACCAGCTGTCAGTCAACTATCAACAGCATCTCAATCTCATGACACAGCACCAGGGTTTAAAACATTATAAAGCAGCCACAGATGATGAAACACACCGGACACACTGGCACAGAACATTTGCGGTTGCTATGATACTCGTCTGTCTCGAGACAGGGGATGCGGTTTATAGCAACGACACACAGAGATGAGAATGATGGGCGTGAGCGCGATCTTACCATTAGACATCTTCATTATCTTGCCGAAACTACACACAGAATCTCATCCAGCACGTTATATATTCACATGTGCGTCCACAATCGATCCCGTCCGTAGATGTGATCATGTCTGTGTTTATAATCCAGTGACAGCCGCACATCAGGGAAGCAGAGCGAAAATAACCCATACAGACTCGCCAGACTGCACCAATCAAACCCTGATCCGCGAGAGGTGATGATACACGTATACGTTCACGCGCTCTGTGCTGGATTAAAATGTCTGGTGCAAGGGCGTGTGTTTGTTTTGGTGAACTGGACGAACCTGCAGGACAGAAGCGCCCTCTGCTGGATTAATTGTGTA
>NC_133361.1:57689680-57802455 GCF_049309525.1 Garra rufa
CTTTATTCCCTTTGCATTTATTGTATTCATTTAGTAGTTGTTGATTACTTTTGTCTATCTTTTGTTAATAACATTTATTTTATTACACTTGTGTCTTCCTTGTGTTGATAATACAGTGAGAGGTTCTACAAGTTAGATATCCCACCAATCTTTCTTATGTGATGTACTCATAACCGCACATTAAGTGACATGTGATCCAAGAATCATAACGTCATCGGTGATACGAGTACCCATCACTACATTATTTCGCCTTCCTAGTGGGCGAAAGCAGAACTCACTACATAATTGGCATCCCTAGGTGGGCCAAGTTAAAATGAGATGAGTCTCCTGTAAAATTCACTACACATGTTTCAGTCAGTAGTGTTTCGATTGTGCCATCTAGCGGTTGGGAAATGCAATTGCATTTGATTTGATTTTTTATCGTAGATTGTGTATGAATATTATGTTTATGTGTGACAAAAAACATTAAACTGTGTGAGCGAAGACATTTCAAAGACTAATATTCTTATACTATATCGCTGGTCTGAATCTGGGCTATAGCCAAGCCGTACGTAGACCAGATTGCCTTGATTTCGCCAGGTGGGCTAAAGCAGACTGCATATAGCCCATCCAATTCGGAGCTAAATCGTGACTACAGATCGACCATGTCTTGAAATTACATATTGAACCTTGTAGATATCATACCAATGCGAACATGATGGAATATCAACCATTTCATGCACTGCCTGGCAAAAAACGTACTCGGTTACTAACGTAACCTCGGTTCTCTCTAGAGAGGGAACGAGTACTGCGTAAGTATCTTACACTAGGGGACCCATTGTAAAACGCTGTGCATGCTGAGATCTGACACCAAAGACCCAAGGGCGAAAGCCCGGGGTTCATACAGTTCATAATCACCTATAGAACTCACAGGGAGTCCGGGGAAGAGGGAGGGGCAACGCCGGACTCTTCCACATAGTGCAGCGTCACTCAGACGCTAAGTAAATGTACATACAGGGCGGGGTTACGGCCTGAGCTGACGTAAAAATAAGGGTCTTCACACAGTTTGCCCAGGCACATCTTGTGCTATTACTTTCACTGTCGACCCTAGAGCTGTGCTCAGTAGACGCAGCTTTCCGAGCTGATAACATCAGGTCAGACAACACTGAATATCTAGACTGACAGCAGTCTGGCCTGTAAGTCGGGAACCTCCAGGTTGTAAAACCTTATAAATGTAGACGGAGAGGCCCAGCCCGCCGCCGTACAAATATCGTGCAAGGCAATCCCACTTGACCAAGCACACGATGAGGCCACGCCCCTCGTGGAATGTGCTCTGACACCTAGCGGGCACTGCATGCCCTTGGAAGCATATGCCAGCGCAATAGCACCAACTATCCATCTGGATAAGCTCTGTTTCGACGCGGCCAGTCCCTTGGGACGCCCATAAAACGAAACAAAAAGCTGTTCTGTCTGTCTAAAAGCAGACGAGCGAGACGCGTAAGCTCGTAATGCCCTGACTGGGCATAGGAGGCTCGCGTCCATTTCCTCATCAGTGACCGGTAGGGCTGACAGCGCGATGACCTGTGCCCTAAACGGTGTGTTGAGGGATTTTGGAACGTAACCATGTTTGGGTTTGAGTATGACTTTAGAGTCATTAGGTCCAAACTCCATGCACGTCGCGCTCACAGAGAGCGCTGTGTCAGGCTGTGCTTGTGTGTAGAGATGGGCACTGCACATGAAACACCATCGGGCGTGGCCGGTTGTGAAGCGCAATCGATCTGAGTCGATTTTATGTGCGCGGGACCTGTGTGACAGGCTGTGCTTGTGTGTAGAGATGGGCACTGAGTAGTGGGCATTCTTACTACACATGAAACACCATCGGCCGTGGCCGGGACACCAGAAAATACACTCTATTGGGGGTTTATCTGGGTAGCCGTGAGAACGACTTTTGTGTGCAGGCAAACGGGCGACGGAGCCGGTTTGTTGGCTGCAGAAAACACTGGAACAGTCACATTCTCTGGAACTGGACGAGCGATTAACTTTGGTGGGGGTCCGGCGACAGTGGGACTCGTACACCGTTGTTTTCCTAGTTGTGCTTGGACGTTTTCGGAGGCTCAGGTTTCAACTCAATCCTGGGCCACGGGCCGCGTCCGGCGGGGCGGCGGCCAGACGAGAAAAACGTCAGAAAGCGATAGCCACGGGTGCCTCTCAGCAACGGTGAGAGGCCATGTTACGCGGCTTGGCGGCGGCGGAGCAGTTTTGACGTCTGACGGCAAGCTTTAGAGGGGAGGGCCGACTTAGCACGCCGTCCAGCGGAGGGCAGACATAAGTGGGCTGCTATCGCCTCTTCTGAGCAGCATGCGCGTTCCCGTTTTGGCGGGAAACGGAAATCCTCTTCCTCCTTCATGGCCCCCTCGTCAGCTGCGTCGATGGAAGCGGTGGCAGACAGCGGCCGCTTTACGTCCGGAACAGAGGCTGACGAGGTCGGTGAAGCAGGCGGGCGAACCGGCGAGCTTTGTCGGCTGGGGGAAGGATCCGGGGCCCGCTGGGCACGGCACTTTTTACGGCGCGACACCGCGGCGGGCGGGGGAGCAGCCTCATTGAAGAAGGCCAGGCAAGTCCTCAGAGTCGCCATTGGCATCTGCACGAGCCGCAGGAAGGCATCTTTAAAAAGACGCTTTGCTCTCTTTAGAGAAACAGTGTGTATCGCAGCGGCGACACACACTGTAGATTTTAAAGGATATAGGCGCCGGAAAGCGCAGCAGGAAGGCACGGAAGGCGGCGTGGCCAGCAGCTTCAGTGGCTCGTCCCGCTGAGATGCTTGCAGTCGACGGCGGCTTCTTCTCCAGCTCCAGCGATGCGTGTGCTTCGCTTGAAGGATGAAAAATCTGATAATAGCTACCTGTGAGCGGTTCTTATAGGCCTAGACCACGCCCTTTTAGGCGGGAAGCGACGCAAAGGGCGCGAAATGCCCCCATTGGATCTGGCGTTGTGCCAGGCCTCGCTCTATAGGGTGCTGTAGTTGCCGCAGAGCAGCCAATAGGCGCGCAAGCTGTTTCGCCTATGTCTGTATGCTGCTGCAACGCGCTTTACATGATTTCAAAATTAAGGATAATTTTTGGCTTCAATATCTCGCAGAAAAGGATTTTCCCCTAGCGTAAGATACTTACGCAGTACGAGAGACCTCTCGTAAGAGAACAACAATTAATCAGTTTTGACTAAAAGTGGGCTACAATAGCCGGGTCTGAATACGAGCTAAATCGTGGCTACGCACAGCCTACACATATAACATGTAAAATAAAGTAAACCAAACAACTTGTAATCACAGTAGACTTTGCTTACATGATGGAATATCATACATCTGTAACAGGGAGTCAGACTGAGACGTGCGGATCCATTAGCAAGGCTTTATTGAGAAGTGTCGACAGGCAGGAGTAAACGCCAGAAAACAGGAACAACGTAGGTAATCCGGGAAACAGTTCAATACTCAAGCAGTGGTCGCAATGGCAGGCAGCAGGAATCAATAACGGGGTACACAGTCCAGGGTCATACACAGGAAATCCAACACAGAAATAAACGCTCAGAATTACGACCATACGGAACAATAAGACTTCGCAAGGTGGCTGTGTGTGTGAGTGGCTTAAATGCAGTCAGAGTGATGAGGTGCAGCTGTGAGAACTAATCAGTGTAGTGAGAAACAAGGGCCAGGTGAATGCAGTGATTAGTGCAGTGGCTTGTGGGGAATGAAGTCCATGAAGTGTGGTGCAAGAGTTCATGATGACAGGGAAGACCAGATACATGACAGAGCCCCTCCACAAGGAGCGGCTTCCAGACGCTCTAACCACCTTATACAATCTTGAGGGTGGTGGAGCGGAGGCGGAACAGGGGGAGGGATGGAGGAAGGGTTGGCTCCTGCATGGGGCCGACCGACGGAGGTGGAGCCGGTGGAGCCCGAGGCGGAACCGGAGAGTCGATGGTCCTGGGCGACACAGAGGATCCGGAGGGCCACGGCGGAACCCAAGGCTCTGGCGACCCCGGCGGAGATGGAGGTCCGGAGGTACGCAGCGGAGCCGGAGTGACAGAGGATCGAGGCTGTGCCCACGGGAGGGAGGAGGTCCACAGAGCCGGCAGGACGGAGTGACGAGGCGCAGCCGGAGGAGTAGAGTCCAGAGGCGAAGGTGGGGCGACGACTGACCGGGGCGGAGCCGGAGAGACGATGGAGCCCGGAGGAGCTGGTGGGCCGACGGCCGACAACGGAGACGAGGGAGCACAGAGCCGGGGTGGAGCCGCAGGGTCGGAGGGCCGAGGTGGAGTCCAGGACTCTGAGACTGGAGGTGATGGTGAGGGGTCCTTCAGTCTGGACACCGATGGCGACTGGCAGTCCCACGGCAAGTCCTCTGCCACGAAGGTGGGATGTGGGTGAGTAGAGGGACTGTCAGGAGACAGAGGTGGCGAGACTGGAGCAGCAGGGAGGGTGGGTGGGAAACCACACAGTCCATGCATGGCCTCCGTGACCAGAACCGGGCAGACAAGAACCTCAGGACGGCTGGATGGAACCAGCGGAGATTCTGGAAGGCTGGGCGGGACCAGCGGAGACTCTGGAAGGCTGGGCGGGACCAGCGGAGACTCTGGAAGGCCGGGCGGGACCAGCGGAGACTCTGGAATGCCGGGCGGGACCAGTGGAGACTCTGGAAGGCTGGGCGGAACCAGCGGAGACTCTGGAAGGCTGGGCGGAACCAGCGGAGACTCTGGAAGGCTGGGCGGGACCAGCGGAGACTCTGGAAGGCCAGGCAGGACCAGTGGAGACTCTGGAAGGCTGGGCGGAACCAGCGGAGACTCTGGAAGGCTGAGCTGAACCAGCGGAGATTCTGGAAGGCTGGTTGGGAGACCAGCTGCTCGAGCCGACAGCAGCGGTGGGTCCTCCACGCTAGAAATTAACCTCGGATAGGCCATTTTTCCAGCAGGCTCTGGCGTGGTAGACTTCTTGTGAGCTGGGTCCAATTGGGTGATCATCTTGAACGCAGACTCAGGAAGAATAGTCATCCCGTGGGCAGATTCTGGAAAGGCAGCCATATTGTGAATAGGTGCAGTAAAGGTAGCCATTTTGTGAAGGGGCTCTTGAAGGACAGCTGACTGGTGAGCAGGCTTAGATAGTACTCCCACAGTGTACGGAGATCCACAGTGCAACAACACAAAGTCAATAAACCGTGTGAGGCTCCAACTGGGGTCTTCCTCAGGTAAGCTCAAACTGATATCTGTGTCCAATCCGCTCCAAAAACATTCTTTAAGCATAGTTTCATCGCAAGGTGCCAGGTGACTATAAGCAAGGAATCTCTCCACATAATGCTCGATGGGACGGCCATCTTGAAAAATGGAGCAGAGTAGACTCACGGGATTGGACAGACTTCCTGATAGCTCCATTCTTGGGTGGTCGTTCTGCTGACGAATAAAGCCGCTGGATCCGGGTGTGGCGAAGTCTTCTGTAACAGGGAGTCAGACTGAGACGTGCGGATCCATTAGCAAGGCTTTATTGAGAAGTGTCGACAGGCAGGAGTAAACGCCAGAAAACAGGAACAACGTAGGTAATCCGGGAAACAGTTCAATACTCAAGCAGTGGTCGCAATGGCAGGCAGCAGGAATCAATAACGGGGTACACAGTCCAGGGTCATACACAGGAAATCCAACACAGAAATAAACGCTCAGAATTACGACCATACGGAACAATAAGACTTCGCAAGGTGGCTGTGTGTGTGAGTGGCTTAAATGCAGTCAGAGTGATGAGGTGCAGCTGTGAGAACTAATCAGTGTAGTGAGAAACAAGGGCCAGGTGAATGCAGTGATTAGTGCAGTGGCTTGTGGGGAATGAAGTCCATGAAGTGTGGTGCAAGAGTTCATGATGACAGGGAAGACCAGATACATGACAACATCTCACAAGTTATTTTGGAAAAAAAAAAATACATTTATCCAGATTAAATGTTATTTGGGCTAAAATAGCCGGACTATATCGGGTCTATATTTAACCCAGACGTTGAAATGACGGCTATTGCTTGCTGGGAATGATTTATTCCTCAATAAAACATCACTAATTATTATAGTCTATATTTTATAATTATACCTACTATAGACTATTATTGACTTTAAATTTACTGTAGTAATTAATACAGAGACACTTATTTGGGCAAACAGCACTAGTGACTTGTTTAGGACTTGAAGCTTAAAGTTGAGGACTTGCAACTCGACTTGGACTTGCTCGTCTTGACTTGGGACTTGACTTGGGACTTGTCTGGCTTGACTCGGGACTTGACTTGAGACTTGAATGCAAAGACTCGAAACTTACTTGTGACTTGCAAAACAATGACTTGGTCCCACCTCTGCTGTATGCCAAAATCATCAATATTAAAACAATAAAAGGCTAGAACTACTTTCAAATGTGTGTAATGAATCTAAAATATATGAAAGTCTAATGTTTATCAGTACATTACAGAAAATAATGAACTTTATCACAATATGCTAATTTTTTGAGAAGGACCTGTATCATTGAACCCCCTTAGCAACCACCCGTAGCAACGTAAACACAGCTGCAGCAGTTAGGGACTACTTTTTACAGCGGAAGGCAGTTAATGATTTACTTTATGAAAACATACATCTTAATATATATAAATTAATATATATTTTTGATTTTAATATTTTTATTGTGTGGTAACCGTTTTATAAAAGCAATAAGGTACTTGAGGTACTCCGCTTCGCGTCGTGCCTAACAACGCCCTTCAGCCGTGATTTATTCACCATACAGCATGGTCTCTCGAACCTTATTGCTTAATTATAGTCGTCTTTAAACTCCCATCACCGTCTTTTAAAACTCTTACAAATCCATGCTACTTATTTGTGCAAGAAAAAGTTAAATGTTTATAATTATGTAGCCTTACTGATCCACATGTATTGCTTCTAAACATTTGTCTGCAACACAGGGACTGAATGCTTGTGCTAACGACATATTTCATGAATGCAGTCTTTGGAGAATTGGGATAGTTGATATTATACAGTAGTCAACAATTAAAGTGGATCAAAACCTTTTATCAAAATTGTCCTTAAGCCAAAACAATACCCGTTCTTTTAGAACAATTTTTTAAGAACTTTTTGATCCACTTCAAATGTTGATTAGTATTTTTATTGATAGCCTACTGTACACATCACAACATATAGGACTGCATTTATAATATCAAAGCTATGAAATGTAAGTTATTCATACATCTAGCAGTTTGCTTCTGTCAAGGAGGGATTTGTTAGATGTGATCAAACGTTGGGTCCATGACTGCGGTTTGAAATTAAGTAGCTCCATCTAGTGCCCACTGATAATATGACACACTGCAATGTTGATGCGGATACAACATAAAAGCAACACAGGAACCTAACAATAAAATAATCAATCTTATTCAAACTTCAGACAAAGTATGTGGCACAGATAAGTTAATGCTACAGATCAGATATTTATTTAGCTTCTACGTTTTACTGTTTTATTAATCATTTTGTGTTTGTAATTTTTGTAAAAAAATAAAATAAAAAAAAGGGTTTAAAATTAAAATATGTGTACCTTTTTTACCACAGTAGGAACATATTAATACCTTAGAGTAGTAATACGTACCCTTAAGGTACTAATATGTAACTATTAGGGGTAAAAAAAGGTACAAAGATGTACATTTAAAGGTACTGCACCAGGGACAAGCTGTTGAACCCCAAAAGGTACAGTTCTGGCTGCTTATTTTTCTGTGTACTGGTTAAATTTAGATTAAACCCATTAGCTTATTAACTACATTACAAATTCACATTATATATTGTAAATTTACTTTACACTGCAAAAATGCTTTTCTTACTTAGGATTTTTTGTCTTGTTTCCAGGCAAAATATCTACAAATTCTTAAATCAAGAAGGATTTCTAGACAAGTAAAAATTATTTTCTAGTTTTCAGAAAAAAAGAACAAGTCATAATTAAGTGAGTTTTTACAAGCAAAATAATTTGCAAATGGGGTAAGAAAAATTATATAATTTCAAACAGAAAACAAGATTATTTTTCTTACCCCATTGGCAGATTATTTTGCTTGTTTCAAGCAAAAATGCACTTAATTTTGACTTGTTTTTTTCTGAAGACAAGAAAATAATTTTCACTTTTCTAGAAAATCCTTCTTGATTTAAGAAGATTTAGATATTTTGGCTGGAAACAAGACAAAAAAATTAAGTAAGAAAAGCATTTTTTTTTTTTTTTTTTTGCACTGTAGATACTTGATTTACTTTTTATAGCTAGCCTACTCTAGATAGAATTTCACACTTCAGCTTTGTCCATTATGTTTAGATTTCATATTTCACTACACTACTTGTGATGAAATCAAATTAATCTCTCCTAGAGTTGGTATAGGAGTTTTCATTAAGGATCAGAGGAGGAAAAAAAAACTGAGAGAGCAAACAAAGTGTTGTCATTTGCTCGCATGGAAGGAGAGAAAGAGAGTTAATAATTGATGTGGTCCTGTTCCCAGCAGCTCTCTGTCTCACAGAAGACATTTAGCCGTAATCGAGATCAAAGCCACATAGACTCCTTGCTGCTGTGCCGAAAGGAGGAACTACTGATCGCCTTCCTCTCGCCCTAATAGCAGCCCTTTTATGAAGTTAATAAACCGCACACCTCAGTCACACTACACAGCACAAACAGCTTTGTGAAGTAATAACTCAAAAGTAGAAAGCCACCTTGTTTACCTGCTTTCAACTCAACCATCTTTTTATGTGTATAAAGGACACATAAAAGACCTCTTGCCATGTGATATATTGAAGAAATGTCCAGGTCATATAATAATGAAACAATACGTAAAATAAAGTCTATTTGTAGGAGCATTTAATTCTGTATGATGCTGTATGACTTTCTGTCTTCTGTGGAACATAAAATATCTCGAGAAAAAGCTCTGTTTATTTATTTATTCCACATAATTAAAGTAAATAGTAACCAAAATGGTTTGATTATGAACAGTCTTCAAAATATCTTGTATTATCATGTATAAATTCTGAGAGAATATTTTTGAGTGAACTCTTTGGGGAAAATCACTTTTAAAAGTACACTCTTAAAAATAAAATGTTTTTGCAGTGATGCCATAGAAGAACCATTTTTGGCTCCCCAAAGAACCTTTCAGTGAACAGTTCTTAAAAGAACCGTTTTGAAGAACAGTTTAAAAATCTAAAAAACTTTTTCAACTATAAAGATCCTTACTGCATTTGAAAGGTTCCATGGATGTTCAAGGTTCTTCATGGAACCATCAATGCCAATAAAGAACCTTTATTTTTAAGAGTGTAATGCATTACAATATTGCATTACTCTATAAAAAAAAATAACTAACTGCATTACTTAGTTACTTTTGGCGGTGCATTACTTTTGTGTTGCTTTTTGTCACTAGGGCTGAGCTTTATATATATATATATAAAAACCCAAAGGTCATATTTTTGGCAACTGTAATGGCCCTTTTACACTAAAAGTGAAATTGATAAATGTGAAATTATTGTGTTACTTATTTGAAAAAGTAACTCAGATATTTTATTCTAAATTTAAACGCAATGTTACTTTACTAGTTACTAGTTACTAGTAATCTGATCTGTAACTTGCATTACTTGTAATGCGTTACCCCAACATTGTTAAGCACATTCCAGATTACCAACATATTCACACATTACTCAGAATCTCTTACACATTTTTTCTATATGACAGTAATGGAAAAAAGTACTTTAACGGTCACTTTTATGTAAATAAACATATACTAAATGTATACCACAAATATTACTATGATGTATAAGACATACTTTGACATATAACAAATTGAAAATAGTAAAAATAAAAAATGTGTTGTGTTCTGGTAATAAGAATTGGAAGTTAAATGTAAATTTTTAACACTGCAAACAATCATAGTGGTCTTAGTAAGAACAAATATTTCATATTTCTTACTTTTGATTTTGCGTTCTGCATGTTTTGTAAAAATCTCCTATAAAGCCATACCAACTCACCCAGCAAGCAATTTTGCGTTTAAAAGACGTCTATTAGCCGTTCAAACACAGCCCTGACGTCTAGGCTAAAAAAAGGCTAACCGTGGGCTGCTGGTGAAAATTTAATAGACGTCTAACCATAGCCCAAGAATAGACTAGACATCAGTTAGACCACTATTGAACGACTACATGTATACGTCTAATAGACAGTGAATATGAGTCTAGGCTAAAACAAGACTAAATTTGGGCTGTCAGTGATAATTTAATAGACTTCTAAACAAAGCCCAAAAATAGACTAGTCATCAAACAGACAGTTAATAAATGCCTACACATATACATCTAACAGACGACAAAATGGCAATCCATCCAAACAAATTAAATATACAGTTTTTATTAATAAAAAATATATATTTTTAAACAATTTTAAGACAATACAAAATTATATATTTTTTAATGCAGAATAAAATATTATAAATAGAGTACACTTAAATATAAATATTATGACAAAAATATGGATTTTTAACAATAAAATAAAAATATAAAAGTAATTTTTTCAGTAACTCATAAATATTTAAAAGAAATAAATCTATTGCAAAACAAGGGCATGTTGCCACACTTAAAACATTAAAACATTACAGATAAATGACAACATAAAAAAAAGAACCACCCATTTATTGTTTACTTATTTGAACAAAATAACCATCAATGAACTTTAAATTATTGGAAATTATTGGTTTTAATTCTAGTTTAAAATGCATTCCAACTGCATTCCTCAAGTCTCTGTTGCTCCCAGGAAGTTGGTCATCACAGCATCTGCCAAATAAGAAAAAAAAAAGTTGCATAAAGAAAGCTTTTTTGACACTGTTTTATTTTAATTACACTAACTGTAACAGGGAGTCTCTCTCTTTTGCTTGGATACTAAAAACAAAAACCGAGACATATATTTTGTATCACCATTCAGTTTGTAAAAATAGAAAGAAGCTCTCTGGTAAATGTTGTGTGTTGTATGTACATACCTGTAATGACCGAGAACAGTGCAGTCTTTTAAAATGCCTCCTGCAGTAGACCATCCCCCTTCATGTTGAATTTGGGCATGAGGGAATTTTTAAAACCCTAAAATATAACAGATTGAGGTGGTTAACAATTGTACATTTCTGATTTGTGTTGTAATTTATTAAGTGTTAACGCAACAATATTTGATTAATGTTACATGTTTTGAAGGCTTTACCTGTCCAGCATCCTTCTGGCACTGTCAATGTCAGGCAGGTAGTATTATATGCGTCAGTGTACAAATGTCCACAATTGTCTGGCAAAACTGTTTTCATAACAACACAGCTGCTGTAAGTGAAAAGTACACACATTAACCTCAAATGTATATGGCATAAGTTAACCCCTACATATACGGGGTACTACTATACATATATTTATTTATATTACATTGTTTTCTGATTGTAACATTTAGTTAGGTTTTAATTCTGCATTGCAGCTGAGCCTTTTGCATTTTAATACTGCCGCAAACAAGCTCAGACATAAATTCAATATAATAGTTAAAATAAATAATTGACTTTGTCAAAGATGAGAGCATTAGTAAGGAAATGTTGTTATGGAGAGGGTTGTTTTTTTTTTACCATTGCTGCCCGGATTTCCTCATTTCCCAGGCGTTCTTCCAGATGTTGAAACTCCTCTTCAGTTTGTCCAAATCTTCTCAGTGTGTTCACTTTTGCCTCTTCTTGTGCTTGAGTTTGTAAACACATACAAATGATCAACTTTAACTCTATTATCTATTAAATTTTGCAGTTAATCCTCTGATCACATGCATGCCAAACCGTGAGGCCTAGTCACGGATCACTAATAACTACCATCTGCTCATTAAAATGTCACGGTTCCTACACATGATAAATACTATAAATCATGAACACACGTCAAAATGAAAACACAGATACTTACATGACCAATATCCGTTATCGTTTGTTGTTCGCCCGTTGCTCTCCGACAGGTAAACTTTTTGCTCTCTCGTGAAAAAACAAAATATAAAACCGTGGAAATGATTATCGCGAGATCTTGCAGTAGCGATCTCTATTGACTTTCAAGTCTCGCGTTGCCAGTAGTCATGTCTCAGTAGGAATTGCCATCAAGCGGTTAGGAATTGTAATTGCATATGTATTTATAAAACGAAAGAGTAAAAATATCGTATAATGTGTATGAATGTTACATTTAACAGCTTGGGGGATGTATAACATCATACTATCAAATGCGAGTAAACTTTGAAAACATTAAAAATTCATTATTTTTTGGCATAATTAACAATGCTATATTTATTTATGATATTAAAATTACATAAAATGTAAATGAATGCTGCTTTAAAAGTTTTAGAAGTTTACTTACATTTGATAATAAGCTGTGTGGGTGAAAATTACATGTAAACGATTTTAAGATTTAAGATTTATATTGGCTATAGCCAAGCTGCTAAAATTAGACCACAGATTGCCTCGATTTCGCCGGGTGGGTCCATATATGGGCTACATCGTGGCTACATATATGGGGCAGCCTAATGGTTAGAGAGTCGGACTTGTAACCCAAAGGTTGCAGGTTCGAGTCTCAGGTCCGGCAGGGATTGTAGGTGGGGGGAGTGAATGTACAGCACTCTCTCCACCCTCAATACCACGACTGAGGTGAGTCCCTTGAGCTGCTCCCCGGGTGCCGCAGCAATGGCTGCCCACTGCTCCGGGTGTGTGTTCACTACTGTGTGTGTGCGCACTTGGATGGGTTAAATGCAGAGCATAAATTCCTAGTATGGGTCACCATACTTGGCCTCACTTCTCGTCCTTTCCTTTCCTTTCCATATAGACCATGTTATGAAATGACACTTACATCTTTGTAGATATTGTTGACACTGCAAACATGATGGTATATCAACCACTTTATGCGTTGCCTGGCCAAAAACTACAGTGAATCAGATTGGACTATAAGTGGGCTACAAATAGCTGGTCTGACTACGAGCTAAACCGAGGCTATGCATTGAACATGTCAAAGAAATGAAACCAAACCCCTTGTAAACGCTGATGACTTTGCTTACTTGATAGAATATCATACATCTCACGAGTTATTTTGCCAAAAAATTACATGTATTCAAATTCAAGGTTATTTGGGCTAGAAGGGAGTTACAAATAGCCGGACTATATCAGGTCTATAGTTAACCGAGACGGTGAAATGACGACTATTGCTTGCTGGGCAGTGACATCTGAAAACAGCATTTTGGATGCAAAGCTTAGTATGTTGAGGTGTTTCCTTTATGGCCAGGTCGTCAACTGAATGCTCAACACTGCTGGCCCTGCAAAACACACACATGGGGCTGAACACTTCAGAGCTCAAGGTTTTTCAACAAGGCCTCGCTTTGTTGTTTGTAACCTTTTGATCTTAAATAAGAGCACAGGGGTGGCCGACGTGCAAAGAGAGAGACAAAGTCAGCGCGAGAGAAAGCTTGCTTTCATAATGAATGTCAGCTCAGATAACAAAGCCCCATTTGCATATCATAATCCAAATCTTTCCTGCTCCGATCAGGTGCGCTGTGAAGGAATATTTTTCTTGGTTGCCTTTGAAAGTCTTTGATGTGCACAGCAAGAATGAATATGAAAAGGAACTGCTAGCCGATGAGGTCACGTTCTCTCTAACTCTCTTTCTCTGCCTCTTCCTCATGTTTTCCAGATGGAAATTAAAATGTGCAGCATGTATAACACTATGTTTTTCTAGCGATGAAAGCTTTATGCTGTCAGTTCTAAATGAACTGAGATAATGAAATCGTGTTTTCTAGAAAGTAGTTTTCTTCACTCATAGTAAACAATAATCGTGTGAAAGATTTATTCCTCTCAGCCTCAGATGGCACACCCAAAATAAACAGTTCCCAAACACAATTCAAATAAATCCAGCTTTGGTGACTATATAATATTGAAAGACTTGCCACTTGGCTGGTTACTGCAACATAATATGTGATTTAAATCAGCCAACATTAACCATAAGACAGACCCTGCCCTTAAAAGATGACATCATATGTGTGCATTGTGGATCAAATATTATCTTAAGGGTATATGCAAGGGCTTTAAATCGAATTACAAGAATGAAAGTTGATGTAAGCAACATTCACTATTTAAATAAAAGACATTCAAACCCTCTACTAAAGAAAACATCTGACACAACTTGCTCCGATGTGACCATAGTCATAAGTCTGGCTATGTGACACTACACATCTATCAAATTTTGGATGGACTTTTGTTGGAAGCATCACCATTAATACTTCCTTTAAGATATCTACAGTTTCCTTTCGAAGGGAACTCTCACTGCGTCCTCTAGAGGGCGCTTTGGGGAACGCCGCAGCGTGACTCGTGTCTGAAGAGTACATAGAAAAACTACATGAAATGGCCGGCGACAGCGTATGACGTCACCGCGGCGCGCACGTCGCTGCCGCTGCGTCACTACCAGGCGACCATAACATAAAAGGGCGCTGGTGCAACACAATACATCTTCGTCGCCTTCAGCTCTCTTTGTCTATGAGTGCATGTATTCTCTCACCGGAGGCCAGTGTGACGTGTGTGGTAATCTGATACCTGCACTTTCACACCGCCTGAGCTGTGAGGGGAGAACGCAAGCAAGATTAACTCTTGAGAGAGCAAAATGCAGTCGGTGCTTTCATTGCTTGTTTGTAACGAGAGGCACACTTTCATACCCACTTGCATGACTCTCAGCTACGTGGGTGTGGTAAAATTACAGCACATCCAGCTCCCGAGGGAACTAATGGGTACATCGCGAAAACACATTCGCAAAGGAGGGAGGTGAGTTTCTCTGTTCCTCATTTTGCATGAGTGTGTTTGCCTCTCACGGCATTAACAAACGCATTCGACGGCTTCGCCAGCGGCTCCTTGCTTGCGTTATTCCTGAGGGAATTTGGCGTTTGGGCGGAGTATTTTTAGCTCCCGCGGGAGCCGGATATGTGCTGCGCGTCGCAATTGTGGAGTTAATTAACCGCCAAAAAGAAGGGGATTTCCTGATTATGGCAGAACAGTCTTATTAACTGCAGCTGCCTGAGGCTAGCTGTGTGTTAATTCTCCCCCTTTAGGGTCTGGAGGCTTTCGGTCAGTTTTAACACCTCGGTTGGTCCTTCCTACGCACAGATATACTAAGGATGTCTGTGTGTTGGTTTTCTGAATGCTCCCCTTTGGGGGTTTTTGAGCAGTTCTCTTTTAGTTCCTGCCTAGATGGTGCTGTCTCCCCTGCTAGGGTTTAAGTAGACAGCCCATTTTGTTGGTTTGGGCTGCTTTTAAGAGGACTAACCAGAGGTCTTTTCACTGATCTGTTAGTTTTCCCAGGCTCATTGGCCTTTCTGGATTTATGTGGCTATGGACTAGGTAGATCACTGCCTTTTAGTCCTTCATTCTATGAAGGCCCGATTCTGAGAAGCGCTACCTTCCGGATTTAACTCCTTAAACAGGGTTCGTTTAAGTTTGAGTTAAATACAGGTCACTTATGGGTGAGTACGATCCATTTTTCTTTTAATAAAAAAGGACTTCATACTGTCTCAAAAGGCTTGTGTGTTGTGTTTTTGCTTCTCAGAGGAAAATCTGAGTCTTTGGCGGATGCTCCTCCTCTGATCCTACGGATTATGGTTACGGCAGTGTTCGTCCTCTCCACGCCACAGGTCGTGCGGTAAACCAAAGCCTTACAGCATAAGTTAGACATAGGACTCATGTCCTTTTCAAGGTAATCTCCCTAAGTTCTTTCTTAGGATTGCCCTTGGCATGTTTAACGCTGTCCTTTGCAGGCCTTTTGTGAGAATCCCTCTTCCAGACCCTCGCTGTGAACTCCAGATCCTGGAGTGATCTCATCAGCTGAAGGTTCTTTCCAGCACCTCCTGAGTTTTGTCTCCAAGGAGCAATTTCTCAGTCCTCCAGTTCCTGCTCCGGGGAATTGATGTCCTGTTGAGACAGGAACATAAGTCCACTTAGGCCGGGGTCTGGTGATCCCCCTGTTAGCCCTAGGGCAGGGTCTGTCCGACCTGAGGGGTACTCCCCTTTCCGCGGAAAGGGTATTATTCAGAGTACCGCCTTTCACTGACAAAGCCAGGCTTTCCTCCCGGTCATCTGGATTAGAAGCCTGTCCCTCTTGTCCAGGCTGATTCCCACTCTTCAGGCCTCACGCACGAGCTGGGCTCTCCCCTTTCCGAGGAAAGGGTCCCTAATGAGCGCCCTCTCGGCTGGATGGGCGTTCCTCCCTGGCCTTCAGGGTTAGAAGTCTGTCCTCATGACTTACAAGATGTTATTCTGGATCTGTTTTTGTGTGTTGTGTTTATTCCTTAGGAAGGAGTACTGATATTTTAACGAAGCACCCCTCCCTCCGGTCGTATGGTGGTGTTCGTCTGCCAACACTTCGATCCAGAAGGGACAGCCTACAGAACAGGTTCCCCCCCCCCTTTTTCAGTGGTTAAACGTGGAAGTTTTTCCCTTTACCTAGGTAAGCGTCTTAAAAATGCATTTTTTAGGATTGCCCTAGCGTGTTTAACTCTGTTACAGATAGCCTGTGTACGAGAATCCCCTCATGTAAAAAGAAAACCTCTCCTAGTCAACTACAGGATTCCGCTGGACCCTGTTTAGGTGGCCTAGAGGATCTTCCACTTATAGCCCCTTGTTTCCATGGAAACGGAGCTTCTTTAACCTGTTGAGACAGGAGTTCGCTTAAATGGAGTATCAGCAGGCCATCCCCTTTTCAATATGCCTGAGGGCAGGGGAAGTGCTCGCTGCAGACTTGGTGCTCCCTTTTCTGCGGAAAAGGTTTAATTTGAGCACCGTCTGGTGACCAACTTTCCAGTGTTGGGTTTAGGATTCTAGTTCACTTATGTGAACGCTCCCCTTTCTGCGGAAAGAGATTTACTAATTGAGCGTCACTCTGTGACTCATCTCAAGCCACCTAATTTTTAGCCTGGGGGGTGGGGTAAAGCTGGATGTTGAATCTACACCCGGGTTGACGGATGCTCCCCTTTCTGTGGAAAGGGCTTCAGCATTCTTCAGGTGTCAAAACACCTTGAAAGTTGGCACCTTAGGGTTGATTCTCGCTCCTTAGGCTTCATTTCACTTCCCTTTCCGAGGAAAGGTTTTACGAAGTGTCAAACAGTTGGAACAGTTTTTCCCCTTGGTCTCAGGGCTAGGAAGCTGTCTTCATGGTTTATTCTGGAGCTCCCAGAATTCTATAAGGCACCCAGTGCTCCCCTTTCTGAGGAAAGGGTCCTTTAGAGCATAGGAACTTGTGTTCCTCCTTGTGCGCAGGGTTTTGGAACCGACCTTATTGCTCCCCTCTGTCTAGGGTTCCATTCAGAGCACCATCCCCGGGCAGAAAGTCTTCCTCCCTTCTTAGGGAGGGAGTCTACCCTGGGTAGACTATTGAGAGTTACTAACCTGCTACAAGGATGTTGGCGTGCCCCCTTTCTCAAGGGTCCATTAATCAGAGCACCATTCCTTGGTGGACAAGTTTTCCTCCCTGTGCTTCAGGGTTAGGAGCTTGACCTTCATACTTCAGGTTTTTACTCTCCAGCCTTGTATTCTGGATGTATGCTCCCCTCTACGAAGGGTAACAGTGAGAGCATTCACTCCTGTCGGGTTACGCAGCTCCCCTTCTCTGGAAGGGTCTTCTATGAGCGCCAACTCACGTGAGATTGCCTGACCTTATACAGGTCGTGTGGACTGGGCTGTGCACACTCCCCCTTCTCATTAAGGGTTCCCTGAGAGCAGTGCCCCCTTCTGGAGAGCGATCCTCCCTGTGGATCAGGGTTAGGAATTTGTCCTCTACTATCGTCCACTATTACAGGATGGTCTCAGCTCCATGTTTATCTCCGTTGACAGATAGCTTGCGAGCTTCTGTCCGGAGTAGGGTGCAGCATGGCAATCCCCTCATCGTGAGGGTTATCCCCTTCTTCCGTTTATTTAGACGGCATGGAGCTGGTAGTGAAACCCCCTGCGAAAACACTCTCCTTAAATCCGATCATTTCGGTAAGTGTCCCACGCTACGCCTGGGCATCTTTCATAAAATCCACAAAAGTGGTAAGTGCACATACACCTGGGGCACTTTTATAAAATCCACGTGTGTGGTAAGTTCCCACCAAGTTTTGGGTTCTTCCTTTAACCCTTTATGGTATGGGTCACGCGTCTTCACCCCGTTCCCATTTATTGGAGTTGGCTTACAACCCCGGTCTCCTGGGTTCAACTCTTTAGATATCACTGATGTCTACCGACCATCCACTATCAGGGCGCGCCACTGCTAGTGGCCCCTTTCTGAACGGACACAGGACAGGTTTGCTGCCCTCACATGGGAGCCAGTTCCTGAGGGAACTAGACCCTATGTTGTGGTAGCTCCTTGTTCTGACAAATCTAAGTCTCCTTTGAAACTTAGCCGTTTTCCCCAGAAGGAATTTCTCTAAATACCAAGCCTTGAGCTGTGCCCTGGGTTCTAACCCATCCAGGTAAGTGGGTAACAGTTCAGGCCTTTGGCCGTGGGGGACAACATTTTGACAGCCGTCACCACGTCCTAGGAGGGGCAATTCTTTCAGAATTGATGCTTAGTGTTTGCGGTCATAGCATGCACTCCCCTCAGCATGGCTGCGTGGGTATATCCGTTCCCCAAAGCGCCCTCTAGAGGACGCAGTGAGAGTTCCCTTCGAAAGGGAACGTCTCTAGGTTACGTATGTAACCTCGTTTCCTTGAGAATAGGGAACGAGACACTGCATCCTCTAGACTCTTCGCCATGCTTCGGACGATAGCTTCAGACTTTGAAGATGTATTGTGTTGCACCAGCGCCCTTTTATGTTATGGTCGCCTGGTAGTGACGCAGCGGCAGCGACGTGCGCACCGCGGTGACGTCATACACTGTCGCCGGCCATTTCATGTAGTTTTTCTATGTACTCTTCAGACACGAGTCACGCTGCGGCGTTCCCCAAAGCGCCCTCTAGAGGACGCAGTGTCTCGTTCCCTATTCTCAGGGAACCACGGTTACATACGTAACCTAGAGACGTTTTCTCCAGAACTCAGTATGGCCTCACCCACCATTGGCAAGTGAGCCAAAATTCATTTTTGGCTAAAAATGGCCATAGACCATCAGCAGTGCAATATTACTTCATAATGCAAGAGCCGTGAGGAAAGAAGATGGGGCACGTTGACTAATATGTATTTAGTAGAAGTCAATTACTATTGTGTTGCTATTTAAAGAATACAGCTACAGTTAGTAACTGTAAATTGTCTTTGAGTGCTGTAAAGGGCATTGTTAAATAAATTAAATTCTTATTATTTATTTTGTCTGCTATCCCAATTCAAAATGAAAGAGTATGGATGTGGAGCTGGAAAAAGCAGAATGAATGTGAGAAAGAGAGGTGAAAGTGAAGCTTCTGTTTGTGCTTGTCCGGAGTTTGCATCTTTCACAGGCATCTTTTTTTTTCTTTGTTTCAGCTGTGGGTTTAAGTGACAAGCACACTGGAAGGCTCACAGTTTGTGAGCGTTGCTGTGTGTGTTGCAGAGGTCAAATAGAGTATGCTGTCAGAGTGTGGGGTCTTCAGTCAAGGACCACCCTCACTCAACAGTATCCCACAAAGCAGGATGAAAACAGACCAACTGGGAGTTTAAACAGTTTGGATGCTAGTCAACACTCTGCCACACATCATGAGCTTCTGTCTGCTGTTTTATCTAATGAGCTGATGTCTTGACAGGCACTTTGGTGTTTTCAGAAAGAGAGGACACTTTCCCATGTATTGTCATGGACCCCACCAGAACAAAAGAGAAATATAGTGAGGATATAGTCTCTGACTACATTTGGAAGCTTCTGTTCTGATATGCTTCTTTATTACACTTGCTAATACATTTCAGCTTCAGACAGCACCCCATTTCATTGACCACCTGATGTATATCACATACAAAAACAGCAAGAGCTTTCAACAACAAAGAGCAAGTTCCAAAATAGAACAAAATAAAACTTGGTCTGTCCGGTGTAAACTGAGAAGTGACTGATTTTCTAGAATTTCCCAGTAAATAAAGTTCTCTGGCTGATACTACATTCATTGTACATCCTAGGCAAGAATGTCAAAGCATCATATGCACAATACTGGTATGCATGATTAGCTGTCTATAATTACCATGCACTTACACTATAAAATTACATTTGATCAAATTTACTTAGCACATGCTTGTTGTTTTGCAAAACTCTTGCCAGATAGTGCAGTTGATATGGAGGTAGGAGAAACTCAGGCTGGGCTAACTTGGACCAGGCAGAACACTGCAGAAAGCAAGACACAGCAAAGGCAGGGCAAGACAGGACAAGACTTGACTCATCCAATTTTGAGTTGCGTTACTTTTTTAAACCGAATTTGAGCTTTGCCATGCAGTGGGTAATAAGAGCTACAAACCGATTGCATGAGGCAACACGGCATGTGGTATGGGCAGAAGGAATGAAGGCTTCACAATTCTGGGTTCGGGAGGTCCAACACATGTATTTCATGAGTATAGTGTGAGCATTCGTCGCAGCTCTACGACCGGTTCGTACAGTGTGAGCAGATAAATCTGGGGCTTTGGCTTTCCATTGCATCCTATTTACTCAAAACTTTGCACAATTACAGTATATGGCCAGCTTTAGATCGAGATACAGGAGCTTGAGTAGCAGACAATGAGGCACAAAGCATGGTAAAATGAAACAAGAAGGTATGAAAATTCCTACAGAAACAATGCCATGTGCTTATACACAAAACAAACATTAACACATGATCAGACCAAGGGGGAAATTGTATAAATGGGAGGCCAAAAGGCCTTGTTGTACTGTCTTGGGGCTGGAGCAGACACTGTGGCTCTGGGGACTAAGATGATGGCTTCTACCAGAGACTGGAGTGGGTTGGAAGTAGCCACAAGAGAAAGGGGGAAGGTCAGCAGCTTCCATAGGGTAAAGGAGAGGATTGACAGCTGCCACAGGTGGGTGAAGTGGGCAGATGTTTGTCACTGGGAAAAGGACAGGATGACAGCTTTCTTTGGGAGAGTAGCATTTATCATGCATGCTGAGGAAATGGTCTTGGAGGCAGAGATCTGAGGAACAGTATCCCTGGACAAGATCGGAGGCACTGTCAGCTGAGAAATCTCTGATGACTGGGCATCCTGAACTGTGACTAGGAAGACAGGGGTGCCCTTCTTTGACATGACAGGAATGACAAGGACAGTCAATACATGGTTAGAGAGATTGATGTTTGAAGAAGGGCTGAGGGGCTTTTGTTATTAGGGAACTGACAACTCTCACCAGAGTGTGATGCACTCCGCAAACTCATTAAAGGATATTTGCTTCATAGCTCTCATCGTCATCCAACCATGGGGCTCGTCAAGAGCATATAACAAACTTTCCCTAAAGGATTTGTTCAACTTCAGCCTCTCCACTGTGATCAAAAAGTCAGAAGCAAAACTCCTCAGCCCCACCCCTGCTGATGCAGGACACAGTCATTAACAATGGCAAAATCTGAGCCAGGCAGAAGGTCAGAAACCAAGAATTGATCCAAAATGGCGAACAATATGACCAGGAAAATCAGTTAACAGGGAGGCAGGAAAAAGAGAAAAAGACAAGGCAGGCCAAGAGAGGACAAGACTTGACTGGACAAGGTAAGACTCAGTAAGATCAATATACAGCTGATACAATAGCAGGCAAAGAGTAGAAAACACTTGTACAGCACAAGGGGCACTGCACAAACACATGTAGAGCATGCCTATGCCACAAAAAAGGGGGAGAAAAGCACACAAGGAACATGTGAACACAATTAACAAAATATGGACTAGACAAGGACTAAACAAGGGTGCTTAGTAAAGAAAACCACAGAAAGCAGGACAACAGGATAGTTTTGGTATCATCTTGGTACATGATACATTTTGGTATCATGTCAGTTTTTGCATATTTGTTTGTACGCCATATAAACCATATGATATGCCATTGCCATGCCATTTTGGCTTTCATCTCACAGATGTGTTCCAGGATCTGTGTAACATTACTAGGATCTGACACCAGAATTTTCCAGAATTCTGAATTTAACTAGTTTACGAGAGTGAGAAAAATTGCATAGAATTTGCATAGAACTAGGTAAGCATCAGCTCATATTAAGCACCGATCCTTAACAATGAAATAACGTATTAATAATGTATTAATAAAAGTTAGTTAGTTAGTTAATAATAATTAGCATAGTTTTACCTGCTGACAATGACCATATTGGTTTAAACTAGTTACACTTTTTTGAAACACGCTATTCAAACATTTGTTTACTGTGGGTGGTTCTTGGCCAGAATAGTGTGCGGACTAGCCTTTATACTGATATTCAAAAGTCTGGCTGCCTAGAACTACTAACATAGTAGCTCAAACAACATGACAGCCCCTGTAGTTTTGTGTACATTCAGACACTACTTCCATTCTCCCGTGTTGATCACCACACGCAGGAGTCAGTCAGTGTTCAGTAGACCAGACTCAAAGTCACTGAAGCAGCCAAAAGCCACTTGTGGAGTGGAGTATGTAAAAGCTGATTTCAATTGCTGCTCTCCCACTGAAGTGGGATTAGATTGCACATTGCAAGTTCCCATGGAACAAATGGAGAGTGAAGGGGTTTTTGGGTTACGACTCTCCCCCCTACACCCCCAGAGGTCTTTAGAGAGGGAGTGGTGTGAGTTTGACTGGTTCAGCCTCAGGAGAAAGCTGCATGCTCAGCATGGCTCCCCCACATGAAACGAGCAGCCCAGTACACTGCAGCTATTCACTAACAAACCTTCTCTTTTCTCATCCACTATTGTAGTAAAACTCCAAGAAAGAGAGCGAGAGCAACAAAACTGGGAAAAAGTATTTTTCAATAGTACAAAACAATATTAACACACACACACACACACACACACACACACACACACACACACACACACACACACACACACACACACACACACATGTTGGGTTTACATGTTTTATAGGGACATTCCATAGGCGTAATGGTTTTCATACTGTACAAACCGTACTTTCTATCGCCCTACACCTAAACCTAGCCCTCACAGGAGATTGTGCACACTTTTACTTCCTCAAAAAAACTAATTGTGCATGATTTATAAGCCTGTTTCCTCATGGGGACCTAATAAATGTCCCCGCAAGGTCAAAATTTACTGGTATTACTATCCTTGTGGGGACATTTGGTCCCCATAACGTGATGAATACCAGGTACACACATACACACACACACACACACACATAGAGAGAGAGATACATAGTTTGATATACTGAGGGATATACATATTACCTTCTTTTTTTACATCAATCTACACTCCATACCGCAAAAACAAAGAAAAGAAAACTTTGTAATAACTTACCAAATTTATTAAATTGAAAAAGTAAAATAATAACATCGCCTTTCTATCATACTTTCCAGTTTCTTTGAATCATCTTTGGGAAGTTTCTACACTTTGATTGGAGTTAACCTGTGTAACACGTAGATCAAGAGAGGCAGAAGGAAACAAGGAACAAAACATCAACAGAGTACAGGGAAGCACAATCCAGGGGAACAGAAAAACATCTAACAACTGACAATGAAACGCAGGGAAACCAGGGCTTAAATACATTGTAAACAAAGAAACAGGACGACAGGGCACTCAGACACTTTGAGGCTTCATGGTCGTGACAACATGAGCAGACAGCTTGGGTGGCTCTGCAGCAGGAATGGACTCCGGGGCGGCCTTTTAGGAGGAGCTGCAGTGGACATGGATGCCTCAGGTAAGTTAGTGTTTGCAACCCAAACACACAAAATGCTCGTAGCCATTATATTAGCCACCAACAATAGGGGAAGGACCTCTGGGACCACCAAGCTAGGTAGAACTGGGACCACTGGTCTTGAGAGTACTGGGAGCTGTGGATTTGGGACTACCTGGTTAGACAACACTGAGACCCCTTAAACTTGGGTCAGTCAGGCTGGGGAATGCTGGGTCTGGGGCAGATGTGACAGGTGCTGTCAAGCTCTGTGGCCATCCATCTCTATAGAAGCCATGGAAGCCATGATCATAAAAGTTTTTCTAGACCAGGGGTCTCCAACCTGTTCCTGGAGAATTACCATCCTGTAGATTTCAGTGTCATCCACAATCAAACATGCCTGATCACCTAATCAAGCTGTTCAGGGTTTCTTGACACCCCAATATTACATATTTTCAAGCTGGCCATGCTGGACCCTGGTCATAGTATAAGGAAACCTGAACACAGTATAAGGACCTAAGAATGAGACAAAGCTTCACCTTCCAACAGGAAAATGATCCCAAGCACCCAGGCAAGACAATCAGAAAACAGAATAATCGCCTCTCTGGATTGTATGCATAAACTCTTGTGCTGCTCCTTGACATTGCCCAAGGACTTGGTTTTGGTGAGTTTGTTTTAATTAAATTTTTTTTTTGTCAGACTTGATGAACCTGTTTCCTAGGAGAAGTTGAAATCATGATCTTACCGGGAGGTAGTTGTCGATGTGTGCCAATTTAAGGGGTTGGAGCTTCTGCAGAAGGATTGGACCCCTCTCAGTGTCAATCCCACCTCTTATTCTGCACCTAATCTCACTATTTATGGCAAAATCCTAATCCTTCTCCTGACCTGGTGTTTCCGAATGCTTCCGTCCGAATTCTTGAGTCTGGTTGTCCAGGAGCCGGCTGCTCTCCCTTTCATGGCCATGGAGGCCATTCCCAAGCAACCAGCTCTCCTAGTCCAGGAGCCTCCAGAATCAGCTCCAGTTTAAAGCCTCCTGAGTCTGCTTCAGATGCGCCATCTCCTGTAAATGACAAATGAGTATTTAGATGGTGGGATGTCTGCATCATGGGATTGTTTTCTCTATGATACATTTGATGTTTTCTTAGAAATTTACCAAAACAAGGTATTTTACATTTTGGAACTACCTTCATGTTGGGAGTGAGACTAATAGGAAATGCTATATAGCATAATGTAGTACATTGGCAGTACAATAGTGTTAGGATTATAGCCATGTTGTTACAGATTTGCAATGTAGAATAAAGTTTCTTGAATCTTAAATCAGAGACGATGTATTAGAATTCCACTCTTTCACCCCCTTTATGTTCTGCTCAGTTGCACAGTTAAGTAAAATTAAGATAAAACAAACACAGTCACGTTGTGATACAATCATAGGATGAAAAGCATGGGATAAAAGAAGAGGTGGAGATAATGTTTCAATATATAGCTTATATCAGTGTAAGGTAATCGGTTTCAAAGCTATCTCTGCTTTTGAAGAGTTAATTAGGATCTGACAACCAGATGAGAGATGTTTTTGTATCTGACTTCGTACCGCTTTGAATCATTATTCACACAGAGACCATAAAAAAGCAAGTGGGAGAAGAAAAGAAAAGATGGTATATGGAGGTTATACATGGAAAGAAAGTGAAGCTAATGGAAAGTGTATACAACCCAGGGGGTCAACAAGTTACCAGGGGGTCTTTGAAACAACTCTTGATTGACAACTCTAGATCAGGTGATCAATTCCAGCATCCAATCAACAAGTGTGATTGATTCATTAAAACTTGGGTCGCGGAGCACTGGCACCCCTGATGATCTCAAAGGAGCCCACAGGGGGCACAAGCTGAAAGACTTTTTTGACCAGCATCTCATTACTCTGCCTGAGGAGTATTGAGATTTCAGTCTAAAACTCATCTCTCCCGCAGGGCCCACACAACGGACTGTTTTCCTTCAGACTAGCAGATGAAAGCATGAGGATGAAAAGAGAACTAGTTAGAGCCAAATTATAATGTTCATCTGCGCAATTGATGTGGAACCTTGAAAGGAAGTTGAGAACATGTTCTGTGTTCTATTTTAAACCTGTCTACAACAATTCTCTAAGAGTTATGCTGAAATCCTCTTTAACCAATGTTCCCATGACTTTACTTGATGGTTACATCCCAATTTGCATACTATCCATACTCAGCAAGCTTGCCCCCTCATGTTTCTCATAATTTACCTTTGGCTGCAATATAAAATTTTCCTAATTCAGAATATGATCAAAGATCACATATGTGGATGTGTTTGGAGAAATCAGCTAATAAAAATATAATATTGTTACTACTTATACATAAAAACATGCGAATGATTAGTCCATTGACGAAATTCAAAAATCAAGTCTGTCTTCTCTATCACTATTCATCAGGGGACAGACACAATGAACAGATCGTTCATGACTGACCACATGTTTAGCAACCCAAATAAGAAAATATTTAAATTGCAGTCATGTTCAGGCAGTAAGAAATAATATTAAACTATCCAATTGTGATTTCACGTTCAGACAAATTTTACACAGAAATGAAGGATATTTCTTGCTAGTTAAAGGGTTAGTTCACCTAAAAATAAAAAATAAAAAATCTGTCATTAATTCCTCCCCCTCATGTTGTTTCAAATCCGTAAGACCAGCTTTCATCTTTGGAACACAATTTAAAGGTTTCACAGTTTCACACACACAGTTTCACCCAATCTTATGTTAATCTTGAGCACCTATAGAATAGTACTGCATCCTTCATATCTCCAAAAAGTTTTTAGTTTTATCATATTTACAAAAGAAAGATACAGCTTTATGATTCTCTCCGAAAACAGACAAACTCCTGGATGCGTGCCATGGGCAGAGCTAAAGACTGATGAGAACTTGTGTACCGATTGCCAACAAAACACAGACATTTGATGCTGTTTCACTTACCATCCGCAGTTCTGAATCATGACCGGGATCTTTTATATCTGGGACCGCTTTCAGTATCAAACGGTGTGCAAATCCAGCATCGAACTGGGCCTTGTTTATAAAATGTTTGTCAACAAACACACTTGCAAAACTCAGTTCTGCCCCGGAAAAAGAAACTGCATTATCCATTGTTCACGTAACGCTGGGTTCTTTGGGAAGCTGAGCAAGGTTATCTTTGCCTTACAACCAAAACCACACTTCTTTAGAGACATTTACAGCATTGGACCCCCCTTTAAGATATTTTTGATGAAATCCGAGAGGTCTCTGACTCTCCCATAGACAGCAAGGGTACTACCACATTCAAGGCCCAGAAAAGTACCAAGATGATCAAAAAAGTAGTCCATGTGACATCAGTGGTTCAACTGTAATTTTAAAAAGTTAAGAGAATACTTTAGATTTGTTAGATTAATAGATTTTAATAGCTTTTATACAGTGTGCATCTTTCTCCGCATGTAAACAAGGCACGGCATGTCTTGAACGTCATAACGGCGGATCTGGGTCATCACTGGCGCCACCACACGCATGCATTGCAAGAGATGCAGTAGAGATGAAAATGTGTAATAAAGTCTTTATTTTTGTTTTTGCAAAGAAGTATGCTCGTGGATTCGTAAAATTACAGTTGAACCACGGATGTCACATGAACTACTTTGTCGATCATCTTGGTACTTTTCTGGGGCTTGAATGTGGTAGTGCCCTTGCTGTCTATGGAAGGGTCAGAGACCTCTTGGATTTAATCAAAAAAATCTTAAATTGTGTTCAGAAAATGAATGAAGGTCTTATGTGTTAAGAACAACATGAGGGTGAGTAATTAATTACAGAATTTTCATTTTTAGGTGAACTAAGTCTGCAGATCTGTCTGGCCAAAAATTTATTTGTTACTGCATTTTAATCTTCTTCACTGATCATCATTTGAATTACCTCTCTTGCATATGAGCTTATTTTTTGCTCCTGCCATCCATAACAATTTTCAGCCTACTCATACAATGACTTTAGTCCTGGAGAATGTCTTTTCACAACTCTCTAGTTTTAACTAAACATAATATTCTTGATGAATTTCAGTCTGGGTTTAGTAGTATTTTATAACACATAAAGCAGGAGGTTGGTATTCATGACACAGCTTTGAGTGGGTTAACTTCTTATGTTTCAGATTGGTGTCAAGATTGAACTGCTTCAAGATTTTGAGGCCAATTTTATTATATTGTGTATTTTATATTTGAGTTCTATTTTTTAGAAAATATCAAATCTCTTATGCTATGCTGACGGCACTCAGTACAATATATCATTATATCATTAAGTGCTATGAAGATGTAAATCTTGGATGATTTTTTTTTTTTATCTCAATAAGAGCAATACTGCTATTGTTGTCTTTGACCCTCAGATCTTTTCCTTGAATTTCTATCTGGGGCCTCTCTCTAGAAATGTACATAACTACGCACACATACACACAAAGTTTTGATTACAAGCTGGATTCCACGAAACAACTTTCTTCACTATGTGACATATTTGAGTGAAACCAGATATGGTCTTATTGGGAGATACCACCATTGGGAGTTCTAACCCTGGAGAAAGTACACATGTGTGCCTTGATTACCAATCACATCTTGGCTTTGACGTCATGACTGAGTTGTGCAATAGTTAATCACTGTTTGCGGATACCATAGAAATTAATGGGAAGTGATATAAGCTACACAGAGTTCATACAGAGCTAGACAAGACGAGGTTAAACCTGTTAGAGGTTAAAAGGATTAATTTGAATATTTTTTTTTTTTTAGAAATTAACCAACTGTTTCACTAGATAAGACCCTTCTTCCTTGGCTGGGATCATTTAAAGCACTTTGAAGCTGCATTTAAACTGCATTTAGTTCAAACTCGGGGGCACCATAGAAGAGAACATTCCTGAAAATTTTTCCTCAAAAAAAAAAAAAAAAAAAAATCTTTACGACTGAAGAAAGAAAGACATGAACATCTCGGATGACAAGGGGGTGAGTAAATTATCTGTACATTTTTGTTCTGGAAGTAAACTTCTTTAATTTTGTTCATCTGAAATTAATTGGATCAAAAGGTCATTGTCATTGTCATAATTATTACTGCATGTGAGTGACATGTTGTCCTGCCCTCAAGCAAACAAGTAAACAAGTATTATGCATGATAATAAGCAACTAGTATAAATTAGCATTTTTGGTAGGTCATCTGTAGGTCATGTGGGTACATTTCGCCGACTGTTTTTCTTATATTATGAATCAGGATATGCTACTCTTTTGGCTAACTGTTTTTTGCATACTATACAGTAGGGAAATATTTGATTTTGGACGCAACAAATGTGTTTGGGTCCTCGTGAGTCAGTAAGCAAGTGTTTGAGAGATGCACCATGTTTGTGCTCTATGATTTTGTTTCTTTTGTACTACCCTGGATGCTTTTATATTAGCCTTAAGACTTATTTTTATACTATGTGCTTTTGAGTCTGACCCAGGAGAAGACTAAAATATGGGTTTTATAAATAAGCTCTCTGTCTTTCTTTCAGCTCTTTTAAACTAAAAAAATGCATGTGAATCATAAACCTGTGTTTCAGTGTGGTATGTTTCACAAGTGTGACAGCGAGAGAGTGACTGACATGTTGATTCACTTGCAGTCTTCAGGGGAGCCTGAGAGAGCGGACCGACAACAGACGCTTAGCAAGAGGTGTTCTTCACATGCAGAGCACACAGGAATAATAAACAGATGTGTTCAGCACAGGCTCACATTCAAACACATACATGAACATGCACACACACAAGCATGCTTGCTCTTTCTTCTTGCAGTAACATACACGCAAGCACACCTGCACAGGATTAGCTGTCCTTCACAGGGGCCTCAAGTCCTGGCCTCCTATTAAACCTCTCTTTCTAGATTTTCTCTCATATTATAATGTTTCTGACCTCTCTCTGAAACAATTGTCATCTCTTGACAACCACAGTAAATGCCTGTATTATTTACAGCAACACTAAAGGTAACCAATGGGAAAGGAGAACAGGAGCTCAATTACATCACAACTAGCTTCTAGCATATTCATTTTTTGGAAGTTACAGTCTTCTAAAATGTTCACAAACATAACTGACATAATTTACAGTATCACGCCAACTAATAGCAGTAAAGTAGCTAAAATGACTTTTCACCTGATCCTCTTAGACTAAAAATTAAGAACCATGAAAAAGAAAAAGTGTGCTTAACTCTATTCAGTGCGCACTTGTTGTGTACTTCAAATCTTATAAATATATTTTTAAGAAACTGTACATGGAAATAATATAATTACTTAATACTTATATACTACTTTCTTCAACTGTGTTTGAGAATACTTTTTACTGTTTATTAAATGTTTAAAATATGCACTTTGTAATAATGTCAAATTAAATGTGTTGTAAAGTACATTTTAAATCAATGCTTTAATAATCTTTTGACATATTTTAAAGAAGTACACTTATTTTGATGTGTTGACTAACATAGCACACATAAAGTACTTGATTACAAAATTGAGTGTTATTTGATATTACATTTAAAGTTACTAAATTGCAACTTCATCATTACAAATGTGACCCTGGACCACAAAACTAGTCATAAGGGTCATTTTAACAGTAGGACATTTACAAAATATCTCAATGGAACATGATTTTTACTTAATATCCTAATAATTTTTGGCATAAAAGAAAAATCTATAATTTTGACTTTGGGACGGTGTTTGTTGTTGTCACTTTCAAAACTGATGACACAAGAGACAATCTCCTGTGTGGGCTCAAATTAAGCCTGACACCGATTGTTGCTTTTGCTGATTTGTGTAGCTGTCTGTCTCCCTCACACACATGTAGGGGTTTGAAGAGCCATTAAGGTGATGAGAGAAGACAAAGACACAAACAATGTAAATAATGCATGCTGATCCTAATTACTGCACATTACGGCACTGCCTATGAAGCCCCTCAGACAACTTTCACAATGATCACTCTCCTCTAACTCACTCTATTTACCTTTTTTCTCTTTCGTCTATAATGTTACTCTTTCATCCGTTGGAGGAATTTCACGGCAGAAGTGATCAAAGCAGATGCAGGAAAGCTGGTGTGAAGGTACTTCATTTCTGACAACAAAAAACAGAGTAGAAGGAGGAGCTAAAGTCACACCTCTCAGGAGAAAGAGAAAGAGATTCAGGCCATCTTGCTCTCACTAAAGGCTACAGCTGCACTTGTCTATTAGGAAATTATCTGTGTTGTACAGTGGTCAAACCAGTATGACTCTGTGGAAAACAAAAGATGTTTAGCAAAATGTTCAAACAGTTATTTTCCATACAATATAAAAAAGCATCAGTTAAAAGGGCACAAATTTACCATAAAATATTACACCAGTACTCTATAACTTTAAATGAGATTTATTTCAAGCAATAAAATAGCTTTGTGTCTAATCGAAAACTTTGCTTTCTGGTTTAAACCTGTTAATTTAGCTAAAGTAAATAACACTCCTTATACAGAATAAACTAAAAGAAACTATTTTGTTTCTTGATTAAATAGTATTTTCATTAACACTAGTGTTCAGAACATATGTTGAACACACAAGCTTTACTGACTGCAGAAATTATTGTGGGTTTTGCTAATTTTGTAACGTTTTTTTTTTCCTCAGAAAAGCTAATGCTCTCACGGTTAGTGTGCGGATGGAGAGGTGATGGAATCCAGGGAACGAAGTATAAACAAAAACACACTTTATTAAATAAAACAAACAGAAATCCAGGCATAAAGGGGGAAACTGGTGTAACAATCACATCGACGGACAAAAGGGAGTGAGCAAACACAGACTTAAATACACTGAGACAAGGGCGTGGTAACAAATGAGATAACAAGGGGGAAGTACAAATAAGGGCACAGACTAAACCAACTGAACATGAACCAAAATGGGGGGACAAGGACTAAACCAAAATGACTATGAAACATAAGGGGAGAAAACACTGGGAGAACAGAACAGAACAAGACTTAATCCTGACATTACCCCCCCCCCCCCTCCCCGAAGGCGCGTCTCGCGCCTAATAACATCCAAAGGGGAGGGAGGGTGGACGCCCTGGAGACCGCTAAACAGGAACAGAAGACACAGGAGACACAGGATAGAAGGGTGGTCTCCAGGGCGGATCAGGGAGCTCAGGTGGCCATGGCCGGATTAACAGTCCAGGAGGCCATGGCGGATCTGGGAGCTCAGGAAGCCATGGCCGAGTAAACAGTCTAGGAGGCTCTGGGGGCTCAGGAGGCCATGGCCGAGTAAACAGTCCAGGTGGCCATGGCAGATCTGGGGGCTCAGGAGGCCATGGCCGAGTAAACAGTCCAGGTGGCCATGGCCGATCAGGGGAGTAGCCCCCCCCCAAAATTTTCTTGGGGGAACCTAAGGCATAGTCCACCCAGGAGAGCACCGAAGGGCGTGCTGGAGAAAGCGCCGGCTCTGGAGGGCGCGCAGGAGAGAGCTCCGGCTCTGGAGGCCGTGCAGGAGGGCACGTTGAAGGAGGCATCGGCTCTGGACAGTGCTCTTGAGGAGTGGGCTCTGGACGGCGCTCTTGAGGAGCGGGCTCTGGAGGACTGGACGACCCCAGCAGAAACTCTGGAGAGCTGGGCGTCTCCAGCGGAGACTCTGAATGAGCAGGCTCTGGGTGAGCGGTCACTGGAGGGCGTTCTGGCGGCGCGGTCAATAGAGGGCGCTCTGGCGGCACGGTCACTGGAGGGCGCTCTGGCGGCGTGGTCACTGGAGGGCTGGGCGGAACCAGCGGAGACTCTGACTTGGCGGTAGCCATCTTGGGAGCAGACTCAGGCTTGGTGGCCATCTTGGCCGGGGACTAAGGATCAACGGCCATCTTGGCCAGGGATTCAGGCTTGGCGGCCATCTTGGCCGAAAGCTCAGGAACGGCAGCCATCTTGGCCGGGAACTCAGGAACGGAGGCCATCTTGGCCAGGGATTCAGGCTTGGTGACCATCTTGGCCAGGGACTCAGGAACATCGGCCATCTTGGCCGGGGACTCAGGAACGGCGGCCATCTTGGCTGGGGACTCAGGAACGGAGGCCAAGTCCCCGGCCAAGATGGCCGCCGACTCAGGAACGGAGGCCATCTTGTGTACAGACTCTGGCGTGGCAGCCATCTTGAGGGCAGATAGTAACATGGTGGCCATCTTGTGAACAGACTCTGGTGTGGCAGCCATCTTGTGAACAGACTCTGGCGTGGCAGCCATCTTGCTTGCAGACTCTAGCGTGGCAGCCATCTTGCTTGCAGAATCTGGCGTGGCAGCCATCTTGCTTGCAGAATCTGGCGTGGCGGCCATCTTGTGAACTGGCGTGGCGGCCATTTTGCGAGCTGACGCCGGCCTGGCGGCTGACGGGCTGGAGCGTGGAGAGGAAGCCGGCAGGCTTGAGCGTTGGGCGGAGGCCGGTAGACTAGAGCGCGGGGTGGCTGCCGGCTGAACTGAACTGAGGAGGATGTGGGGAAGCGTGGAAGGCTTGGATGGATCGGGCTCATTGGAGAAGGAGGTGGAGGTCACTGGCTTGTGGTGAGCTGGAGTAATAGCATGCTTTCGGTTGGGAGGAGGATAGGAATCCTCCACATCAACAAGGAACTTGGAATTACTGAGACTAAGTACATGATTGATAAAATCCGCTAGGGGTTTTCGACAATCATCATTGGTTATCAGACTAAACAGAGCTACATCTTTTAGTCCCAATATTAATAGTGAGTAAACAATTAAAATTCATTAACAATTTTTTTATTTTATTTTAGGAAATGTTATTTTTTTATTTTTTTTTAATTTATAATAGCTTTTGTTTATGGTTACATTTATATCATCAAGTAACATTTTGGCTTGTATCTTAAGAAAATATATTTAGTACGGTACACTGAAAAATAGGAAAACAGATACAATTTTGCTTTTCTTCTACACTGCAAAAAATGCTTTTCTAGCTTAGATTTTTTAGTCTTGTTTCCAGCCAGAATATCTAGAAATTCTTAAATCAAGAAGGATTTTCTAGATGAG
This sequence comes from Garra rufa, assembly GCF_049309525.1. Taxonomy (NCBI): domain Eukaryota; kingdom Metazoa; phylum Chordata; class Actinopteri; order Cypriniformes; family Cyprinidae; genus Garra; species Garra rufa. Next base: position 57,723,469 of record NC_133361.1, read on the forward strand.
TAAAAATTATCGTCTTGTTTTCAGAAAAAAAAAACTAAAAATTATGTGCGTTTTTGCTTGAAACAAGCAAAACAATCTGCCAATGGGGTAAGAAAAATAATCTTGTTTTCTGTTTGAAATAAGATTTTTTTGCTTACCCCATTGGCAGATTATTTTGCTTGTTCTAAGCAAAAACTCACTTAATTTTGACTTGTTTTTTTCTGAAAACAAGAAAATAGTTTTTACTTGTCTAGAAAATCGTCTAGGTTACGTATGTAACCCCGGTTCCCTGAGGACAGGGAACGAGACGCTGTATCCTGGTGGACACTTTGGGAACTGCCTCCAGCATGACCGGTTCTGAAGCAAGCTATAGAACAACGACAGTGAACTTGACACTGGCCGGCGCTAGCCCATGACGTCATCAACAAGGCGCCTACTAGTATAAAACGGGCGCCTGTGAATACATCAACCATCCTGTGAATACATCAACCATCTTTTTGACGGAGACATAAGCAGGGCCCGAAGCATGGCTACGAGTTTATACCAACGCTGCCATGCTAAGGGATGAGTGATCAACTGACTGAATGAGGAGTCAAGAAGGAACATCACCCCTGCTTCAGTGAAAATTCGCTTGGGCCAGAGCCCGAGCTCAACCTCGCAGGTCAGCTCAGGGCGTCATAGCTAGCTCGGCTACCCAAGCACGGAACTCTCAGAGTGGAGGCCCTAAAGGAGAGGACCTACTACACTCAACGCTACAGAAAGTAATGAAGTTTAACAACGAAACCTTCGTACTAAGCGGAGTTCTAAAGAACGGAGGATTCAGCAGAATGACTCTCTAAACGAGAGGAAGCCTGACAACGTTCTGTGCCAACAGGTAAATAAATCTAAGAGTGCAGGTCTAAGACCTAACTATACTCAACACTGGAGGTAATCAGTGAGGCGGAATAGCCTATACGACAGACTACCTGAGTGGAGTTTCTGGAGAGTGGAGGCTTCATTGAGAGGAAGCCTAGCAACACCCTGTGCTAGCAGGAAACAGCTCTTAGAGTGGAGGTCTCATGACCTAGCTACACTCAACACTGGAGGTAATCAGTGAAGCTCAACAACCTATGCAACAGGATTACCTGAGTAGTGTTTCTGGAGAGTGGAGGCTTCAGCAAGAACACTCTCTAAACGAGAGGGAGACTGGCGACACTCAATGCTGCTAACAGTGCTACCTGGATTGGAGTTGAAAAAACTAGAGGTTTTGGAACCAACTCGAAGATGGGAACGAAGGATTTCCCTGCGTAACCCACACCGTATAGGACTTCAGAAAAGGACCCGACACACGGGGGGAACCTTTACCATAAATATGGATTTCAGAAAGTTACCACTCATGTGGATTTTAAGGAGTGCTCAACAACTTGCGTGAGTAATCACCACTATTGTGGGTTTGAGGAGGTGCCCAGGCATAGCGAGGGAAATCACCATCTTGCAATCTCTAGGCGGTAGCAGGGCCTGAAAGCGGAGCTTTTGGAGAGGGGAGGCTTCAGCAGAACGGCTCTGTCGAGCGAGAGGAAGCCTACGACGCTCAATCCTACGGAAACTCTTAGAGTGGAGGTCTCAGTAAAACCCTCTAAAGGAAGGGAGACCTGACTACACTCAACGCTTCGCTTGAGGTAATGTTACAAGACTCACAGATGAGCTCAAATGCTGAAAGCAGAGCTTGTATAGTGGAGGCTTCGAGATTGCGTCTCTAGAGAGAGAAGCCTACGACACCAGGTTTTTGGTGAGTGGAGAATTAGCACTCCCCAAAAACGGTCAGAGAGGCACACAGGGGCCTACCAGCTGCCATACTGTGAGAGTGAAGGTCTTAGTACTGTGGCTCTGACAGAGAGGAGACCTATTACACTGTGCTATCGAATGGAGTTGAAAAAACTAGAGGTTTTGGAACCAACTCGAAGATGGGGACGAAGGATTTCCCTGCATAACCCACACCATATAGGATTTCAGAAAAGGACCCGACACACAGGGGGGACCTTTACCATAAATGTGGATTTGAGAAAGTGCCTAAGTAGTGCACTTACCACTCATGTGGATTTTAAGGAGTGCTCAACGACTTGCGTGAGTAATCACCACCATTGTGGGTTTGAGGAGGTGCCCAGGCAACGCGAGGAAAACACCATATATTTTTTCGGGCGATAGCAGAGCCCGGAAGCGGAGCTTTTGGAGAGGGGAGGCTTCAGCAGAACGGCTTTCTAGAGCGCGTAGAAGCCTATCGACGCTCAACCTTAAGGAAACTCTTAGAGTGGAGGTCTCAGTAAAACCCTCTAAGGAAGGGAGACCTGACTACACTCAACGCTTTGAAAGTGACAAGGCTCACAGAAGAGCTCACATGCTAAAAGCAGAGCTGTGCATAGTGGAGGCTTCGAAGTTGTTTCTAGAGAAACAAGCCTACAACACCTGGTCTTGGTGAGTGGTTGGGTTAGCACTCCACCAAAATAATTAGCGAGGCATAAAAGTGCCTACTAGCTGTATGACTGCGGCCTGCATTTCTGGAGAGCGGAGGTTAAACAGAAACACTCAAACTAGAGGGAGCCTGCGACACTCAAACCACTGGAAAAAGCTCTAAAGAGTGGAGGCCTTCACCTAATGACTCTCAAAGAGGGGAGACCTGGCTACACTCAACGCTAAAAAGTACTAAACTCACATAAGAGTCCACCAGCGGGACTCCATAGAGAGGAGGTTTCAGGAAAACATCTCTGAAAAGAGAGAAGCCTAACTACACTCAGTTTTGGCAGAGGGGCTTAGCACGATACCAAAAAATAATGGTTAGCGAGGCCCAATGGGGCCTATCAGCTAAGTACTGTGAGAAATAGTCTACTAAAAAGCGGAGCTTTAAGGAGAACGGAGGCTTCAACGGAAAGCATCTCTTACACAGAGAGGGGGCCTAGCAACGCTCTGTTCGCCCTAGAACCGAAACTCCCAAGAGTGGAGGTCTCACTTGTATGATACAGAGATACACAGGGAAGGGACCTGACTACACTCATGCCTAAGGGAAAATCTTAGCAGGGTTTCAGAGAGCGGAGGCTTCAGCAGAGCTATCTCCTTCAGCTCGAAGAGGCCTAACAACGCTCACAGGGCTTCCTGTAGGAAACATTTCTCACTATGTATACATATGTATAAATAATGTCTAAGCCGAGCTCAACATAGCGGAGGCTTCAAGAAAACTCGAGAAGGCGAGGAAGCCTAACAACGCTTTACCCCATATGGGAGTATTACAAGTGGAGGTCTCAACACACTTGCTAAAACACGAGGGGAGACCTGGCTACACTCGACACTTGGGGGCAGTAGAGCCCAATAAGGGGCTCGAATACTACAATAAGTCTCACCCAAGCGGAGCTGGTAGACGAACAATACATACATATACACATAAAAGTTTTATTAAAACTTATATAGTTCACATACCGGGCCATCAGACTGAGTATCAATCTCATCATCGGCCCAGCCCCAGAGTCTTTAAGCGAGGGGAAAGGGGCAGGCAGCCGAACAGACGTGAGGGGAGAACAGGAGAGGAGACCCTAGGTACCCGATCCAGGCCTGCCGCCACGCCTGCGCTGGATCGTTTCCCTTAGATCCCCCCTCCTATTACGCGCATCACGCCTCCTCTGAGACCGACTCCTCCCAGGGGGAGGGCCTCGAGTGGCCACACTAGCAACCTGGCCCTGTCTCTGGCCCGTAGACCAGGACGGGCCGGGCTTTCACCTGTGTTCGAATGAGGGCGTGGACCGACGAGGTATACATGATCTGAAAGCCGCTGAGCGCGCCATCGCCTCCCTGAATCTATCGACCACCGCCTCGACGGATGTGTCGAACAATTTGGAAGGCGAAACCGGCGCATCGAGGAGAAAGCGCTTTTCTTTCTCCCCGATGTCCGCCAGGTTCACCCACAGATGTCTCTCTGTGGCCACCAAAGCCGACATGGACCTGCCCACCGCGGTCGCTGTCTGTTTGGTGGCCCTCAGAGACAAATCCGTGGTGTGGCGCAGCTCAGCCACCTCCTCCGGGGAAAGCCCCAGACCTCGGTCCAGATCTTTCAGTAGATCAGCCTGGTACGCCTGCAACACTGCCACCGTGTGCAGAGCAGCACCAGCCTGACCCACTGCCGCGTATGCCCTGCCATTCAGCCGAGATGTTTCCCTCAAAGGCTTGGATGGCAGGGTCGGAGCCTTCAGCGTCGATGTCCCTCCCGCTGAGAGATAGTTCGCAAATGTCTGCTCAATGGGAGGCATCGACGCATATCCGTGCTCGCGCATTCCCTCGACATCAGCATAATTCACATGCTGATACCTGTGAATGCGGGCCGAATATGGTCTGTCCCATGCCTTCTAGATCTCATTATGCAGATCGGGAAGGAATGGGAGGCTCACGGGAGTTGGCTTGTTATGGCCGGGAAGAAACCGCTCATCTAATCTACCCTGAGCGGCTTCTTCCCTTGCGCGCTTCCACTGGAGATCCAGTCAGGCAGCCGCACGGTCCATAACAGACATCAACTCGCCATACGCGGGGCAGGCGGGTTGGATGGGCTCAGTAAGCTCATCTTCTTCCATCTCAACCACATCCTGCTCACCCTGGCTTGAAGCCAAAAGAGCACTCGCTGCTGGATCAGAAGATGTGAGAGACAACACATCCTCCGCCAGCAGCGCGTCCTCGTTTCCGGCTGACGAGTGCGAGAGATTAATACCTCTCTCAAACTCGTCAGCCAGCTCCACCTGCGATCCCCACGATCTCAGCCGCCGGGCAGCCTCAGCTGCCGCGGGACCAGAGCCGCGTGGGGCAGATGAATGTCCCAATTCCCTCGAGAAAAGAGACAAATGAGAACGGAGTTTCTTCATGGAGAAACTCTCACAGTGCACGCACTCTGCTTCCTCAAAAGCAGAGCGTGCGTGCTCTTCACCCAAACAAAACACACAAAGGTCGTGTGTGTCATCAGGTGTCAGATTTCTCTGACACGGATCCGCACACTTCCTAAACAGTTTCTCTCTAGGCATCGCTGTACTTACTCGCTTAGAACAAAGACTCTGAAGACAAAAAGATGGTTGATGTATTCACAGGCGCCCGTTTTATACTAGTAGGCGCTAGTTGATGATGATGTCATGGGCTAGCGCCGGCCAGTGTCAAGTTCACTGTCGTTGTTCTATAGCTTGCTTCAGAACCGGTCATGCTGGAGGCAGTTCCCAAAGTGTCCACCAGGACGCAGCGTAGAGTTTCCTCCGGAAGGGAACCTTCTTGATTTAAGAATTTTTAGATATTTTGGCTGGAGACAAGACAAAAAATCTAAGCTAGAAAAGCATTGTTTTCGATTAATGTAACTCTAGTGCAATCTACTACATTAAATAATTTAAGTGTAAAAGTATCATTCAATTAATCTATTTGACACACCCTTGGCTTCCATATCTGTTAAACTAGTGATGTTTTCTGTCTCTTATAAGAAACATTTAGAAAAAATTACACAGCCTTGAGACAGCAGTAGCTAAAATAACATCAGAGGAATTGAGAAAATAGCTTGATAGCCAAGTCCTCCTTTATACGGGCACTGAGGACACAACAAAGACTTGTTTCAAAGTTGACTGTGTTCAGTGCAGTGGCCTTTACTTGGGCTCATGTGACTCTTAAACACTGGCTTGCAAGGAGTAGCTGTGTACCTGAGTGTGTAAATGACACTGCAAATGAAACATGTTTAGATCAGATTTAAGGCTGCAACCTTATTTGTATACTGTATACTTCACTATACAAGTATAAGGACTATCATTAATTTTGCCTTGGCACCACTGACCTCTCTATTATATACTGAAATTCATTTTTACTTAACTTTTAGGTTAAACATTTTAACCAATGCTGTGAAAGTGTATGCCTCAGTGTTTCTTTAACCGAAAGAAGCTGAAAGTCACAACCTCCTCATTTTGTGTTATAGGTTGTGAGCGGTAGTAAGCATGCACAGTACTAATATAATGAAGTCTACCAAAAACATTTAAGCACCTACAGTACTTTAATTTAATTAAGAGACATGCCACCTAACAGGGTTAGGTTGGTGCAATAATATGTAAAGAAAACAACCTAAACGTTGTGCCTTCTTTGTGTAAAAAGGAAAAAATAAAGGAAACTGAAAGCAATATGCCTTCTCATACTTTTACAATGGCGCTGTCATCTAAAAAAGCCACCTGAACCAGCAATCAAGATCTTCAGATTTACCAGAAACTTCCAGGCAGAGAACTAGGGTGTTTCTCTGGGGGCCCAGCACCCCTGCAAGCCTACAAAGGACAAGTGATTTAGAAAATGAATGAATAATGCAAAGGAAAAAATACTCCCTCTGTTGTTGGTGTGTGGCAACTACCATTTGTATGAATATAATAAACTGTATCTGCTTCCACCTTTAATGTTCTGTGTGCTTATGAAGGTTGTTTTTCATTTCTATTTTATTTTTACATTCCTTTAAAGTGTCTTTGATAGCTTTTCCCTTAGTTTTATTTCTGTACAACCGCTACATGAACAGACAAGTTCTTCTGACTGCAATCAAAGGAGAAAGAAGATCACAGCTCAGCGGACAGTGACAGCAGGCCAGAATAAACCCTTTATACTGCTAGAAACCAACTTCAAAGGTGTGACGCCTCCAATGTGCAGCTTGTGCAGCAGTAACCGTGTGAGAGTTTGATTAAAGACGGATTATGATTTTAAACAGACTTCAAAAAGTTCTTCTTGACGAAGACATAATATCTTAAGGAGTTTCAATTCAGTGCCGCTTCAACATGAAGGAGCAACATAATCCAACTATTACGCTCTAGCATTTCAAGACGTTTCACTTTCATCATGTACAATAGTCACTTCAAAGCATCAGAGTATTAATGATTTATGGTGCATGGATACGTCCCAATGAAATTATGATAGACACATTTTCACAAACCCAGATTGTTGATTTGTTGGCAGCCCAGTAGCTCTAATGAAGGTCCTAAAGTCACTGGAGCGGAGGAGGCAGAAGATTATAGACATTCAACGTCTGGAGGAGTAAAAGCCGTGGAGGATGGTGTCTTCACGGTATTTAGTGTCTGGATGTGTGTTTGTATGGTGATGAGTCTGTGTGTGTGTGTGTGTGTGTGTGTGTACCTGGTATTCATCACGTTATGGGGACCAAATGTCCCCACAAGGATAGTAATACCAGTAGATTTTAACCTTGTGGGGACATTTCTTAGGTCCCCATGAGGAAACAGTTTTTTTGATGAAGTAAAAGTGTGCACAATCTCCTGTGAGGGCTAGGTTTAGGTGTAGGGTAGGTGTAGGGCGATAGAAAGTACGGTTTGTACAGTATAAAAACCATTACGCCTATGGAATGTCCCCATAAAACATGTAAACCCAACATGTGTGTGTGTGTGTGTGTGTGTGTGTGTGTGTGTGTGTGTGTGTGTGTGTGTGTGTGTGTGTGTGTGTGTGTGTGTGTGTGTGTGTGTGTGTGTGTGTGTGTGTGTGCTTTTGATGTTTAATGTATAAAACATGTTTCTGTAGGGGTCAGAGTGTAAAGCGACGATAAAACAAACATTGCCTCAATATGAAAACATAAGAAGTCAATAGACAGTGCTTTATGTAAAAACGGTAACACTTTCTATGAAGCCTGTATTTATAACACATATGGGTATTCTTAAGGCATTATAATGAATGCATAATGCATTATAAAAAAAATTATAATGTTATATCATCTGATGAATACTCATAACAGCAATATAATACTTACGTTTTTGAGATTATAACTTTTAAGAGTTATTATTTATAACGCACAATGAACACCATATGAAATCTACTTCATTTATAATGGACTATATCATATTACATTTATTACATTTTATTTTGATGGTCCCCTTAGTCTATTGACTATAAGCAACTTTGCAACTACATTTCAACTAACACTCCTTGAGTATTAGGTTAAGGTTAGGGTAGGTAGAAAGTTCACATACTTGCAAAGTTACTTATAATCAGTTTGTCTGTTGGGGAACCATCAAAATAAAGTGTTAGCATATATTTAGCACACTACTAATAATAATTATTGCTAGCTGACATGTAGTTGCAGAGTTACTTATCAACAGCTGTTTAAAGGCTACCATCAAAATAATCAAACTGATATTACAATAATAAAAAAAAATAGTTCAAAGCAAATGTGTCATATTACACCTTCATCTGATATGATACCTAATCTAATGGCTTCAGAAAAAAATATATTATTATTATTATTATTATTATTATCATAATTACTTATAGGTGGTCTTTGTGGATACATTAAATACATTAAAACTGTTCTTATGAATACTATAACATATTAGAAGTTTTTTTTTATAATGCATTATGCATTAGTTTTAGTTTTTTTTTTTTTATAATGCATTATGCATTAATTTTAATGCCTTAATAATTCCCTTATAATATATTATAAATACAGGCTTCATAGAAAATGTTAAACCGTCCTTTGGGGATGTGTGGAAATCACTATTAAAAGGGATAAAATTATGTCATAACTCTAATCAGAGGGGCAGAATGAAGGGTTATGGCAGGGCAAATGCAATTACCTCAGTATAAAAATACATAAGTCCCACCATGATATAAAAGCAATTGTGTATGTGTGTGCTCCAGCTTCAGTTCCCAGGCAGCCTAATGAATGAGGTGCACAAAAACACACTGGCCAGCTGTTGTTTCCAGAAGACTCAGTGTGTGAATGTCACACACCCTCATACATATATACATCAATCCAGAGGGGGTTGGTTATACAAATATACAGACTTCTTTTAAAATATGCGCTTAATTGTATTGAATGTGCAGTGAAAAGTCACCTGTCTTTAAATGTATTTTAAATGTCGAAACACATTTAAAAAACTGTACCTACAGAAATTATTAATGAAATCAAATGCCATATAAGTGTACTTAAAGAGACCACACTTTTATGACTGCTTCTTGACACACTTAAGTACACTTTTAAAGAGTGCGCTTTGTAATAATGTCAAATTAAAAGAACATTTAAAATCTTTTTTTATAAACATATTTTTAATAATGAAGTACGTTTATTTTAATGCATTGATTAACATACTGAAGCACATGTAAAATACTTGATTATGACTTTTACAGGGGTCCTATGCTTTTTCACTTTTTGAATTTTAGCCAGTGTGTGGTGTGTATGTTTGGGCATAAAAACATCTACAAAGTTACAAATATCAAAGTCCACTCCAAAGGGAGATAATTAGTTTTTTTTTTTTTAATCCCTTTTCAAGAACTACAACGAAGGGCTCCTTTGGACTACAGCGTTTGTTTGATTCCATTAGAATATCATTCAAAAAAATCTTGGCGATCTCACAGGCTGATGAAACAGCCAACACTACTGTAGCGTATTATTTACTCACCCTCCATTCATCCTAGGTGTATATGACTACCTTCTTTCAAAGTTATATTAAAAATAATCCTGGCACTCCCAAGCTTTAGAATGACATAGACTGAATGGCATAGACAAGTGTTTCTCTCCATCAGTCCATCCATAGTCGATCCATAATAAAAAGTCTCTCACATGGATCCGGAGGGGTCAGTTAAAGCCTCTTTTAGCGATCCAATGTGTTTTTGTAAGAAAAATATTTAAAATGTAAGAATCACTTTAATCTAGCTGTCACGGTTTATGGGTTCATTTACTCATTTTGCGTGTCTGTGTGTGGGTGTGTGTGTTGGATGCGTGTCTGTGTCTGAGCGCGTGCTTGGTGGGTGTGGTTCTGGTCGCTGATGAGCTGATCAGGTTCAGCTGCAGCTCATCAGCAACGCTATTTAAGATCGCTCTGCTTGTCTCTTGTTGTCAGATCGTTTGGTGTTGTCCCCGTGCTGTGGCAGTCTCCTGTGTTTTCCCTCAGTCTTCGCCCCTTCTGGACTCAGCTCGTCGGGACTTCTCTCCGCTCCTGTTCCGGACTCTCTGCTCTCGGTTGCCCGCTGTTCCTGCGCTACTTGGGGGTTCATCATCGCGGCTCGACCAGTCCCATACAGTCCTGACTTTCTGTCTGCCTTCAATAAACTGTTTTACTTGCATTCGCTATTGAATCCAGTTTCTTCTTTGCTGACAGAACGATCTGACCAGGATGGATTCAGCGAGTGCGCCCACGCTTCAGGACATTCTGGCCGCTAGTAACACCCGCATGGATCGCCAGGAGGAGCAGATGCTGGCTACTGGTCGAGCCGTGCAAGCGTTAGTAGCGCAGGTGTCCGAGCTCACCAATCAGCTACAACAACTGCGAGTTCCCGCTGCGCCAGCCACTCCACCGCCTCCCCCTCCCACGTCTGTGAACCGCGCTGGTCTTCAAGAGCCTCGTCTTCCCACACCGGAGGTTTATGCTGGTGAGCCTAATCTATGCAGAGCATTTTTAACCAAATGTTCTATGTATTTCTCACTTCAGCCTGTCACGTTTGCATCGGAGAGGTCTAAAGTAGCTCTTGTGCTCACGTTGCTCTCCAGACGCGCTGCTCAGTGGGGGACGGCGGTGTGGGAGAATGAACATCCGTGCTGTGCTTCGTTCCAGCTGCTCTCAGATGAGATGAGACGTGTGTTCGACCGAGCGGTCATGGGACGTGAGGCAGCCAGTGTGCTGGCAGACCTGCGACAGGGTAGTCGCACGGTGTCAGACTATTCCATCGAGTTTCGCACACTGGCTGCCGAGAGCAGATGGAACGAGGCAGCGCAGTGGGATATGTTCCTGCATGGGCTGGCTGATCGTGTTCAGAGGGAGATTTTCACGCTGGAGTTACCCACGGATCTGGATGGACTGATTGCTCTCGCGCTACGGGTGGACGTCAGGCTTCAACGCCGTGATCGACTGGTCAACCAACCTTCGTCACCTGATTCCGGTCCTGTTTCCGAGTTTCCGGTCCACTCCTCGAACACGGTCAGTCCCCTTCCTGATTGTGAGCCCATGCAGGTGGGTAGAGCTCGGCTCTCCCGGGAGGAGAGAGAACGTCGCAGAAACAAGGGCCTCTGTCTGTACTGTGGTGGAGCTGGACATTTTCTCTCAAACTGCCCACTAAAAGGCCAGGTCCGGCAGTAGAAGGAGGGCTACTGTCGGGCCGTCTCTCCCAGGATAACCCCTCATCGATGACTCTCCTCCCGGTGAGATTACAGTGGGCAACCGAGCATCACATCTGCAAGGCGCTGCTGGACTCCGGAGCGGAGGGGAACTTTATGGACTGGGATTTTGCTCGCAGGTTTCACGTTCCTGTCAGACCCCTCACGACTAAGATCTCCGTCAACGCTCTCAATGGACAGGCCTTACCCGCCATCACCCACTCTACCCACTCCATCACCGTTACGACTTCCGGTAACCACAGGGAGGAACTCACCTTCCTCCTCACATCCTCTCCTCTGGTTCCGGTGGTGTTGGGGCATCCCTGGCTGGTCCGCCACAATCCTAGGGTGGATTGGGGCCTTAATTCTGTTTCCTCTTGGGGCGAGGCTTGTTTTTCTAACTGTCTTGTGTCTGCTTGTTCCTCTGTGTCCCGTTCTGTGTTGCAGGATGAGTCGGTGAACCTGTCAAACGTGCCCCCGGAGTACCTTGACCTGAAGGAAGTGTTCAGTAAGTCCAGAGCTGCTTCTCTTCCTCCACACCGTCCCTATGACTGTGCCATAGATTTAGTACCAGGTACGTCTCCGCCGAAGGGCAAGCTTTATTCGCTTTCTACTCCTGAAAGGGAGGCCATGGAGAAATACATTTCTGATTCTCTGGCAGCCGGGCTCATCCGCCCTTCCTCCTCTCCCGCCGGGGCAGGATTTTTTTTTGTCAAAAAGAAGGATGGCTCTCTGCGACCTTGTATTGACTACCGAGGGCTGAACAACATCACGGTAAAGAATACCTATCCTTTGCCGTTGATGTCTTCAGCTTTCGAGAGGTTACAGGGAGCATCCGTTTTTTCCAAATTAGACTTGCGTAATGCCTACCATCTGGTCCGCATCAGGGAGGGGGATGAGTGGAAGACCGCGTTTAATACCCCCAGAGGGCACTTCGAATACTTGGTCATGCCCTTCGGCTTGTCCAACTCGCCCGCGGTCTTTCAGGCCCTCGTCAATGATGTGCTGAGAGACATGATCGATCAATTCATATATGTCTACCTGGACGACATATTGATTTTTTCTTCCTCTCTCCAGGAACACGTTCAGCACGTCAGGCGAGTGCTCCAGAGGCTGCTAGAGAATGGGCTTTTTGTCAAGGCGGAGAAGTGCGCGTTTCATGCACAGTCCATTCCGTTCCTGGGATTCATCATTTCGCCCGAGGGGGTGCGCATGGATCCCGACAAGGTTAAGGCTGTGGTGGATTGGCCAACCCCCGATTCCCGCAAGGCCCTGCAGAGGTTTCTGGGGTTCGCCAATTTCTACCGGCGTTTCATTCGTAATTTCAGCCAACTAGCCGCTCCTCTGACCGCCTTAACCTCCTCCAAGACGGCGTTCAGGTGGCCTGATGCGGCTAATGCCGCATTTACCAACCTCAAAAGCCGCTTTGTTTCGGCTCCCATCCTTGTTGCTCCTGATCCCACACGTCAGTTTGTGGTGGAGGTTGACGCGTCAGAGGTGGGGGTAGGTGCGGTTCTTTCCCAGCGCGCCGCTTCGGACGACAAGATGCATCCTTGCGCGTTCTTTTCTCATCGTATGTCAGCTGCGGAACGTAACTATGACATTGGTAACAGAGAGTTGTTGGCAGTCAAGTTAGCATTGGAGGAGTGGCGTCATTGGTTAGAGGGTTCGGGGGTACCTTTTATCGTCTGGACCGATCACAAGAACCTTGAGTACATCAGGTCAGCCAAACGCCTCAACTCCAGGCAGGCTCGGTGGGCTCTTTTTTTCGGTCGTTTTGATTTTGTCATCTCCTATCGTCCAGGGACTAAGAACATCAAACCCGACGCGTTATCTCGCATTTTCGATCGTTCGCAGCGCCCTTCCACTCCCGAGCGTATCGTTCCGGAGAAGTGTGTTATCGCCACTCTCACTTGGGAGGTGGAAGCTAAGGTTCGTGCGGCCTTAGAAGGGGTAACGCCCCCGCCCGGATGCCCACCGGGTCGATTATTCGTGCCGGAGAGGTTACGGTCAGACGTTATTCGATGGTCTCACTGCTCCAATGTGGCTTGTCATCCAGGAGTCAATCGCACTAAATTCCTTATTAAGCAACGGTTCTGGTGGCCTTCCATGGCCCGCGATACTCGAGATTTTGTTTTGGCCTGCTCAGTCTGCGCGCGTGCTAAGACTTCCAATCGACCCCCAGAGGGACTACTACAACCGCTGTCAGTCCCTTCGAGACCCTGGTCCCATATCGCTCTCGATTTTGTCTCTGGTCTCCCACCCTCCCAGGGTAACACGGTGGTTTTAACCGTGGTGGACCGGTTCTCGAAGGCGGCTCATTTTATCCCCTTGCCCAAACTACCCTCCGCCAAGGAGACAGCGGTTACTGTCGTTGACCACGTCTTTCGCATTCATGGCCTCCCGATAGACGTGGTGTCCGACAGAGGTCCCCAGTTCACCTCCAAATTCTGGAAGGAGTTTTGTCATCTTCTGGGGGCGAGCGTTAGTCTGTCCTCTGGTTTCCATCCGCAGAGCAACGGGCAGACTGAGAGGGCTAACCAGGATCTGGAAAGAGTGTTGCGGTGTTTAGTCTCTCAGAATCCGTCCTCCTGGAGCCAGCAACTCTCTTGGGTTGAGTACGCGCATAACTCGTTACCAGTGTCATCCACGGGCCTCTCTCCGTTCGAATGTAGTTTAGGTTACCAGCCACCAATATTTCCCAGTCTGAATTCCGAAGTCGCGGTCCCCTCGGCCCACGCCTTTGTCCACAGGTGTCACCGTACCTGGAGAACAGCTCGTGAGACTCTTCTCCGGGTGGGGGCTCGCACCAAGGCACAGGCCGATCGCCACCGGTCTAAGCCTCCCGTCTACGTCGTTGGTCAAAAAGTGTGGCTTTCATCTAGTAACATTCCGCTCCGCTCCGTCTGTAACAAGTTAGCACCCAAATTCATAGGCCCTTTCACTGTCACTAAAATCATTAATCCAGTGACGGTCCGCCTCAAACTTCCTCCGGCGTACAGGAGAATTCATCCCGTTTTTCACGTTTCCAAAGTCAAACCCGTTTTTCATTCTCCCATTAATCCGCCTACCCCAGTTCCCCCACCGCCGCGTCTCGTAGATGGGGAACTTACCTATTCGGTCCGTCGCATTCTGGACTCGAGGCGGAGGGGACGAGGAATTCAGTACTTGGTGGACTGGGAAGGTTACGGTCCGGAGGAGAGAAGTTGGGTTCCTGCTAGGGACATCCTGGATCACTCCCTTATAGATGATTACAATCTACGGGTAAGATCTTCTTAGAGCGCCAGGCGGCGCTCCTGGGAGGAGGGGTACTGTCACGGTTTATGGGTTCATTTACTCATTTTGCGTGTCTGTGTGTGGGTGTGTGTGTTGGATGCGTGTCTGTGTCTGAGCGCGTGCTTGGTGGGTGTGGTTCTGGTCGCTGATGAGCTGATCAGGTTCAGCTGCAGCTCATCAGCAACGCTATTTAAGATCGCTCTGCTTGTCTCTTGTTGTCAGATCGTTTGGTGTTGTCCCCGTGCTGTGGCAGTCTCCTGTGTTTTCCCTCAGTCTTCGCCCCTTCTGGACTCAGCTCGTCGGGACTTCTCTCCGCTCCTGTTCCGGACTCTCTGCTCTCGGTTGCCCGCTGTTCCTGCGCTACTTGGGGGTTCATCATCGCGGCTCGACCAGTCCCATACAGTCCTGACTTTCTGTCTGCCTTCAATAAACTGTTTTACTTGCATTCGCTATTGAATCCAGTTTCTTCTTTGCTGACACTAGCTTGCGCAGTTGTACACGGAACTTGCTGCTTTAAAAAAGGGGCGTGGCAGGACTGAAACGCTGTCTAAGCTGTTCGCCAATCTCAACGCAGTGGGACTGCTAAAGTTTTTCAGAAGGCGGACCTTCATTAAACCCGGAACTAATCAAGCTATTTGTGCCTGCCTGGGGAGAAAGCTATTGTAATAATGTAAATTATGTAAAAAATAATGCGTTTTTCGAACCACCAAGCATGAGAGCATGTTCTAGTGCACCCCAAAAATAAAGAATTTGTAAAAGAGCATAATAGGACCCCTTTAAATTGCAACTTTACAAGTGTGTACTTACCAGTTTAACTGAATATATAACTTACAAGTTTCAATAGAAATTACATTACATTTTAGTTTACCATAAATGCTTGGCAGCACACTTTAACCATATTTCAAAGACAACAGAATTATAAAAATACATATAAAATCATACGTAAGTTGCATTTAATATAAATTTAACCTGTGATGTGATTTTATTTAATTGCAAACAACATGAAGTGTCCAAAAACATTACATTCAGTTCTTACTTACTTTCTAAGTATATTATTTTTGTACCAATTAGTTTGTTTTAAAAGTATTCTGTCCCACTTTACATTAGGTGGCCTTAACTACTATGTACTTACATTTAAATGAATCATTTGGTACTGTCACAAGGAGGAGTCAGAGACGTGCGGATCCATTTGCAAGGCTTTATAGAATAGTCAACAAGCAGGAGTAAACGCCAGGAAACAGGAACAACGTAGGTAATCCGGGAAACAGTTCAATAATCAAGCAGTGGTCGCAAATGGCAGGCAGCAGGAATCAATAACGGGGTACACAGTCCAGAGTCATACACAGGCAATCCAATCCAGAGAAACACGCTTAGAATAATGACCATGGGAACAATTAGACTTCGCAAGGTGGCTGTGTGTGAGAGTGGCTTAAATACATGTGGGTAAATGATAAACAGGTGTATGCAGCAATCAGTTCTGTGGGAAATGAGGAACAGATGTGTGCAGTGATTGGTGCAGTGGCTTATGGGGATTGTAGTCCATGAAGTGTGGTGCAAGAGTTCATGAAGACAGGGAAGACCAGATACGTTACATAGCCCCTCCGCAAGGAGCGGCTTCCAGACGCTCTAACCACCTTAACCATCTTGAGGGTGGTGGAGCGGAGGCGGAACAGGGGGAGGGATGGAGGGCCAGGTCCATGTAGTGGTACTGGAACCACGAAATGAGGCGGAGCCGACGGAGGGAGAAGCCATGGAGGAGGAAGGGTTGGCTCCTGCATGGGGCTGACCGACGGAGGTAGAGCCGGTGGAGCCCGAGGCGGAACCGGAGAGTCGATGGTCCTGGGCGACACAGAGGATCCGGAGGGCCAAGGCGGAACCCAAGGCTCTGGCGACCCCGGCGGAGATGGAGGTCCGGAGGTACGCAGCGGAGCCGGAGTGACAGAGGATCGAGGCTGTGCCCACGGGAGGGAGGAGGTCCACAGAGCCGGCAGGACGGAGTGACGAGGCGCAGCCGGAGGAGTAGAGTCCAGAGGCGAAGGTGGGGTGACGACTGACCGGGGCGGAGCCGGAGAGACGATGGAGCCCGGAGGAGCTGTTGGGCCGACGGCCGACAACGGAGACGAGGGAGCACAGAGCCGGGGTGGAGCCGCAGGGTCGGAGGACCGAGGTGGAGTCCAGGACTCTGAGACTGGAGGTGATGGTGAGGGGTCCTTCAGTCTGGACACCGATGGCGACTGGCAGTCCCACGGCAAGTCCTCTGCCACGAAGGTGGGATGGGGGTGAGTAGAGGGACTGTCAGGAGACAGAGGTGGCAGGACTGGAGCAGCAGGGAGGGTGGGTGGGAACAGTCCATGCTTGAGCTCCGTGACCAGAACCGGGCAGACAGGAATCTCAGGACGACTGGATGTAACCAGCGGAGTCTCTGGAAAGCTGGGCGGAACCAGCGGAGGCTCTGGAATGCAGGGCTGAACCAGCGGATTGTCTGGAAGGTTGGGCGGAACCAGCGGAGTCTCTGGAAGGCGGGGCTGAACCAGCGGAGTCTCTGGAAGGCTGGGCGGAACCAGCGGGGTCTCTGGAAGGCAGGGCTGAATCAGCGGAGTCTCTGGAAGGCTGGGCGGAACCAGCGGAGTCTCTGGAAGGCAGGGCTGAACCAGCGGAGTCTCTGGAAGGCTGGGCTGAACCAGCGGAGTCTCTGGAAGGCTGGGCAGAACCAGCGGAGTCTCTGGAAGGCTGGGCAGAACCAGCGGAGTCTCTGGAAGGCTGGGCGGAACCAGCGGAGTCTCTGGAAGGCTTGGCAGAACCAGCGGAGTCTCTGGAAGACTGGGCGGAACCAGCGGAGTCTCTGGAAGGCAGGGCTGAACCAGCGGAGTGTCTGGAAGGCTGGGCGGAACCAGCGGAGTGTCTGGAAGGCAGGGCTGAACCAGCGGAGTGGAGCGGAGCTCTTGTGAAGCGGGCTCTGGACGACGCTCTTGTGAAGCGGGCTCTGGACGACGCTCTTGAGGAGCGGGCTCTGGAGAACTGGACGACCCCAGCGGAGATTCAGGAGGGCTGGGCGTCTCCAGCGGAGACTCTGGAAGAGCAGGCTCTGAGCGAGCGGTCACTGGAGGGCGCTCTGGCGGCGCAGTCACTGGAGGGCGCTCTGGCGGCGCAGTCACTGGAGGGCTGGTTGGGAGACCAGCTGCTCGAACCGACAGCAGCGGTGGGTCCTCCACGCTAGAAATTAGCCTTTGCCACCCCGTGGTAAAGTGTGGCTGCTGTGGTTCTGGGCTGGCAGACCTCTTGTGCTGTGGCTCTTCTAGAACTCTCACAGTAAGCGGAGAGCCGCATAACACCAACGCATAATTCATAAAGTCCTCCACCGAACACTTAAATTCCCCTCCAGGCAACAGCGATTTAATGGGTTCATTGAGTCCAAAGCGGAATAAGTCCCTCAGCCATACTTCATCATAAAAAGGTACTTGAAGTGATAACCTACGAAACTGTAGTACATAATCCTCAATGGGAAGATCTTCCTGTCGGAGGAGCAGAAGTTGGTCGACTGGGTCCATGTTGTGATGCTGGTGGTTGAATAAAGCCGCTGGATCCGGGTGTGGCGAAGTCTTCTGTCACAAGGAGGAGTCAGAGACGTGCGGATCCATTTGCAAGGCTTTATAGAATAGTCAACAAGCAGGAGTAAACGCCAGGAAACAGGAACAACGTAGGTAATCCGGGAAACAGTTCAATAATCAAGCAGTGGTCGCAAATGGCAGGCAGCAGGAATCAATAACGGGGTACACAGTC
Source organism: Garra rufa (assembly GCF_049309525.1). Taxonomy (NCBI): domain Eukaryota; kingdom Metazoa; phylum Chordata; class Actinopteri; order Cypriniformes; family Cyprinidae; genus Garra; species Garra rufa. Next base: position 57,741,605 of record NC_133361.1, read on the forward strand.
CAGAGTCATACACAGGCAATCCAATCCAGAGAAACACGCTTAGAATAATGACCATGGGAACAATTAGACTTCGCAAGGTGGCTGTGTGTGAGAGTGGCTTAAATACATGTGGGTAAATGATAAACAGGTGTATGCAGCAATCAGTTCTGTGGGAAATGAGGAACAGATGTGTGCAGTGATTGGTGCAGTGGCTTATGGGGATTGTAGTCCATGAAGTGTGGTGCAAGAGTTCATGAAGACAGGGAAGACCAGATACGTTACAGGTACAATGTACTTATTGTGTACATACATATTTTTACATTGTACTTATCTTTTTTTTAAACCTATATGTAATTATATTTGTAATTAATTTCTGTAATTACCACTGTTGACCCATCCCTTACACCCTAACCATCCCTTAAACCTACCCATACCACCAAACCTGTCCCTAACCTTACCCATATCCCACCTTAATAGAAGCAAAAGTGTTTTGCAATGCAATATGACCACAATAAGTACATTGCACTTATTTTTGGATGTAAGTACATAATAGTTAAGGCCACCTAATATAAAGTGTGACCAAGTATTCTTTTACACAATGTACATGTCACACCCTCTACACGTTCCCTCAGCCCCAGTCATCATGATCTGTCACCGCCCAACCAATCACCCATGCACCACACACGTGAACTATCACCAGACTTCTAATTACCGTCACCTGCATCAGCAATCACCCACTCCCTTTAAATACTTACCTCATTCATTCACTCACCGGCTGGAATCGAAGTTGCATGGACACTCTTCTATGAATCTTCTTCTCCTTGTGCGGATCATCCTGTACTCTCTCATTGGAACCCTTGTGTGTACCTATGGACACAAAACACACACAATTCTAAGGGAAGTGACTTTCGCTCATATTAATGATTGCTGACGATCTGGTATTTACAGTACCTGTTGGACTGTGATTGAAGATCTGTCTCCCTCAATCCATACTTACCTGTTGTTACATCTGCTTGGAGCGTGTACTATTTACAATAAACATCACCAAATATACTTACCTTCTCTGTGTGTGTGTGTGTGTGTGTGTGTGTGGACGTGACAGTACAACACATAATGGTCCAAGGCCCCTGAGACAGACACATGTCACTGAAGGGAACTAAAAGCTCAGACTCACTCCAGACTCAGGTGCCAGACAAGCTGAAACATCCAAGATGACACACTAGTGAGGTGCCTCGCTCTTTACTGCCAGTTAGCAGCATCCTAACAGTGACAGAATCTCAACACTGAACTCCAGGAACACCCTAGCTATCAACCAGAATGCGATAGTAACCACTAAGAAAACCCGAGATACCAAGACACTGCAACCTGATGGTAAAGCCACTCTAGCCAGATGTTCTGTTAAGTTTTGCAAACATCACTCAAAATCAAATTTTTATTTTTAGTTTGTACTGTATACGATCAATCTTGCGGAGAAAAAAAAAAAAAAAAAAAACACTTCTCAAAGCCACAGCACTGTCCGTGTCACAGCAGTGATGGCCCCATCTTTATAGTTAACAAAACTATGTCAGACATCCAGTGTAAACAAAATATTGTGTAACAGGCTGTTTAGCATCTATAAGAGCTTCTCTGATCTCCCAGCCCACATTATTTTCCACGCTCAAAGCGAGTGCCAGAGAAAACAGCAGAGAACAGTCCAAACGCTCCTTGATTGCTCTATCTAATAATGTGTTCGGATAATTATCTTGGCTCTTTTCCATGGATACTGCTCCTCAAGAAATGAACGCAATTCATGTGCCGTATATGGTAGACTCAGAGACACGCCATAATCCCAGAATAAGTTGTGTGAATATTGATCTTTTGACTTTGCACAAAGTGTGGAAAAGTTCAATAGAGATGGAAATGAAGCAAGACGCTGGAGTTTGGGAAAAATAAAGCTTTTTTATCCAGCTGTGTTAAATTGGATGTGAATATAAAAGATTTAGAAGGCCCAGACAGAGAAAAAAGAGAAGGGAAAAACACAACAAAAACAAATTAACATCTAAAATACGCCGGTTCCTTTCAACAGATCTCTTCAAATCTCCATCGGGCTTTTAATGGGGGGAGGGGGGGGCGAGTTCAAAGCAGCACTGTTCTCCCGCTGCTCGCGAGAAAAACACAAGCGCAACACTTCCGCCTCTCTGTTCTTGCTCTTCATATCTCCTCTCCTCTCTCTGCTGCAGTCGATAAAGTCTGGTTGCTCTGAGAAGGAAGCGAGGGTGCTGAAGATGGCATCTTACTGCGCGTCTGTGAAACACGTCCCAGTAGAGAAAGTAAAAGCAGGCAGAAAGCCCTAGCTGAAGACGCCAGCGTTGCCCTGCAGTAATCTCCCAGCATCAAAGAGAGAGAGAGAGAGAGATATGACAGGGAAAAATAGAGAGAGTGCAACCTTTTTTCATGGTGGCACTTCCTCAAATTTTAAATGTTTAACTGCAGCTATCTGCTCATTAAAAGGTCTTCAAAGTTTTGTACTGATGCAAAGGCATGCATTTGAATTTGTAAGAGCGTTTTGCAGCTACCGTTCAGCAGTCTCGCAGAAGTGTTTATATAATAGCTCTGTCAGCCCAGAACCGATTCTCTTCGGCTGAAATGATATAGTTACATGTGACTAGGCCAGAGATATGTGATGATCAGGTTTATTCCTTGCTGACAAAGTAAGAAAAGATTTTATGAAACAACAGAACTTGTAACAGCAACATAATGAAAAAAGAAAAGTCACATTACATAATGCTGGGTAAATAAAAGACAGGAAAGAGCTTTGAATTTATTAATATAACGCTTCATAGCAGCTTCACAGTATTAAACACAAAAGTAACAGAATCAATAATGCAAACTTCGAAAAGGAGACAATTCCAAATTCTGCTGTAAAGTAGCTGCGCCATGACAAGTGTGGGTAAGTTACTCTAAAAAAGGTAATTAATTACTAGTTACTAATACAAATTACTAGTTACTGTACTAATTACTCTCTCCGAAAAGTATCAACCTTGACAAGTTAATAATACAAGGATAGACATCAAACGATTCTTTTAGTTCTTTCAAGTAAATAATAGATAACTACATAAATTATTCTGGTCACACTTTAGATTAGGGTTAAATTCTCACTTTTAACTAACCATTAACTTTGACTTTTACCTCAGTATACTCCTAAGTACTGCTTATTAATACTTAGTAAAATAGTTGTTAAGATTACGAATTGGGTAGGATCAAGGTTTTGGGTAGGATCAAGGTTTAAGACACAAATATGTGCTTTTTAAGAAATAATAATCAGACAATGTCCCAGTAATATTCATGCTAATAAACAACTAGTTAATAGTGAGAAATTAACACTAAAGTGTTACCAATATTCTTAATAACTCACCAAAGTAATTAAAGTGAGAAGAGTACATAAAAAGCATGCATTTTAAGGTTAGAGTTTACATTGCGATTAACTATTGTATTGCATATAAATATATACACAGTATTAAGTTCAAAATAACTTAAAGTCAGGTTAATGCAGCACTCTGTATAAAAGTCAAGAACTTAAACTTCATCCTCGTAATTCAAAACTTCCTCTGACCTTCACAGAGATTTGCACACAGTCTTGGCTGTGTGCTTAGGATCATTGTACTGTTAGAGAGAGCATTTTGGACCAGGATTTCTTTAAAGATATTTTGCTGAAGTCAGCATTCCTTTTATCCTTTTATCCAGTTCATGCCACAGTTCATGCCACATACAATCTCTCTGGTCACCACTTTTACCCTGGGCCTTCTTCACTGATTGTTCAGTTTAACTGGGTGGCTGGTTTTTGCTTTGTCGTTATGGAGTGTAGAGTGATTGAAAATAAAAAATAATTGAAAGTATTTTAGCATAAGATTGCAACATGACAAATTTTAAAGTATGCTCTTGGTACTCAATTACTGTGTGATTTGCTTAACCAAAGGTACATCAGTGATTTCCAGTTTAATGGATCCTGTAGAGCTGCTTTATAGTTGTGTCATAATTGAACTTTGCAACAAAGTGTCACGTTTGAGTAAGGAGGTCTGGGTCCAGGTGCAGGTAAGTGATTTTTTAATGATAATAACAAAACTAAACAAACAAAAGGCCAACACGGCACAACTAAACATAAACTGAATACTAAAATAAACAAAACAGGACAAAAGACAATGCAACCATGAAGCAGGAGTGAAAGGTGAGAGTTTTTAAAGACCAGATAATAGTGAACAGATGTGAGTGAATCAGTGTTAATGACAAGGACAGGTGAATGCAATCAGAGGAGTGAAAGTGCGGGAGGAAGTGAAACAGCGACATCGTGTGGAGAAGGGAAAAGCTGCAGCCCAGAGTCATGACATTACCCCCCCTCTAGGGAATGGCTTCCAGACGTTTCCAAAAAAAAAAATTTGGAGGGAGGAGGAACGGTGGAAGGTGCATCAGGGGGAGGGATGGCGGGCCAGGCCCGTGCAGCGCCGCCGCGTCCGGAACAGAGAGAGCGGTCACGGCCGCGTCAGGAACAGAGATAGCGGTCACGGCCGCCACCTCGGGCACAGAGTGGGCGGTCACCGCCGCGTCAGGAACAGAGAGAGCGGTCACCGCCGCGTCAGGAACAGAGAGAGCGGTCACCGCCGCGTCAGGAACAGAGAGAGCGGTCACCGCCGCGTCAGGAACAGAGAGAGCGGTCACCGCCGCGTCAGGAACAGAGAGCGCAGTCACCGCCGCATCAGGAACAGAGAGAGCGGTCCCCGCCGCGTCAGGAACAGAGATAGCGGTCACCGCCGCGTCAGGAACAGAGATAGCGGTCACCGCCGCGTAAGGGACAGAGATAGCGGTCACCGCCGCGTCAGGAACAGAGAGAACGGTCACCGCCGCGTCAGGAACAGAAAGCGCGGTCACCGCCGCGTCAGGAACAGAGAGCGCGGTCACCGCCGCGTCAGGAACAGAGATAGCGGTCACCGCCGCGACAGGAACAGAGAGAACGGTCACCGCCGCGTCAGGAACAGAGAGCGCGGTCACCGCCGCGTCAGGAACAGAGAGAGCGGTCCCCGCCGCGTCAGGAACAGAGATAGCGGTCACCGCCGCGTAAGGGACAGAGATAGCGGTCACCGCCGCGTCAGGAACAGAAAGCGCGGTCACCGCCGCGTCAGGAACAGAGAGCGCGGTCACCGCCGCGTCAGGAACAGAGAGAGCGGTCCCCGCCGCGTCAGGAACAGAGATAGCGGTCACCGCCGCGTCAGGAACAGAGATAGCGGTCACCGCCACGTCAGGAACAGAGAGCGCGGTCACCGCCGCGTCAGGAACAGAGAGCGCGGTCACCGCCGCCTCAGGAACAGAGAGAGCGGTCCCCGCCGCGTCAGGAACAGAGATAGCGGTCACCGCCGCGTCAGGAACAGAGATAGCGGTCACCGCCGCGTCAGGAACAGAGAGAACGGTCACCGCCGCGTCAGGAACAGAGATAGTGGTCACCGCCGCGTCAGGAACAGAGAGCACGGTCACCGCCGCGTCCGGAACAGAGAGCGCGGTCACCGCCGCGTCCGGAACAGAGAGCGCGGTCACCGCCGCGCCCGGAACAGAGAGGGCGGTCACCGCCGCGTCCGGAACAGAGAGCGCGGTCACCGCCGCGTCCGGAACAGAGAGCGCGGTCACCGCCGCGTCAGGAACAGAGAGAGCGGTCACCGCCGCGTCAGGAACAGAGGACGCGGTCACCTGCGCGTCAGGAACGGAGACCACGGACACTTCCGCCTTCCCACGGAAGAGCCACTCCGCCCCCACCGCAAAGCGGGAACGCCGTCGCGCCGACTCGGCCCTACAGGCCTCCATCTCGGCCAGTTGGAGGTAGATAACCTCCTCGAACCGAGCGGCCGACGCCGCCTCAAAAGACGCCGCCTCCTCAGACAAAAAAAAATTACTCCCCGCTGGACCCATCGATGATGGTTGCATTCTGTCACGTTTGAGTAAGGAGGTCTGGGTCCAGGTGCAGGTAAGTGATTTTTTAATGATAATAACAAAACTAAACAAACAAAAGGCCAACACGGCACAACTAAACATAAACTGAATACTAAAATAAACAAAACAGGGAACACGGTCAAGGCTAGGAATCAGGAACACACAAAATAACATCCAGGACAAAAGACAATGCAACCATGAAGCAGGAGTGAAAGGTGAGAGTTTTTAAAGACCAGATAATAGTGAACAGATGTGAGTGAATCAGTGTTAATGACAAGGACAGGTGAATGCAATCAGAGGAGTGAAAGTGCGGGAGGAAGTGAAACAGCGACATCGTGTGGAGAAGGGAAAAGCTGCAGCCCAGAGTCATGACACAAAGTCCATCAGTTGACATTGTTATTTCCTGTTTATTACTGTGAAGCTGCTTTAAATTGTATTGAATAAAGCGCTCTATAAGGTAGGAAATTCTTCTTGTCCTTCCTACCTGAAAAGAAGCACACAACCTTTGCAAAATACCACATAGATGCTGGTGTATACGAGAGGTATCAGAAGGACAGTGTGTATTAAGCATCAGAATTGTTTATTTTATATGAATTCCAACCTGATAAAACACCCAGACTGAAAACTCTTTAAAATAATTATCTTTGTCTGTCTGTGATATGACATACAGGAAAAAGTGTTTTGTGCTCATCAGTGTTTTTAAAATCTATGTCTATGTAAAATCTATGTAAATGCTTATGTAAAAAAAACTCACTAAAGCAAAAAGATAATTGAGTATTGGCATTCTTGCAATATTATGAAGGTATTCACCTAAAAAGAACTTCAGGAAATGTCAGAATTTCTATATAAAAAGATAGAACTATCAGTGAATAAAGTCTAAATGAAAAACAAATCTGCCAAGATGAGAATAAAACTTTTTTTACCCTCTCTTGTTGTATTCAGCAGCTCATCTTGAGGAGGTCAGTTTCACTGTGTTGCGCTCACAGCATGTACCTGCATTCCTGGAATAGCTGCATCTAATGTGCTGTGAGTCTGTCTCAACAGCAGCACGACTGAAATTCAGGGAACAGAAGATCCAGAGGAAAGTGCTGTCATGAGCAATTGCCTAATAAGGCATTAGATGGGTACATAGCATGACATATATTCTCATCATATACTTCTCATGCCATTGTTTTATTATTATGTACAGAAATATGAAGCGGAACAATTTGAGACATCGTTCAGCGGTGCAGAACGTGCAGTGAAGTTAAATTACAAGCTTAACTACAAGCGATAGAAATAGTGATGCTTGACTTGACAAACACCACTAATAATACACATTTATTTTCTATCTTTCTTTATGTTTTGCCACTTTTTATCTCAATTAATTTCATATGATTTTTTAGCATAAAACACTCCTCAGTAACACAAGTACCATACACAACTTCCATATTTATATCTGCACACAACTGACACCAACATGGGCGGCCCGTTCCCATCATTTTGGGAATGTTTTTTGAGGCCCATATGGAGCCAATCATGGCTGGCTCTTTTTGACGTCATCGTCACGTGACAGTATCTCCGGGTGGCTGCTGGGACGCGTGAGGTTTATTTGAAGCTCTGGCCGCTCTGAAGATGCATCTGTGCGTTTTTCCCCTCTTTCTTTCATTCAGTCACTTTTATCCCACTGCGAGCGGAGACATCAAGGGAGATTCCATGTAAACATGTTATTTGGCAATGATGTCATACCCATGGGGAGTTCTGTTTTGTCTGACGGCCGGCACCTCCGGAAGGGGGAAAGGCTCAGACTCATTTTAGCAAGCTCCAATATAATCATGAAATGCCATAATCCAGTGGTCAGGCTACCTAAAAACACTTAGTAGCCTATATTTCCAGTTTATCATGCTGTTGTGAAAATAGAGGACTCTCTTCAACCATGTCTTTACACTGCAATCGAGCAATGCAACAGAACAAACTGGAATGGTCCAATTATGTTAAACAAATCTGTCTACAATGCAAACAAACAAATTGGATTCAGTAGCCATCAACAGAATAGCAAGAACTGCAGAGTGTGAAAGAGAATTTATTTATTATACATTGGCTTTCACTCTTAAAAATAAAGGTGCCATAGAAGAACCCTTTTTGTCTAAATGGTTTCATAAAGAACCTTTAACATCTGAAGAACCTTTTTTGTTTCACTTTGTGGCGAAAGAAGGTTCTTCAGATTATAAAAATGTAAGAAAGAGATGGTTCTTTAAAGAACCTTTGCCTGAATGGTTCTTTGTGAAACCAAAAATGGTTCTTTTATGGCATCGCTGTGAACAACCTTTTAAAGCACCTTTATTTTTAAGAGTGTACTTCAATAAAACACATTTGGTTTCTTTTATGGCGCTTTTCCACTACACAGTACCAGCTCGCCTCGGCTCGACTCGGCTCGGCTCGGCTCGACTCGACTCGGCTCTGTTTGGTTTTCCACTGTGTAAAAGTTGTACCTGTACCTCTACAATAGTACCTGGTTTGTCATAGCGACGCTGCAGGAAACTGCCGTGACGTAATCTTCTACGCGACACACACCCGCTGTCTGCACCTCCTCGTTTGACCACGGCGTATTCTTCCGAGTTGCCATAATATGTAATGGATTGGATATGTCACGCAATCTCTGGCCAAACTTTTTAAAAATGGTGGGGTTATTCTGGATACTATTGCTGGCGCGTGCAATGACGACGCAGTGAATAGTGACGATTCTCTCTGACCAATCAGCAGTCTGCTGTGTTTTCACGTCACATTTAGTATCGCCTCAGCTCGCCTCAGCTCGCTTGGAACCTCGCTGGAGGTGGTACGAAAAAAAGTACCTGGAAGCCGGTACAGGTACAACTTTTACACAGTGGAAAACCAAACAGAGCCGAGTCGAGTCGAGCCGAGGAGAGCTGAGGCGAGCTGGTACTGTGTAGTGGAAAAGCGCCATTAGAGTATGGGCTCTAAAACCTGATAGCCAAATAGCGATGCAAAGACAGTTTATAATTATGTAAAATTCCTACTTCCTACTAAAATTGTAAAAGAAAAATGACCTATACGTTTGTTTGGCTTGGTACTTTATTTGGTTACTACCATTAACATCACAGCACAGCAAATGCTGGGAAAACGTCAACAGTTACTTGAACTGACTAACCTGTTCATTTTGAGTCAGAAATGATTGAAAAACTGACTTCCAGCTCTGCCTGTACTTTTGATTCTTTCATTCCAAGCCAGTTCTAGTTCAATAATCGGCCTGGACAGGCTTATTGACTCATTTCTCCAATGTGTGTACGTGTGAGTCAGAAAAAAAGAACGTACGCACAAAAAACGTGCACAGGCCTCTCTTCCAGATGTGAAACCTATAAATCGCAAATGACCTTGATCTTGTGCTAATGTTGTGCACACATGAATGCTTTCAGATCTCTGCCTTGTAAACGCCCTCTAATTAATGTCATTAGCATATAAAAGAGCACCAGTTAACGTCCTAATCGTTACTTGAGAATGGCAAATGGTAAGAATTGCTTTAGATTTCCAAATACCTGCAGTACTTCGACTCTGCCACAAGGGAAAGTGTGTACGCGTGCTTAAAATTTGTTCAGAACCTGACATTCCAAGCACTTTTCCATTTCAAGGATCATTTCTACAAATCTTGGTGTGGATTTTAGGCAAAATAATGACCATAAATGACTATTTTGGACCTACGAGACACTATATAAAACCTTCTACCACTTTTCAAGCAGGAAACCAATAGCAGACCAGTCAACTATAGTAAACTATACAACTTGGAAGTTTTTTTATGCATTTGATTGATAGCTTTCAGGAACAGAGACAATTTTTGTTCCTGTTTTCTCTTTTTCTCTCTCCAACTGTAAAAACTGTGGACGTGTCTCCTTAAATAGCAAAAGTATGAGTTATCCAAGCAGCAGCCGCATCCTTGAGGAGAATAAGGGCCGCATTGTTGGCCGCAGGTGTGTGCTTGTGCCAGTTGTCCTCAGTACAGGATAAGAGAACAATGCGTTGTGTAAGCGGACACCCTGAGTCAGCGTACAGAGGTGAGAGAGGCAGATGGGTGAGATTACACTGCTCAAGACCCTTGACAGAGAGTAAAACAACAGAAACATGTGACAGACATGAGTGGGCATCCATGTAATGTATGGTCCTATTAGTTATAGGAACGACAAAGCACAGACCCCACACAAGAGATTCAATTCCTGCATATAAATAGAATATAAGGATTATTAATTATTTTATGCCTGCTGAAACTAAACAACTCTTCGCTGGTACTGAAATTTTGTTGATCATCAGACATCAGACAAATAAGTGGACTTGAAAGCTCTGTTTCAAACTCCGGTGAGCTGCCTAGACAGTATTTTAAGGCATCAAAGTTTCACTATCCCAATCCCAGGATGTATTACAAGTTTCATAAAAAAAATATAATAATAATTAAAAAAATCCAATCTGGAAGGCAAATCGTGAGAATCATTGACTGTAAAAATATTTAATTTAATACTTAAAAGTACTTCTACAATTATTAAAAATGGACAATTTTGCCATATTTATGTGCGTCTACTTGAGCTTATGTGAGTAATGCGTTGTTAGCTTAGCAACATGCTAACATCAAACTATTGGAATCAATTGTGAGTCAAATCTCTGGTGTGCTTTAAGTGAAGAGTGCTATTTTTGTGTTGTGCGGGTTGCTGCCTAGAAAGAGCATTTTAGATCAATCACTTATGTTGCCGTAGACAGCAGAGAGCAAAGAGCTAACTAGATTTTTCAGAATTTTTCTGGAAACCGAACTTAAATCAGGGCTGTAGAAAATAAGAATAGTTTATTATTAATGATTTCTCCATATTATGTTTTTAAAATGCATGTGCCATCCTTATCTTTAATTCAAAACATTAACATCCCCTTTGTTCTCCTTGCAACAACATCTCTTCCTTGATGACACATGCACAGGCACAAGGGCTGGTTTCAACCCCTCATCTACAGAAACTTCAACAAACAACAACAATCCAATTAAGTTCAGATGGACATTGCAATGATTGCATTTTCTGTTTATGCCTATTACACTCTTAAAAATAAAGGTGGTTTAAAATGTTCTTCACAGCAATGCCATAGAAGAACCATGTTTGGTTCCACAAAGAACCATTCAGTCAATAGTTCTTTAAAGAAAAATCTCTTTCTTATCTTTTTATAATCTGAAGAACCTTCTTTCGCCACAGAGAACCTTTTGTGAAACAGATGTTAATGGTTCTTTATGGAACCATTTAGACAAAAAAGGTTCTTCTATGGCAGGGGTGTCAAACTCAGTTCCTGGAGGGCTGCAGTCCTGCAGAGTTTTGTTCCCACCCTGCTTCAACACACATACTATGCAGTTTTCAATTAAGCTTGAAGGACTTGATTAGTTTGGGTCAGGTGTGTTTAATTAGAGTTGCATCTAAACTCTGCAGGGCTGTGGCCCTCCAGGATTGGAGTTTGACACCCCTGTTCTATGGCAGTGATTCTCAACTCCAGTCCTCGGGGCCCACTGCTCTGCACATTTTGTATGTTTCTGAATCTGACACACTCAGTTAAGTTCATGGAGCTTTCTCCTAACGAGCTGATTATCTGAATCAGGTGTGTTAAATGAAGGAGACATACAAAATGTGCAGAGCAGTGGGCCTCGAGGACTGGAGTTGAGAATCACTGTTCTATGGCATTGTGAAGCACCTTTATTTTTAAGAGTGTATGCAAAAATAATTTTTTAAAAGGTATTTGAACAGTTGTGTGGCTGCAGTGTGTGAAAACAACCAGCCTATAATTGTAAAAACCCACCCACTCATTTTTGTTATAATCCCAATAAATTATAAACAGTCTCTCTGAAAAAAAAAAACGGTAACACTTTACAATAAGGTTCATTAGTTAACATTAGTTAACCACATTAGTTAACATGAACTAATAATGAACTGCACTTATACAGCATTTATTAATCTTTGTTAATGTTAATTTCAACATTTACTAATACATTATTAAAATCTTGTTAACATTAGTTAATGCAGTGTGAACTAACATGAACAAACAATGAACAACTGTATTTCCGTTAACTAACGTTAATGAAGATTAGTAAATACAGTAACTAATGTATTGGTCATGGTTAGTTCATGTTAGTTAATACATTAACTAATGTTTAACTAATGAACCTTATTGTAAAGTGTTACCAAAAAAACATATTCTGGGAAAAAAAATATGTAAAGTTCTCTATGTTTAGGGATCAAAATCAACACTTTGTGTGTGAACATCAGCTCCAAACAAAGTAAGTATCATGTGTTTGTTTTCAAATTTGTCACCCTAGGCTGGTTGGCTGGTTTTAGCTGGTCAGCAGGCTGGTTTTAGAGGGGTTTTGACCTGACCAGCTTAGACCAGACTGGGAGACCGCCTGGTTTTAGCTGTTTTTTTTTTTCAGCAGGTTGAAAGTGCTTCTTGGCACTGTGTAAGGCTAATGTTGCTAAAGCTCATTGAAAGATCATTGTCTCTGCCCATTTTCACTGATGCTGCCTTCACATGCTACCAGAATGATCGTAAATAAGAACGTGGTAGTTAAAAATTGCATATGGAAGCAATGTGAAGTCAACCTGCTTGATTTTGTCGAGCTCATAGGGGTGAGCGGGGCACAACCTAACGCGGGGTTAATTGTAACACACGTGGTTCAAATACACACACTAGCATAACCAAATTTACGGTATTTACTAGTTGCCATAGCAACACTATGCAGAGAAAAAAGATCACCAAAATTCAAAAGCATTTTGAAGATATCGCTGAATATTTATTTTACCATAGTAAAAGTACATTTCTGGCTGAAGTAAACTTTTCATTTCAGCTGGTCATAGCTGGTCGCCAGGCTGGTTTTAGAGGGGTTTTGGCCATTTTTCCAGCCTGGTCTTAGCTGGTCAGGCTGGAAAACCACCAGCTAAAACCAGCCTGACTAGCCTGGCCAGGCTGGGAGACCAGCTAAAACCAGCTACTTCCAGCTTAAACCAGCTAATACCAGCCAACCAGCCAAGGCTGGTTTTAGCTGTTTTTTTTCAGCAGGGAGTTTTTAGTATTCATTTAAAGTTAGACAAAACTGCTATTATTTTAATCTCCAATTTGTTATTTATCAGTTTAGATAGTTTATTAATGCTTGACAAACCAGCAGAAGACACTAACCTGTTTTGAAACTCCAGTCGCGCAGATGGGGAACGTTGTAACACTGTGTTACAAAATGCCCCGCTGTTATTAAACTATGCTATTCTATGACATATGCAATTTACACTATTTACTTCTAAGGATTTTGATAAGAAACCACAAGAAACAGGTGAATAAAGGCTGACAATCAGTGTTTAATGTTCAGATGTTATTATTTCAAGAAAAGTATTTTGGCTCGTTTATGTGTGTTGTGTTCTATGAGAGCTGTGTGTGGAGGGATGGGAGTGTTTTTCTGAATGTCTATATGTGTTTCATTTATTTGTCCACATTGTTTTGAACTACTGTACAGCTGTGTGTTGCGATCAGGGCCGTTCAAAGCATTGTTGCGATATGTTCATTGTCAAACTCCAAAATTAGACCATTTTTATTAAAAAAAGAAAAACGTAATTACTTCATTTGAAAAAGTTAACACATGTATTTTACTGACAAAATATTTTAGTTTGTTGTGTATATTTTTTTAATTCGATCAGATAACATTTTAAGTTGTCATATGGTCGTGTTACAACGTGCCCCTCAGATGTTACAATGTACCCCATCTATGGGGCATGTTGTCACGTTTCATTTCCTTTTTTTGAGGTGAATAACGAAAAACGTATACACTGTAAATATGAAACAAAGCGATATATCTGTACTAGACAAGTGTGAAAATAATGTGGAAAAAAATTGTACTCTGAACCCCAAGTGGATTTACATAAACCGCGAAATTCAAAAAGTGTTAGGTTGTGCCCCGCTCTCCCCTAATCGCAAGTGGGACTTATAATTCTTAAACTTGCAATTCATAAACACGCGTTTATTATGCACAGAGAAATCAGATGATTGACTTTTAATCTGATTCTGGTTCAAACATATAAGACTACCACTACTAAAAGTTTTTGACATTTTCAGTGTGTGAGATTGTCCTGTTTTGTTTTGCCAGCTCTTGAAACTTTGCCCTGTTCTGAAAAGTTTTAGAGAGTTTTAAAGAGGCCTTTGGATTGGCCCCACTGAGGATCCTTAGTGAGCCTTGTTAGAGCACCACAAAGATGATTAAATATTCAGTGTATATAAAAATTATACATGTAAAAATGTAAGTTGAATGCAGGATTTGGGTTCAGCAAACTTCAGCAATATACCAACATCTATTTCATGTAAAATATGAAGCTGGCTCACAAGAAAGCCCACAAACAGTTTGCTGAAGACAACCTGTCCAAGAGCATAAATTACTGGAGCCATGACCAGTGGTCTGATGAGACTATAAGATAAACTTGCATGAGTGCTGCTGGTACTGGGGAGCTGCAGTTCATTGAGGGAAACATGGATTCCATTATGTACTGTACATTCTGAAGCAGAACATGATGCCTTACATCTAGAAACTAGGCCGAACGGCAGGTTTCTAACATGATAACGATCCCAAACACAACACCAAGATGACAAATGCCTTGCTGAAGAAGCTGAAGGTGATGGGGTGGTCAAGTATGTCTCCAGACCTGAACACTATTAAGCACCTCTGGGGCTTCCTCAAGTGTAAGGTAGAGAAACACCATGTGTCTAACGTCCAGCAGCTCCATGAGGAGTGGAAGAGGATCCCAGCAACAACCTGTGCAGCTCTGGTCAATTCCATGCCCAGGATGATTGAGGCAGTGCCAGATAACAATGGTGCTAACACAATATATTGACACTTTGGACAAGTTCACTAAGGGTGTACTCACTTTTGTTGCCAGCTATTTTGACAATAATTGCTGTATGTTGAGTAATATTCAGGGGACAATAAATATATACTTCTATACAAGCTGCACATTGACTACTCTAAAATATATCCAAGTTTCATTTCTATTTTACTGTCCCTTGAGCAGATATACTAAAATGTTTGCTGAAATGTCAGGGGTGGACTCACTTTTGTGACATACTGTACATAATATAAATGTCATTAAAGTTTCATTCACATAATTATAGACAAGGTTCACTAAATTCATATTTGTGTAACAAAAAGGCATTAATATGTGATATTTACTTAGAATGTTTAGTAATACATATGGGAACTCGCCTGAGAGACCAATCATCTCTAAGCCTTATTCAAAAGGCCAATGAACATTGGCGAGTGGTATTTGCGTGCCAGGCCACTCCCCCATACATACGGGTATATAAGATGGTAGCGCGCACCACTCATTCAGATTTTTCGCTTCGAAGATTTTTCATGCTCGAGCCGCTGCATTCAGCATTTCTCTTCAAGGAAAGAAATACAGAGTTCTTCGAGTTCATCACTCTCTCTTCGCTGGTGCGCTGCCAAAACTAAAAGAGCTATTTCTGTTTGGCAGCCACCAGCAGACCTCCCGCGGGCTGCCGTTTTCACGGCAATCAAGCCGCCTGCATTCCAGCGAGCAAGCCCCGTCGAGTGCACAGCCGCCCCGCGGCTTCTCCCTGGGCAGTCCGGGAGCTAAAAGAGTAAATTTCTCGCGGCCGTTTAGACGCTCTTTTCAGAATGCCTTTTCGGCCGTGCGCTTCGGGATGTGATAGTTTCCTCTCCTCTGCGGACGGACATGATCTCTGCCTCACGTGTTTGGGATTCGAGCACGCTGAGGCGGCGCTCATGGATGGTTCATGCCCGCACTGCGATCGCATGACCATGGCCACGCTGAAGTCCCGCCGCTCGTTCGTGAGCCGGCTCCCCCCGCCTTCCTCCCGCGATAAGTCGTTGAGCCGTCAAAGCTTTTCAGCCACCGCGGCGAGATGCGGGGGGGACTTAAGAGTTACAGTGCAGAACGCACCGCTGGCCAAGAAAGCCCTGCGGTCTTCTGCATCACAGCGTGACTCCGTCGAGTTCCCGCAGCAGTACGCTTCCTTGCCCATCGGGCTGAGTGTCTCTTTCGGTGCTCCTGCAAATGATGAGATGTCTATCGCAGCATCAGAGGGAGAGTCGGAGGGCGAGGCGGACGCATCGGCGGCGCGGCCCCCTCCAGAGGTGGTCGCTCTGTCTGATGCGGACGTTGAGCTTTCGGCTATGCTTCTCCGGGCCACCAGAGGGATCGTTCTGGAGGTGCCTCCGGTGCCTTCAGCCGACCCTTCTAGGCTGGATGATTGGTTCCTGGGGAGGGCTCCTTCTGAAAAGAAGTCCACTGTCGAGGACTTCGCCCAGCAGTTCTCGACAGTCCAGAAGCAGAGCCTACCATCCCGCCGCCGGTGGCCCAACCTCCGCCTGCTTGTCGCCGAGGGCGCCCCCCCGCAGCCTCCACAAAACCTGCTCCGTCCCCAGCCGAGCTACATGAGGCAAGGATGGCCTCTCGACATCGAACTGGCCGTGGGAGAGGTGCGCCGCCCGCCTCTCAGGGACCAGCTAAAAACACCCGCAAGAGATCTGCGAAACGTCCCTGACACGGGCAACCCAGAGGTGGAGAAGATTGCTCTTCGGGCGACGAGAACATCTACGTCCCCACTCCCGGTGGAAGGCCGGGAGTTGCTGTGTACTATGACGCTGCCGTCGACCCACGGGTCGGCGGTACCCAAACCTTCACAGAAAGAGCTAATTTTCTCACCTCTGGGGTCTCTGCCCCGTGTTCCCGTCTCGAGCGGCACTACATTGCCCTCTCGGAACCGGACCCGGAGCCCTCTTTCGCCAGCGCGGGAACCAGGGAAGAAGGTAAGCACTGCTCACAGCAGTCTGACTTTTCTCCAGGACGTTCTTCCTTCTGGGTTCAGTCCCCTTCCCGTTCCCCCCCCAGGCTGCCCCACCACGGTCACGTCGGTCAACGTTCCCTTGATACCCCTGGCGACGCGGCTGGGAGCCTGGCTTCAGCTTCCCAGCCCTTCACGGTGGTTGATTTGGATGGTACGTCTCGGCTATGCGCTTCAGTTCACCAGGCATCCACCCAGGTACAGAGGCGTCCTTTTCACTACTGTCCATTCGGACACGCATGCCGCTGTCCTGCGTGCGGAGGTCACAGTCCTACTGGTGAAGGATGCGATCACCCTGTCCCTCCAGCCAAGATGAAGTCAGGGTTTTACAGTCCCTACTTCATCGTGCCCAAAAAGAGTGGTGGGTTAAGACCCATCCTGGACCTCAGAGTCCTGAATCGGTCCCTTCTCAGGCTGCCGTTCAAGATGCTGACAACGAAGCGCATGCTTTCATGCGTTCGTGCCCAGGATTGGTTTGCAGCCATCGACCTGAAGGACGCGTACTTTCACGTTTCGATTCTACCTCGCCACAGGCCCCTTCTGCCGTTTGCGTTTGAGGGTCGAGCGTATCAGTACAAGGTGCTTCCATTTGGCCTGGCCCTCTCTCTCCGCGTCTTCACGAAGGTCGCGGAGGCTGCCTTGTCCCCTCTTTGGCAGACAGGCATCCGGATCCTCAACTATCTCGATGACTGGCTTTTGATAGCTCACTCACGGGATCTGTTGTGCGAACAGAGGGACCTGGTGCTTCGGCACCTCAGCCATCTGGGCCTTCAGGTCAACCGGGAAAAGAGCAAACTCTCCCCAGTGCAGAGGATCTCTTTTCTCGGTGTGGAGCTCGACTCGGTCAGTATGACAGCCCGCCTCACCAACGAGTGCGCTCAGTCGATGCTGAAGTGTCTGGAGTCGTTCAGACACAAGACAGCGGTTCCTCTCAAAACATTTCAGAAGCTCCTGGGGGATATGGCAGCTGCAGCCGCGGTCACGCCGCTGGGCTTACTTCATATGAGACCACTTCAGCATTGGTTACACGACCGAGTCCCGAGACGGGCATAGCACCGTGGCACACTCCGGATTGGCGTTTCCCCGCAGTGTTGCCGTCTGTTCAGCCCGTGGTCAGACCCTGCCTTCCTTCGGGCCGGAGTGCCCATGGGACAGGTGTCCAGGCATGTCGTGGTTTACACGGATGCCTCCACCACAGGTTGGGGTGCTGTGTGCAACGGGCAAGCAGCATCGGGCTCCTGGACAGGACCTTGACTGCAGTGGCATATCAATTGCCTCGAGTTGTTGGCTGTGCTTCTGGCCTTTCCGACCGATGTTGCGCCAGAAGCACATGCTTGTTCGCACCGACAGCACTGCGACTGTGGCCTACATCAATCGCCAGGGCGGTCTCCGCTCTCGTCGCATGTCACAACTCGCCCGCTGTCTGCTCCTCTGGAGTCAAACGTGGCTAAAGTCGCTACGTGCCATTCACATTCCAGGGGAACTCAACCGTGCAGCCGATCAGCTCTCACAGCAGTCCACCCACCCTGGAGAATGGCGACTCCACCCCGAGACAGTCCAGCTGATTTGGAGTCATTTCGGGGAGGCCCAGATAGATCTGAGATAGATAGATCTATGTAACGTCTCCGTTCCCTCCTTCAGGGAACGAGGGTTACCTACGTAACCTAGATGTTATGCTTTGATTTGGACTATAAAGTGTTTATAAAGAAGTTTTCTTGAAGAAAATAATAGGCTACTGTTGCATTACTGAAAATGAAAAAGTGAATAGTTTATTAGTGAAGAAATAATACTGTTTTTATTGCTTGTTATAATATTTCTTATTCTGTTATAAGTATTGCCCATTTATTTTTTATTGAGTTAAAACACATGCAATATCAAAGCAGGGGCATGGTGCTCCACAGGAGTGGGCATAAACAAAAGGGCCAAAAGACAACTGCCACAACTCAGATAGTGATATTATCTACATTGTGGATGCGCATGGTTAACTGCAAACTGGGGAAACCATGAGAAAATCATGTTATACACTTGGGCAAGTTGGTTTTTTGATGAATTTAAACCCATCCAACTATCTCAAGTCTCTCTGTTTGTTTATCTATAACTCACAAACCCTGCCTTTGTTTAGAGGAACTAGTCCAAAAGAAAAAGGTGATGAATTGTTCTCAGCCAGCCGAACCTCCCACTGCAGCCTGTCATCAGTGTGTGTGTCATGGAACCAGCTTCAGAGATGTGTATCGTCTGCTGTGACAGCACTACACTTCTACCTGAACACAAAGCTGTGCTGAGTTATTCTGAGCCGAGTGGACGGGCGTTATTCCAACAGCAAGGGTGAAGAGTTGTGCTAGTGCTGCATGATGAAGAGATATTTTACAGCGACCTCTGAACTTTTCTCAGTATGTGTGGCTGGGCCTTGACTATTTTGGTTTCCTCAAATGAGAGGGAATGACAGAGACTTCAAAGCTCTGTAGCAAACTTTGTTCCCTAACTCAAAACTTAAAAACATAGACAGTTTAATTATACATAATAGGCACATTATGGAGTTATATTATAAATGTGTAACTCTTCTTCTGTAAACTAGAGATCACCTACCACTCTGCCTTACCACAAATCAATTGGACTATGGGTAAATTTAACAGAACAATATTAAAGAATTTCACTTCCAGAACAAAAAAATGACAGATAATTTACTCACTCCTTGTCATTCAAGATGTTCATATCTTTCTTTTTTCAGTCGTAAAGAAATTATGTTTTTTGAGGAAAACGTTTCAGGATTTCTCTCTATATAGTGGACTTCTATGGTGCCTGTAAGTTTAAACTTCCAAAATGCAGATTAAATGCAGCTTCAAAGGGCTCTAAATGATACCAGCCAAGGAAGAAGGGTCTTATCTAGAGAATCGATTGGTTATTTAAAGAAGAAATTGACAATTTATTATCAATATGTTCCTTTTAACCCTTAAATGCTTGTCTAGCTCTGCGTGAACTCTGTTCAAGATAGTTAGGGTAGGTCGAAAAACTCCCATCTCATTTTCTCCTCCAACTTCAGAGTTTTTCGACATACCTTAATTGTCTTGAACCGGAATACACAGAGTTCACGCAGAGCTAGACAAGATAAGCATGTGAGGTTAAAAAGTATATAAATTCTATTTTTATCAGAAAATAACTAATCGTTTCACTGGATAAGACCCTTCTTCCTCGGCTGGGACCATTTATAGCCCTTTGAAGCTGCATTGAAACTGCATTTTGAAAGTTTAAGCTCAGGGGCAACATAGAAGTCCACTATATGTAGAGAAATCCTGAAACTTTTTCCTCAAAAAACATAATTACTTTCCTTACAAAGAAAGAAAGACATGAACTTGACATGATCTTGGATGACAAGGGGGTGAGTACATTATCTGTACATTTTTGTTCTGGAAGTGAACTTCTTTAACAATGCTGACCAAAAAAAAATAGCCTACCTTGCTGTTAAAAAGTTAATGTTAAATAGACTTGTGCATTTGACAGAGGGTTACATTGCATTTAATGTATACATTCCCTGGGAATCAAACCCAAGACCATGACGTTGTTAGCACTATGCTTTACAATTTAACACCAGTGTTGGGAAATGTTACTTTTAAAAGTAATGCATTACAATATTGCATTATTCCTTAAAAAAGTAACTAATTGAGTTACTTAGTTTACTTTACGTAGTTACTTTGGTTACTTTTCATGGAAGTAAATTAAGCTTCTAGCGTTAGTTCTGGCAGGTCACGTGAGTCAAGCTCGCATCAGCTGACTCTCAGCTGATCACATCTACCTATAGGAATGCTACTCCTATCACAGCATTTATATATAAGCTGCATTTAGTATTATTCAGTAGCTTTTTCGCTTGCTCAGGAGCAAACAAGACGGTCGGCGAATTCTGCTCTAGAGGCGTTCAATCAGGTTTTTGCAACAGGAGTTCATTTCTCAGTTTTCACCAAATTCAAGTTTGTGAACTTGAACGAGAATTCGCCGCGTTGACTGTTTAAGCCGATAGACTCGGTTGTGACCTGTGCAAGCACTGCGCTCACTTTATAAATATTGATATATAGCCTTTGTCCGCAATGTCTGCAATTTATCGCTGAAGTCTAATGTGCCTGGATCAACAACATTTTTACACAAGATCTACTTCCATGCTAGAAGCTAAGCTAAGTTTCTTATTTAATTCATTGCCTATGCTATGTTGGCAAATATAATGTCATATAAATGTTGCTCGTGTTTAAGGTAACGTTAGTTGTTCTGTAACATGTTTGTTTGGTAGGCAAGCTGTGGCTTTAGACTAGAGACCTGCGTGGGACGGATTTTTCAGTTCAGCTCCCACAAGATTCTGTTTTGACATGCTGCATGAATGGGCAGGGAGTTGTGCCAGAACAGAACTACCCCGGCAAATCAAAATTGTATGCTAATGTCTATCATTTTGACGATAGTGGTCCTGACAGAACCATAAAAAACATTTACTTTTGTGTTACTTTTTCTCATCTATGAGCTGGGCTTGCTTGTTTGTTTTTAATATAACTTGCCTACCAAACAAACATGTTACCGAACAACTAACGTTACCTTAAACACGGCCACAGCCATATCACCCTGCAGCCCAAGACCGGTTGCTCACTGAAGCTAAGCAGGGCTGAGCCTGGTCAGTACCTGAATGGGAGACCTCCTGGGAAAACTAGGTTGCTGTTGGAAGAGGTGTTAGTGAGGCCAGCAGGGGGTGCTCACCCTGTGGTCTATGTGGGTCCTAATGCCCCAGTATAGTGACGGGGACACTATACTGTAAAAGGCACCATCCTTCGGATGAGACGTTAAACCGAAGTCCTGACTCTCTGTGGTCATTAAAAATCCCATGGCACTTCTCGTAAAGAGTAGGGGTGTAACCCCGGTGTCCTGGCAAAATTCCCTCCACTGGCCCTAGTCGATCATGGCCTCCTAATAATCCCCATTCATTGAATTGGCCCCATAACTCTCTCCTCTCCTCTCCACCTGTAGCTGGTGTGTGGTGAGCACACCGGCGCCGTTGTACTGTGGCTGCCGACGCATCATCCAAGTGGATGCCACACACTGGTGATGGTTGAGGAGAGATCCCCCATATGACTGTAAAGCGCTTTGGGTGTACGGCAATACACAATGAAAGCGCTATATAAATGCATCATTCATAACAAAAGGTTCTATTTTGGCAAATGTAAAAGCACTTTCACACCAAAAGTGAAATGAATAAGCCAGGTCATTTTTGCTTATTAGTATAGTTGAACTGGATCATCAAAGGTCAGCAGCACAGACATTGGTTAATAAAATGGTATTAAATACATAAAGGATTTTTGTGTTATTTAACAGATTTAATTATTGCATTATTATTGTTTTCAAACAGTTAAACATTTATTTCTCTCTCACACACAAAACATTAATAAATACTATATGCATATAAAGTTAGATACATAGCCACATTTAAAATATCATTATACCATAGCTAAGTTTTCACATCCATTTTGGTGCTGCTGTATGTATGCCACATGTTACTAGTGATGGTGCTCATATACGAAGTGAAGAAAACACTGGTTCTGTCTGCATATGGTGCGTAAGGCTGATGGTTTGGATGGCGTCTAATTAAAGTGTGTGCAGGCTCAGTGGGGGAGCCACAGACACCGGAGCACGGCTGGGCCATGATTGATTTCGACTGTCACGACACTCAGCTGGGCATCACCGTGCCCTCCCGAATAAAGGATTACAACGTCTAGCCATAACTTTCCATGGCATTGTTTGCCCTGACATCAAAGCACAACAGGGCACATTAGCATTTTTAATCAGTTGCAGGGCTCCAAGCTGGCACAGGACGCCAGATCGCTTTCATCAGAGCGGCCTGTCGCCACAGCCACCCCGCCCCCCATCCCAACATTACTCTCTCACTTGCAGGAAAGCCAAACAAAACGACTCCATTTGAGTGAGCAAAGTGACCCGTCGCAGGAAATTAGCGAGACCCTTCCATGTGCATCAAGTGTTTTGATGAGCTTATCCATGGTACCACTTTTCATCCTGCAGTGGTAGATGGGGAGAAAGAGAAAGTGGGCTTACTCTTGTGTACAACAAAACTTTTTTCTTAAGACTAAAATGTCTTATGAAAAAAAAAGACCCAAATAGAGACTTACAGACTTAAGTTTGAAAGGGGTGGATAGCATAGCTACACTCTTAAAAAATAAAGGTGCTTCATGATGCCATAGAAAAACCATTTTTGCCTAAATGGTTCCATACAGAATCTTTAACATCTGAAGAACCTTTCTGTTTCACAAAAGGCTCTTTGTGGCGAAAGAAGGTTCTTCAGATTATAAAACGGTAAGAAAGAGATGGTTCTTTGTGGAACCAAAAATGGTTTTTCTATGGCATCTGTAAAGAACCTTTTAAATCACCTTTATTTTTAAGAGCGTAGACTCATTTTCTGAGAAATATTTGAGTTCATGTTAAGATCTTATGAGGCTGACTTTGTGAATCTTGGCAAATCTAATACATGGAAAATTTGGTAAATTCTGAAATTCTACAGAGTACAGAGATTACTAAGAACATTTCTAAGTAGAAACATTTCTCCAAACATCTCAATTTGCTCTACATTTAATTGCATTGATGCCATTGAGGAGAAACCGAGATATTAAAGATGTTCTTTCCCCCTATAGGAGAATATTTTTCACAATATTTTCTCTTTCTCTCTATATAATTGTATTTCATAAGCTTAAACTGTGTTTTAAATGCTGGCTACTGGTGCCACTATAAAATGTCTTAACTAACAAAGGTAACCAAATGCTTCGTCAAAATATCTTTTTTTGTGATCAACAGAAAAAAGAAGCCCATACAGGTTTGGAACAACATGAGGGCAAGTAAATGATGGCAGAATCTTTATTTCCGTGTCAACTCTTTAAACAGAATAACTTTCTTGGTCAACCAGCTTGACCAGACACTGTTCTGGCTGGTCATCTTTACTTTCACCTTCAAAATAAGCTTTACAAGTGATACATTTGTACTTAGATATTATTCTTTGGGTGTTTTTAACATAATATTTGTTTCCAGTATGCACTGGCAGCTTGATTATATCAATAAAGTAAGATATAATAATCAAGAAACATATGGAACTTCTTCTGTCCTGCAACCCAGCAGCAAAAAAGTATTTGCATATTTGCTTTGTTGATATGGACAGGGCAGGAGTTTTCTGTAAAACTACAGTGAATCTAAATATGGGTCAGATACCCCCTTCCACAACAAACATTTGTGAGTCAAGGGGGGAACATGCTTTGGAAAACACATACCATCTGCTAAACAATGCGTGTCACAGGCCTATTAAAACTTCATCACAAGGAAGCTGCCTTTAAAGACAGCAGTACATTAACCTCAAATGAGCCTCCGAGCTCCAAACAATGCCAGCAGAAATAGAAGAAAATGTCATGATTAAGACAAGTCCAGTTTGTCATTCTGTTTGGTCATGTTGTTGAAGATGTCATTTCCACTCACAGAGGGCTGTCAGCTCCATAACTTTGGCAAAGACATGAAAGCAGAAGATTAGATGGCCTTTGAAAAGCAAATGCTAATTTATATGTAAGTGTGACACTAGCGTCAAACTGAATAGCCAGTAAGACTTCAGAGGCGTTATTATCCCAGCGAGGTGTCTTATCTCTCATACACCAACCGGCATCTTCAGCAAAACTGGCAACCGCTTGGAACAGAGGCGGCTTTCATACGGCAGCGGTCCAGGGCAGCCTATCAGATTTACAGAAGTCTATCAGCCACCAGTAAAAAACACAACGTGTCTGTATTCCATCTACATGCTGTTTCTTTGTATCACATTTTTTTCCCCATCTCATTATTGTTTAGCTCGAAATATAGAGCCTTTGAAGTGTGTCTTCAAAGAAGGAAGAGCCGTACACTCATTTTTGTGAAGCTACTGTTTTTAGAAAATCTTGACTGCAGTTAGACCGTGTTATTCTTTGGAACCTCTGATCAAAATGATAAAAAAGCAAGAAAGATCACCTGCCCAATATCCTGTTTAATTGCATTCTTAGAAAAGCCAAATCTCTACTTTGCATTTTCGTGACCTAGATATCAATATCTTACGAAAATATCTAATATATAGCGTTTAACAAGCCAAGGTCATGATAGGTACTTAAATGATTAGTCTGGGTTAAATACAATTTACTTACCACAGACAATGATTCTGACTTGCTTCTCAATTTATAAAAACAAACAACAGAGTAATTTAGAGCAATGTAATATGTGAGCAATGTAATTTGTCGATTTGTAAGCAGCTGTCAAATAAACAAATGATGAAGAAATGAAAAGAAAAGACAGGGAAAGACAGGAAGGGTGCTTTAATATTTCAAACGTTCTCATTCAAAACTTAACATGTTATTGATCCAACTGCTACTATGTTCACTTCCTGACTGCGAGAAAAAAAACAGCTTCTTTCCGTAAGAAATCCAATACTTTTGTGTTAAGCATGTGAGGAAGTAAAAATTTTGAAAGGACTGTAGTATTGTATTAAATTACCTTGATTAGATTGTTTTTAATATGAATATACTGTAATTTATCATGATGAATGATGCAAACCAGGTGAGAGATATTGCAATTGTACCACTTAGCGCTAATGGAGCACTGTCCCAAACAGTGTTGAGGAAAGTTACTTTTAAAAGCAATGCATTACAATATTGCACTATGCCGTTAAAAAAGTAACTAATTGCATTACCTTGGTTGGTTGTGCATCTTTTTCTTCCACACTTTTTCCTTCCACTCAACTTTCTGTGAACAGCCAGCTTCTTTGGTAATGAATGTTTGTGGCTTACCCTCCTTGTAAAGGGTGTGAATGATTGTCTTCTGGAAAACTGTCAGATCAGCAGTCTTCCCCATGGTTGTATAGCCTAGTGAACCAAACTGAGAGGCCATTTGGAAGGTTTAGGAAACATTTGCAGGTGTTTTGAGTTGATTAGCTGATTGGCATGTCACCATATTCTAATTTGTTGAGATAGTGAATTGGTGGGTTTTTGTTAAATATGAGCCAAAATCATCACAATTCAAAGAACCAAAGACTTAAACTACTTCTTAAATGAATTTACTTAAATGAATATTTCCACAACATTCTAATATATTGAGATGCACCTGTAATGTACTTTTTATGGAAAGTAATGCAGTATGTTACTTTTGCGTTACTTTTTGTCACCTGGGCTAGACTGGCTTCTTTGGTTTTTAAAACAACAACAAAAGGTAAATGTAAATGCCCTTTCACACCAAAAGTGAAATTAATAAACCTCAGCCTGAAGGAAGTGCCTCTGCTCCTCACTCCCAATTTCTCTCAACATGGGACAGGAGTGGTGTCAATGAAAAAATTGGAAAACAAAGTAACTAGCATTATTTATTTGAAAAATAAATATTTGGTTGTAAATTTAAAACTATTTTACAAGTTACTTCAAAAATGTAATCTGATTACGTAACTCATAATACGTTACTCCCAACCTGGTCCCGGGTGGGCTCAGGTCTTTGTCTGATATTTAGGCCCTGCTTAGGAGCAGGACATTCCAGAGGGATTAAACGCAGCAGTCGACATCACTGTACTCTGTGTAACCTAAGGAATCTAAAGAGACCACACTTGTGACATTGAATCACTTTCAATTTTTTATATTAAAGCTGAAACATGGAAATTTAATCTGCTGGTGACAGTAATGTTTTTAAGAATGCAAAAGTTGTCTTGATTATTAACTGAAATTTCTTAATTCCCAACTGAAGATTAGCACAACAGGTGTATAGATACAATAGGAACAGATACAATAGATGCATACACACATACAGCGCTTTGACCCTTAAAAAATACTTAGCGCACCTTTAATTAACCATTGCACAAAAGCACAGCTCCTCTTCTTCCTTGTCCTTTTTGCTTTTCCAACCCTTTGACACAATCACTCCTTCCTGTCCCATGTGACATCTGAGAGAAGAGAACAAACAGTAAAGCTCAGTCCCTTTCAGTAGCATCCTGCTTGATGGACTTTAAAGAACAGGAAGCAGACTGTTCTTTTTATGGCCAGCGAGCTTATGTGGATAAAGAGAACCCAAAAAGAGCAGAGAGAAAAGCTGTGCAGTCCAGGTCCTGCTGCGTTATTTCAAGTGTAGTTTTAATAAAATTACAATTGCACACAGCAGAAAAGACACCTGCAACTGCTAAGAAGTGGAAAACTGCCTCCAACCTTTCTGTTTTATCTTAGTGGACAAATAATGAAAGAGCCATGAGCTCATGGACATGTTTAAAATTGAGGTTAGAGCATGCAGTCATCGAACTGCGATCAAACAGAACAAGTTTTCCTCCCAATAAAGCGACAGAGAACATTGGACTGTTTTTCATTGACAGACAGCTCATCAGAATCACTCACAAGTCAGCAATAAAATGAGATGGCTTCCAGCTGCTTTAGATTTCTTCATCTTCTCTTCTGTCTCAAACAAATAGACTATTCATTTTTAAGTAAATGCAAGACCCAAAGGGGTGTTCATCTGAAAAATTATGAAAAAACTTGGTTAAACACAGCAGAATTGCACAAGGTATTACCTGGGTCCATGAGAATTTAACTTAAAATTGTGATCACAGTAAGAGGTCTACATCCTTGACAGATCTTCTTCATAACAAGTCAAGTAGGCCTAGTGAGAGAGAGCTCTCTGGTCAGACATGGTGACATTGCACTGGAGAAAAAGGAGAGTTCCTATTAGGAGTCCAATTAGGAGTAATGCAATTACTCTTTTAACATGTTGCCGCCGGTACATGTTCCTCAGCCATTGCTTGTGGCAGCCTGATACAGACAGGTAGAGTTAGAGCAAATAAAGTCTGCCACGCTTTGCCTTAAAGAAGCTCAGAAGACCATCTATTTTAAAAATGTAACAAGGGAGAAAAGCGCTTATACAAAGAATAGTTCTTAAATCGCATGCAGACACACACACACACACACACACACACACACAAAGCTTTGTCCCTGGTTCCCCAGCTGGTCAGGGTCACACAGACTCAGAGATCTTCATATCTTGCGATTAGCTTGTGTGCCTGTGAAGGAAGCCTTTGAAGTGACACCAAAGTCAGCCTCATGTATCTCTCATCTAGGATCTTTCTTTTAACACCAGAGTACCGACATTTCAGGCTTCTTCTCTTTGTGTGCATTATGCTTTGAATTCTTTTTAAACACTAATTTCAACATCTTCAAGGCTGCAGCAAAGCCTCATAGTTAAGATTCCTCCCTTTGACATCTTCCTTTCGAGCCAAACAACAAACGTTCAAAGGTAGCTCAACTCTTCAAACGTAACAGAGAGAGATGTGTGGCGTTTTGATGTTCTAGGTCATTGTCCTTTGGCATGTCTGTTGCCGTCTGCTGCTTCAAAATCAAGCTCATTATGTCCCATTAATACAGGCAGATAACTTTACTAAATTAAGATAATCTTAAAGGTCTCACCCTCAGTATCTCACCATCGTGTTTATGAAGTGGTCTAGTCTCAATTTTAGAATCTGATTAAATCAACGAAATTTTGACATTTTCTGAAGAAGTTGTGTATGCGTATACATATATGTCTGTATGTGTATATGTATGTATATTCATATATGTTTGTATGTATAAATATTTATTTGAATATTTATTTGTCCTACATGGACCTGCAGTGTTATTCGATTTGTAAAAAATTTCAGCCAAATCTCAAAATTGTCCTATGGTGTAACTTTTATAAATGAAAAAGAAAAGCATAAAAATCTTAATAAATACCTCTGCAGTCTTTTTTTTTTAATCATATATTTCTGAAAGCATAGGAACTTAATACATTTTGTCCTCTGGTGTGACACCATATTCTGATTTTAAATCGGCCAATTCCAGAAAAAAACTTTAATTAGTTGAGGATCCCATTTATGTCAAGCCCAAGCCATGTGCAGATGGTAAATTTTTGTCTTAAAATTGTTCAAATATATAACTTTTTTGGAACTAGTACAAAAGTGTTACGCTTTGTTGTCCTTTGGTGTGACACCCCTAAATTATATATTTGAAATAAAAACTGTATGTTAAACTACATAATCATGAAGAATTATGCAAATGTGTCTTGCCAACCGCTAATGAAGGGTTAGCTTGGAATAGCAAGGTCATTAATTGACACAAAAAGCTGAAACGTCCTATGGTGAGAGAAAATGTCCACTAGTGTGACGCCTGTTCTATCACACCACAAGAGAAAAATGTCACACCAGAGGACAAAGTCTCTTTAAGAATTTACATTTTAAATAATTGAAGATTTAATTTTCTTCTTTTTTTTTCATTTTCAATGTTCTCAAATGCAATAATTACAGATACAATTACAGATAAAACATAACATGTTTTAGCAGAAAACCTGTACTGTTATAAAGTATCATATCATATTTATATATAGTATATATAAAGTATCATATCTAGCTGTCAATTTTGTTGATGGAAATGATTTGTTATTAATTATTTGTTTTGTTTAAAAAATATGTTGATATTGTATCAAAATAAAACTTTCTCCTTTGACATGTTCAAAATTAAATAGAAATACTTTAATATCTACTATTTCTGCCATTTAGTGTGATGTAATGTCATGTGGAGTAACACATAAAACAACCATAGATTTGTTTTTATCTCAAAATATCTTTAAAAAAAACTGTTGAATATTACAATATATAAATATCACTAATCTTAAAATGGTATAATTTTCAGCAGTTCAGGACGAATGCAAAGTTTGTCTTGTTGTCAAAGTTCGTCTTGAAATTGTCCAACAAGTCACTGGGAAAAAAATGATGTTAATTATAATTTCATATTAAATAAATAACATGTACATATATTACAATAAGTGTTTAACAACAAAGATAAATCTCTCTCATGCTCTTTGTATTATTAAGAGTTTTCCCCCTTAATTTTACTGTCTCACACCATAGGACAAATGTATGGTACAGTTCAAGGAAAATGTTAAAAACAAAAAACAATGAAAGAAGTTAGTGACCCTTTATATTTTCTCAAAGATCAGATTTCATATTACATAAATATATGCATTTCTTTTTCAAAAGAGTATTTAACAAATTTACCACACACACACACACACACACACACACACACATGTTGGGTTTACATGTTTTATGGGGACATTCCATAGGCGTAATGGTTTTTATACTGTACAAACCGTACTTTCTATCGCCCTACACCTACCCTACACCTAAACCTAGCCCTCACAGGAGATTGTGCATACTTTTACTTCATCAAAAAAACTCATTGTGCATGATTTATAAGCCTGTTTCCTCATGGGGACCTGAGAAATGTCCCCACAAGGTCAAAATCTACTGGTATTCCTATCCTTGTGGGGACATTTGGTCCCCACAACGTGATGAATACCAGGTACACACACACACACACACACACACACACACACACACACACACACACACACACACACACACACATATATATATATATATATATATATATATATATACTGTTTATATCTAATTTATTTATTGAAACATAATATTTAATATGATTAGACAATAATAATATTAAATATGTACATAAATTGTATTTACACAGATTGAAGAGGCATGGTCTAGTATAACAGAGCTCAGCTGCATGAACATTAAAATCATAACATTGACTGAGTTTCCTCTTTAAGCTTGGGTCTAAGGCAACAACACGGCTGTTGAAAAAAAAAAAATCTTCTTCCCACTAGCTTTTGTCACTCAGCCCCTCCTGCATCCAAATGTGAGGGCTAATTTTCCTGTTTTTGCTAGGAAGATTTTACAGTTCACAAGATCAAACGCTGGCATAAGCACTTGGTTTGTTTACACCAGCCCACTAGTGAGAACTGAGCAAAATGGCTAATTTTTCACATTTAGGGAGGGGGTATTTCTCTCCCGCTACTAACCATTATCATCATCCTAGCGAGCTATCACTTCCACTGCAAATTGGTCGCCCTTACACCCAGTGCCTTTCCCTTTATCTTCTTGCTTCATTCTTCCGGTGCGTATGGGTCTTGCATTCCCTTCAAATCACTATCCAGCTCTAAACATTTCTAAGCATTGATCACCCTCACAAATCTTACCCCGTCTCACTTTCTCTCCCTTTGTGTACCAGAGCATTCACTCTGTAAAGAACTCCTCATGCGAGGTGAGAAGGATCGTGTGATCTCTCTCCAAGCCGGCTGCTCTCAGCGGCAGGTCTGGACGCAGTAGTGATGGGAGTGGTTGATCAGTGCCGAAGGAATCCTGCTGTTTCCTGCTTCTGATTCCAAGCCAGCAGAAGAGCTGGATGACTCTGGTGGAATGCTGGTGCAGGAGAATTTGGAACAATGTTTCACATTACCTCACACACTATAAACATAACCATCCAAAGAGAAACTCCAGTAACCCATCAAGGAGTCTGTGCTGTAATTGTCTGAATGTTCCAAAGTGGGGCGTTCAAGATAGATATAGTCTTTGAATAAGAAAGAAAACACAGCCCAAGGATAGATGGAAGAATATGTAATTAGCACATTTTTGTTTCCCTCATTTTCCCCATCTAAGATGGTTTTCTCATGATTAATTAAAGGAGTAGTTCATTTCCAGAACAAAAAAATGTACAGATAATTTACTCACCCCCTTGTCATCCGAGATGTTCATGTCTTTCTTTCTTCAGTTGTAAAGAAATTATGGTTTTTGAGGAAAATATTTTAGGATTTCTCTCCATATAATGGACTTCTATGGTGCCCCTGAGTTTGAACTTCCAAAATGCAGTTTAAATGCAGCTTTGAAGGGCTCTAAACGATCCTAGCCAAGGAAGAAGGGTCTTATCTAGTGAAACGATCGGTTATTTTCTAAAAAAAAAAAAAAGTTTATATGCTTTTTAACACTAAACGCTCATTTTCGTCTAGCTCTGAATGAACTCTGTGTATTCCTGTTTATGACATTTATGATGTTTAACCTTTTTTTTTTTTTGGGAAAGTGTAATTGATCTTCGTTGCATGTTCACTTTGTAAACACTGGGTTGGTACTTCTGCAGCAATGTAGGATGATTTTGAAGTTGAAAGAGAAAATGAGATGAGATTTTTTCAACATACCCTAACTGTCATAAACAGGAATACACACAGTTCATGCAGAGCTAGACCAAGATGAGAATTTGCTCTAAAAAAAGGTATATGAACTGTAATATTTTTTTAGAAAATAACTAATCGTTTCACTAGATAAGACCCTCCTTCTTTTGCTGGGATCATTTAGAGCCCTTTAAAGTTGCATTTAAGCTGCATTTTGGAAGTTCAAACTCGGGGGCACCATAAATATCCATTATATGGAGAGAAATCCTGAAATGTTTTCCTCAAAAAACATAATTTCTTTACGACTATCTGTAAATTTTTGTTCTGGAAGTAAACTACTCTTTTAAAGGAGATGTGTTGGATGCTAAAATGCTTTCTCCAATCCCAGTTTAATGTGCAGATATAATAATAAGATATAATAATGGCCGCTGGATTGCCAGTTGTGAAATATGGCCACATGAGGGCCAAGAGGGGTATTGGAATGTTTACAAATCTCTTAATCACTGATGGCTTCCACATACTAAGAATGTTGCATCTCCTTCCCCCTCTAGCCTACACATTATTGTGTTTATGCAGCCATGCAGGCATCACATGATGGTGTATTTTGTTGTTTCTCATATGAGGGCGTCGCAGAAGTCATACTGTTTAATCATTGAGGGGATGTTTGGATTTCCGTTGCACTTCACAGGGAAGAAACATGGCTGCTTCATCTTAACCCTTCAAACAAGAACCATATGTTTTTCTCTCCCACACCAACTACACCCCCCCCCCACCCCCCCCACCAGTATCCCCCAACCTACCCATAACCCATCCCCAACCCACACTACCCCCAACCGGCTTTCCATGAGAAATAGAGGCCCAAATATCTAAAAACACATGTGGTTAGCCATAAAAATTTGCACATGTACTCTTCCCCTCTAAGCTTGTGACCCCTCAACCGTATACCCATACCCTTGCAGAGCAGAGAAGAAAAGATAAAAAAAGCAATAAAAACAACAAAAATGAGGTCATGAGAAGAAAAACAAAACAATAAGAGGAAATGACGATGCACAACAATCGCACAGATCTTACAGCAGAGGGAAGTGAACAGGCATAGGCTGATTTCACATTTAATTGAAACTGGGCACCAAAAGAACAAGACAAACTTTACATATCAGCCTTTAATTCTTTCAACATAATGTTTTGAGGCAGAGCATCCCACTTTTTCCACCCTGTGGATGGAGATGCTATAATTGGGCACAATGCAGTTGTGTACGTAACGAAGAGGAAGAGAACAAGTACCAAACACTGAGGTACCCTCACCCAAGCCAGCAAAATAGAGATCCTGCGATGCCTAGTTCAGAAAGGGTGGGCAAGAAAGATCTCATTTGCTATCAAGGTTTGCAGTTGGAATGGCCTATCAGTTAAGCACATAGCTATTTGCCCTGCATTAAAGTTTACATACTATGTAGGTTACAAATACAATTTTTGCTCCACAGATTTCCCTCTCAACATCAGTTTCAAAAAGGACAGTTTTCTCCTGAAGTCTTAAAAGAAGAAAGACTTGCTCAAGGGAACACTTGACTCAACAATGGCAGTCGCTTCCTTTAAAGACTCCAAGGGGCTCTTCAGGTATACAGCGTGACCTTTCATGATGAAAGTGCAGAAAGTGGTATTTAAACAATATTGTGATGACCTTTCAATATAAAAGGCAGTATAAGAATTGTTCTGAAGCTATACACTCAATCAGGGGCTCCAAGAAAAAGCTGTTCAATAGCATTTTTGAAAGGGATCTGTCTTCTGTTAGCACTAAAAGCTTTAGCTTTTTTAACATACATAAAAAAGATGTTCATTATTTTTTCTTTCCTTTTACAACAAAATTACTGGTAAAACAAAAATAAGTTTAAAATAATTATTTATGGCAAATGTCTATATGTTGAGGCTTTGCAAACATACTGCACATATGGTATTGTATTCTGCATAAATATTGTAAAAGAGTAGCTTTTCCGAATAGTATTCAAAAAACAGTAGGTGAAAAGTACCTCAATGACCTGCTACTTCTGTTCAGATTCTGAAATGCACATTAATTAGACCATATACTATCCCATGAGGTCATGGGAGAGGATTTATGAATGACAATGAAGCGATGAAACTGATGCTGGTAGGTCACATGATTGTAAACAACTACAGATTTTTTTTAAATCTAATAATTAATGGTCGCAAAGTTTGTTCAAATTCAAATGTAATACCTACTCAGACAGTACATGATTTGGGACACCGGCAAGATTTTTAATATCCTTTCTTAGCTTTTTTTCTCGATTTGACTCCCAAATAAGAAAATATGAAATAAGTATTTAAAGGAAAAATTTTGCATTAAAAACACGTTTTAACACTGGATGGTAAATTTTGATGTTAAATCCACTATTGTCTAATATAGATTTGTTCTAGTCTATAGTCTATACAGCATTTAATGCAATTATACCAGAAGTAACTAAAGAAATTACAAAAAAAAAAACATTAAGAGTAATCCCTTTACTCTTTTTTTTTAAATATCTGTTTAGAATCAATACATTTTTGTATCAGTCTAGAAATAAAGGAAGATGCTTGAAAAATAGATCTGTAGTGACAACTGTGTTGATTCAGTTGGGCATATTCAGACATGGCAATAGATAGGTCAGAAGATTTTGGTTTTAAAGGTGATATGGCATAAAAGTCTCCCTGAAGCAGGCAAAACATCACGGGGTGCTGGAAGTGAGGTGCTAGAGCAAGTGAAGACATGACACATTCTAAAGTCATCGACCGTCTGCATTCACAGAGATGCCACAGCAATGTGGTATGTTTTCTGGCTCCTTTTATCTACTTCCAGGACCCACAAGCATGCAAACACGCACGCTTTTCTTTATTTAGCGCTAGTTCAATGTCTTTAAAGATTTGCTGATTTCAAAATAAAGAGAATGGGCAAGAAAACAAAAAAGTTGTGGGTCAGGAAAAACATTTATAAATGGCTGATCAACTACAAAAACAAAGACAAGCATAGCTTATTGGGCAAAGGCTCAAAGCAGTGCACCCAGAATATGGGTGGATGTAATCATAACCTGGTCTTAGCATCTCCACCATTACCACACCCTGCTGTTCCTTTTAGAGACACAAGATGAGAATATTTGTGCCCTCACAGGATTGCTGCCTGGCTCCATACTTCTGTCTGTCTCTCTCGCTCTTTCTTTTCGTCTTCCTGCTGCAATTCTTTGCCTTCAGAAACCATTAGTGCCCATTCAAAATAAACATCAAGGGAGCGCTTTGATGTGTCTCTTGGCAATAGCCCATGTCTCAGTCTCTGTCGCACTCTTTTCCTTCTTTTTTCTTCCTCATTTATCCTTTAACCCTCCTCCCACACACACACCCTTCTGTTTCTCCCGCGTTTCACAGGCGAGCGTTTTTACCTGGCAAATAAATCTATCAACAGAGACCCGTTTTTTTTTTTTTTTTTTTTGGCAGAACCGGTTTGGAGTCTCTCTTAAGTGTTACAAAAGTGAGATAGCACAATAGCCCTGGCCTGCCATGCGAGCTAATGTTGGCTGGGAAGTGAACTAAGGCAGCTTTAGCTGTCTCTTTCTCTCCCTTTCACACACACAGAAGCTGGTTAAAGCCGCCAGAGTAGCGCTTAATGCCAATTACCACCCCACACAATGAAGTGAATGAAACAGTTAGCGCTCCTCAGAGCGAGCCCCTGGCACACACTGCCTGATATGGTTACTGTGCTGCCTCCCACGTGCTACGCTTTGTGCCATGGGAAACAGGAGCACAGATATCATCAATCTAACATTGCGACATTGTCTAAATGACTTGAAGTCAACCAACGTTAAACTCGCCCTGCGGCGGCAGATGGCACCTGCGATTTCCACCAAAGTTTGCGGGGTGTTGTTACGGGTGCGTTTAGGTGGGAAGGTCGTGGCTGTTCGGGGAAATACAGCTAAGAGTTTCCTAGATGGTTTCACGATCAAAGCACAGGAAACTTTAAAATAGAGCTTGCTGGAATGAAGGACAATTAGGAGAAGGGAAGTGACAAGTCAAGGGTCAGGCGTGCTCTGATCTCTGTCAGGCTGTATTTGGCATTCCACGGATGGAAAAAAAAAAAAAAAACACTCTGCGGATGCATCCGCGTAAGACGTGCCTAGAACACTTAGCACTCCAACCTATCTCTGAGCGCATACGCGCTCGTACACGCAGGCAAAAAGGGCTCTAGTGGCCAAATTACTGCTGCATTTATTAATTTTCTACGAGGGAGCAAATTAAAGGCTGATAATGGGAACAAATATGGCTGGGATTTCTCACCGGGGTCTGAAGTGCTTCATTATGCCGCAGCATTGTCTCTGAGCATGCTGGGCCAGTGGTGCTTCCAGGGGCATTCTAATCCTCCAATTAGCCCCAAGAAAAACCAGCTGCCCAGGGCCTGGCAAAGCTCACGTCTCCCAGGGCAGAGGTAAAGGCCAGGGCCTGGTCCAAGTGTGGAGAGGCACTCAAGAAAAGCATGTCACGATTAAAACCTCCTCCCTCCACTTTATGGTGAACACTTGAAATACTGAACTAAGGTAGCCAGATAAAACTATTCCCACATAGAACTTCGGCAACAGATCGCGCTCTCTGCCAAAATGGTGACAAAAACAACCTGACGCCTTAATCCCCCTCCCTCCTAACGGGCCGATCTGAAGCTTGGGAAGTGCACTGGAGGAAGCAATAGGGGTTTTTCTGGGAAAGGCCTTCACCTTGGAGTTGGTTTCTCATGGAAGGAGCTACAGGGGGTGAGATTTTAATTAACCATGGAGGTGCTGGGGCAGGGCTGGAGGGAGCTGATGGGGGAATGATCCATGAACAAAGCCTTCTATGGTGTACAAACAGCCACAGAGTTACCCCCAACTGGCAGGAACCCTGCCTGCACTTTAATGGATGGGATTAACAGCCAATCGGGGAGCCTCTTTATGACATCCTCATGCTATCATTCATCATGTCCATACCAAACTTCCTGTTAGAATGGCACGTATAAGAATACGTCAGAAACTGCAAACTGGTCCTCAGATCAACTAGGCCCTCATAATATAAAGATCATGAGAAGGCTCAACTAACTTTGTAGTCTTCAACATTTTTTGGCCTGGGTTTTTGGGGAAATGTGTGGAATGGTAAAAGTCACACGAGGGTGTTCTTAAATAATCTGAAAGCATTTTAGTATAATCATTTCTATGTACATACTGAATCCTCAAATGAAGGTGCGAAAATTGCTTCCAACCAGACACAAAAGCACAGTAAGCACACAGACATACTAGTGTTCATTTAAAAAATATAACTTTTAATAAAGGCTACATCTCTTCATAATTACAATAATTAAAGTACCAAGTCATCTTTAAAATGAAGCTCTATATAATGCATAATTTACATTTAAGTGAAACACAAACAAAATCGGGGGAGGAAAACACTGAAACATAATGTCATGATTACAAGATATCCAAAGCATAAAAAATTATTTTAAACATAAACCCCTCAGAAAAGCAAGGGAATATTCACACCCTGAAACAGGGCAGCACACAGCATGGTATCCATGTAGGCACAGGTAATGTATAATACACTAGCGATGGCATGTTCTCATCCACTCATGCCAGTGCATTCCAAGATTTTGCCCTGGAGCTCAGCGGTTTTAAATCTGCTACACCAGGTCTTTCCATTCAGCATTTACACAGGACATTAACCCCTTCCATGCACAACCTCTGATCTCCCAGACAGTGTTGAAATTAGGATTACCTTTTTTTGTTTTGTTTTTTAAAATAGTACGACTTCCTATCACTTGGTTTTTACTTAGAGTTTTGGAACAGCTTCCAGGACAAGGCTATTGGTTCCTGTGCAATGTCTGGACCTTAAACCAAAGGCACTAAAGATGCAACACATCATCAGCTGGGCAATAAAGGTTGAAACATCCACCCAATCAGCAGAGAGGTTTGGAGAGGCGTGCTGGTCTGAAGCACTGTTCATTCTCATTGGCCAGAAGAGAAGATTCCTGGTACAGTCTGTTGAGTTAAGGTCGCGTGACTCCAGACATCCG
Organism: Garra rufa; assembly: GCF_049309525.1. NCBI lineage: Eukaryota > Metazoa > Chordata > Actinopteri > Cypriniformes > Cyprinidae > Garra > Garra rufa. The sequence continues at coordinate 57,779,526 of NC_133361.1, forward strand.
TCCATGCATGTATAACATTGAAAATCTCCCAATCAAATAAGCAGCTTGTCCATCATCTGAACATAGGTATGAGGGGAATGACAGTTTAATAAATAGCAATAAAGTCTTTAACTTGTGACAGAAGCATATTATAACTTTGTGTACATATCAGCACCTCTGTATACACATGCACACGTTCTCGCATCCAACACACGTATACACATCTACAGTTATCACAAATGCTGGTCAGCAGTCCATGGTATGGTAACACACCAACGTTGGCGTGTTGTAGTCCAAACACACAAGTGGTTGACTGCGTCTTCATTGGTCATAACATCTCTCTTAGCGTTCCGAATCAAAGGAACAATTTCTCATGATGCATTGCTGGTTCAGATCCCTCTGTACTTCATTTGGCTCGTATTCCTTCAATAGCTTGGTAAGCCAAACGTCTAAACTTTTTTAGCTTCATAAAACGTCTGTTTTCCGCTCTTTGAGTTAGTCTTGAGTGCTGGGTAAGTCCACATGTGGGCTGTCACGTTTATTTAGTCCATTCTCTCCACTTTGCCGAGGATTTTGCCCTCATACATGGGCAGAATTGTGCAGTCGTCCCAGACCTCCTCAAACACAGCACCGCACTCAAACTCATCACTGGCCTTTTTGAAGTAGTACCTGAAACAGAGCACATGTATGGTCAACACACTGCAGCATTCATAAATGTATAGCACTACAAGCTTAAAGGCTTAAATGGGAAATACATCACATTACAGAAGTAAAGTGTTTCAAACACTTTCGTACTTCAAATAACGCTACTGCTATACTGTGTTGCACTCTACTATATGGGGGACAAAGAGGTGCTTTAGCCTAAATTAGAGGGTCTGTTAAACACTACCACCCATCTACCATCAGGCCTCTGGTGTCTAATTGGGAGCTCAGAGCAAATGACGGGGATCTTTCACAAGGGTTGACATTTTTGGGTGCCGTAGAGTCTACTCTAGCTTTTTTCATTACCACACTGCGATGGGATGAGTCTGGGCTTAATCTAGTCTTTGACCTTGACGGATGACCTCTTTGCCTCATTTCTATTATTCGATTTGTCTTTTTCCTTCTACCTCTGATGCACTAATGATCTCCACCTCCTCCAGAAGGAAGAGAAAACAGTGGGAGGGAAGGGAGTGGTGAGGTCTGCCTCAGTAATTGGCTTTGTAATGGAAAATGCCCCCTCTTACTAACTTGCGCTGCGGTGCATGCTAGGTTTTTACAAGCAAACACCACCAAGTCATAGAAACAGTGCACATAAAACACACACAGGAATAACCATGACTCAAAACAACAACCGACAAGAACAAAGTTGCTTTTCTTCTTTCAATACGTCGGAAACAATCCATTGTTCTCCCACTGCCCAAACCCAACTTCATAAATGAGGGACAAACTAGAATACTGCTACATGGCACATAATTACATCCTTATTTCTGGAGAATAAGCTACATCCTCCTCCGCAAAATCTTCAAAAGGGAAGCATGGCTCTTATTTGTTCGAAAAAAGAGAGAGAGGGAGAAGAAGAAAGAAAAAGAGAAAGAAGTCTTTCCATTGGAACATGTTTTATATGGCAAGATTTTCTCTTCGCAACATCTGGCACCAATATCGTCTGGCAACTCTGGCAGTACTGTTCTTTGTTGAATTTCTGCCATGTTGAAATGACCCAACTACACACATTTTCTGCGATTAAAACCATCAGCTTTGAATTCTCTTTTCCTTTAAAATGTGCATGGTGAGAGTGGGGTCTCTAACATAGGGATATTTTGACAATATTAATGTAGAATACATGCCTCAGACAACAAGCCATCTGATAAAATAAGGTTATCTATATGAACAACAATGCAGCCACATGGAGCATTACAGATTTTGGTCAGGGGGCAGTTGAAAGCTATCACCAGCGTAGTTACCAGTAAAAGTTACTCAACTTTTCTGGTGTGCTTAAAATGGGCTTTTATGGAGTCAACATGCACAAGGAAAACCACCAGCGGCCATCTGACAATGCCCCATTCAAATAAAAAGGCCAACACAAAGAGAGGCTTTGATATAAATGAGAAATAATCATTAAAAAAACTGACAGTCTTATGTAAACACACACACGCACACACACACAAACGTATGAGAGCAACGTAGCTTGATACAATTGTTGAAAAATGTGTGCAAGTCTTTGTGCATCAAATGAAAGGCCTGGGCTTCAAAGAGCTGCTTATTAAATGTGCCTTAAGATGAAATCAATACCAGATGTGACCAAACGGCTACAGTTAAAATTCCCTCATTCTTTCTTTCTCTGTGCACCCACCCCTCTCTCTTTCCTGTCGTCTTAACTCCATACTTGCTGCTGATGTAAATAACTTATAGTAAACACCGCAGTCTTGCAGAGACCATCACAACTAGTGTAAAAACACATCAACAAATACCTTTCTACTAAACAGCAATCAACTACCAAACAGGAATTCTTTTGTCAAAATTGATTATACCTGTAGTTGCCTTTTTTCCGCAGTTGCTCCTTAAAGTGTCCGAGTGTGAGGCTGTGTGTTTTCATCATCCTGCGGTATGGGATTTCCTCACCACAAAAGAAGTACGTGACCACTGTCTCCGACCCCAAACTACTGTGGCTACCTGACATCTTCTTGAGATCTTTCGTTCTGTAAAGACAAACACAAATGTAAATATCATCAATATTAACTAAGACTACACTAGATGGCATGCACAACACATTCTGTAACACAACAGGAAATATTTAGGGTGGGACTGCATTTTATCCATCAGGATTATATTTGATGTAAGCATGTTAGAACGCTGTTATTCATGTTTTTTTTTCCTTAAACAACCTTCACTATTACTATTATAGCTTAGGATTAATGATTAGAAATTTAAGAAGATGTTAAGAGTGAGTCAATAACTGACTCAAATGTAATGCTGTAATGTAATGCTATCAGAGATGAGTGAAGAGAAATATAGTCAAGATTATCCACTAGCCTCTTTTTTTTTTACTTTGTAGTGCTACTTCAGAAAGCCCCCCCATCCTTACACTAGAACTGAAGGTCAGCCAATTAAAAAAAAAAAAAAAAAAAAGGTTTGCCATCAGGTGGCCAATGCTCCACACTTCAAATACTGGCCAGGGCCAGAAACCAAAAAAATAGAACAACCAGGAGTTTCTTAAGGAACAGAAAGACTAATGGCTGCTAAGCATTGCATACATGTCATTCATCAATGAAAAATTAACTAAAGTGTAATGATTATGAGGAGAGATACATACTCGTCTGTTTGAAGCGCTGAACTGCCATTCTGCACAGGCACTGGGTGACTCTTGTCTCTCTGAAGGCTTGATGTTGAATGTCTGTGAAGTGGAAGCCATACGTCAATATAGGCATCAATCATTTTTTAGCAATGACTGACATACAGGATCTTAAAGTCTGGAACTCATACCTCTGTTTAGAGGGTTTGGAAACTTCTTCCAGGCGTCTACGGGCCTCTTCCAGCTGTGCTAGGGTGTTGGGAGGGGGTAGAGGTGGCATGGCAGGGTCCTGAACGAAGGGGTGCGCGGGCTGGTGGGCACGGAGATGGCCACTGCTTCCGCCACCTCCCCAGGTGTGTGTGCGTGTGGGATCCAAACAGTGCGACTTCTTTACATTTTGAGTGCTGCAAGAACAGACAGTTTGACCATGTAAGTACAATGCAAGTACAAACACTCACAGGAATCAAGGTGGGCAGACAGTAACCATCAGTCTTTACAATGCTTGTGCAATTCAGTAATGAAAAGAGAGTGCTCAGTCCCTAATCCTAACCAAACACTGGTGTGCAAATGCCCATGCACAAGAATTTTCAGCAATTACAACATAGACATGACCACAGAGTTGTGATACAGACCTGTGGGGCTTGTGCTTGGTTTGTCGGTCGCTCTCCAGGATCCACTGCCATACGTTTTGAGAGCGGTCTGTACTGTCAGCTGGCAGCTGGAGGAGACTGCTCTCCAACCCTTCTGTGTTCACCTCCTCTCCAGATTTACACAGACGCTTAGATAAAGAGCTGGAATGCCTAGCAGCAGAAAAAGAAAAATCAATATCTATAGACTCCAGGATGCCACAATTAATAAGCAACTAAAGAACAAAAAAAAATAAAAAATTTGTTTACCCAAAGGCCACTTCTGCAGGGCTGCCACACTGGTCTCTACCCAGACTCCGGCTGCGGTTGTATGGGGCGGAGCAGCATTCTGAAGCTCCATGGCACAGGCACTGCACCCGCTGGGTCGCCTCCGCCTCGATCTGCTCCTTGCTTTTGGGCCCAGCATGGTGATGGATGTAGTGGTGATGGATGTGCTTGGTTGACTGTCTGGAGATGAAGGTCTTGGCTGGCATGTATCCGTTCACAGAACCAGTCTGCGACCTGGTGCCGGGACCTCCCCGAGGCAGGGGGCGCTGTTCAGGTGAACGGGACCGTGGGGAATGCCGCAACATTCCTGGAGACTGACAGCCAGGGGTCTTGAGAACTCTAGAAAGGTGCTCGTCCAGGATGGCCTGGGGGTCCTCCTCACAAGAGCCAGGAGGGAGCAAAGGCAGAGAGTGGGATGCACTGCTTCCAGACACCTCCGATTCATCTCTCTCCTCCTCCTATAAACCGACACAGGAATGCAATTTTACAAAGAAATTCTTGTAAACAGTCTGTTTGCTTGAGATGGTTCAGCAACAAGAGAATTTCACACTCCTACCCAAAATGTTCTGTAAATATATGCTTCTCTAAATTCCTCAATAGAGGAAGTAACTTTCAAAATGTTCGATTTGACACAGTGACAACATTTTTAGAGAATTTCAGCAATACCTCCTGAATCTGTTGAAGTCTCTCTTCCAGGGAACTCATGGTTTCCTGTTCCCGCTTTAGACGCTCCAGTCTAGCTATCAGCTGTGCTGCAAAGGCTGCTGGCTCCACGGGAGTCATCTCCTTAGGTGGCCGCCGCGTCCTCTGCAAAACCAGAGAGAGATACAGATTAGCGAGAAGACCAGACAGGACAGGAGGGGTTGATTTCTACAGCTGCCCTCCCTGCATAAGTCTACTGCCCATCCAACCCACACACACACAAACACATGCCCCACACCACTGGCATGGGCCGCTGCCGGCATGAGCAGTTGGTCACGCTCTAAGGAGCCTCGGCTTGTTCCCTCTGTAGTGCAACCAAGCCATCAGCCCGGCCTGTGAAGTCAGGCAGCTTCAAAGAGCCCTCGTCAAATATCAAACGCTCACCAGGGGCGGCAGGGACACTGGCTTTACATCTAGCAATAAAAGTCACATATCGACAGGGGGAAAAAGGAGGGAGGCAAAGGAAAAAAGGAAAGAGAGGGGGATTAAAAGAAGAGAAAGTAAGATGGCGAGATGTGTGCCGCCACTAGAGGAGTCAAGCGGTGGGAGATCAGAAGCACAGAGGTAATTTATTCCCCCCCCAATGACAGCAGGCACCTTTGAGCTACAGTAGTCACATTATCCTCCGTCCCCATGTGTGCGTCTCACACAAGGCTTTTCTATCGCTTTCTTATTATTTTTATTATTATTTTGTGTCCTGCCTTTCTTGATTTGGCTTCCTCTTTCCATCTCTTTGTGAAGATGATGAAGGGAGAGACGAAAGAGAGAAGAAAGCAAGACGAGCTGCTGGTGAGACTTGCAGCGGCTCCAGGCCCCTGCTGCCTAAAAGTAGCATCCTGGGAGAGGCAGCCAGTCATTGCCAAATCAGAAGGTAAATATTACAAGCTAGAAAAAAAGAGAGAGGGCGGGAGGGAAGGAGACACAGAAAATGGGAAGTCTTTCCAAAGCAGAATTTAAAATTGTTTGTGCTTGTTCTTTCTTATACATTCAGTGACAGGCAGAGGGGAAAAAAAGAAAGAGAAAGGAGAGTAAGAAAAGATAAGGAGGCATAGGGAGGGCGAATACAGGTTTGTTTGACTTGCTTAACAAGTTGTCTTTCCATACTCTCTCTCCAAACACTAACCAACCATCTCTCTTTTTCTACTTTGAGGGAGGCAGAGAGGAAACGAGAGAGAGGGGGATGGAGGGTGCTGCTGGAGGAATAAAAAGGGTGCAGCTCGGTTGGAAGTTGTCACTTCCCTTGAAGTCAGCCCCATTCATCCGCTGATCAAAGCGCTCTCAGAGAGAGACAGTTGATTTTGGTGCCCCGGGATAAAACAGACTCATTTAGCGCGGTGTGGCAGTTTATTAAGAGTCATTATCCCAGAAAGAGCACAACAACATGAACGGTCCACAACTGTGAGTGGGTAACACTTTTTAATTGGGGGTGATGTTGGAGTCGTGTGTGTGTAATTCAGAAGAATGGCGAGGACACTTACAGGGAAAGGAGGTAGAGTCACTTGGCCGTTCATCCTCATGTTGCGCTGCATCTCTCGTTGTAATTGTTTTTTACTTCCCAGCTTGTAAGGAGGGATAGCATCTCTGTTAAGACACACAGAAAAATGAAGGTTATTTAGTGCCCAAACTCACACTCTACAGTCAGACACATACTGCACATAGCATCCATAGAATCTCAACTCCTGTAGACATACAGTTCAACACTTAGTATGTTGTTGAAATAATGGCCCAGAAAATGATACACTCTCACCCTGTGCAAACTAAAACCGCAAGCCCCATGACTTTCCTTTCAATATCATCCAAAACCCAAAATTCTTCATCTTCCTCCATGTTAGCCGTGAGCATTCCAGAGTGCTGGTAACAGCAAGATCTTTCTCTGCTCTCTTGCCCAGCACAGACGCTGTGGGGCTCGCTCGAACTCAAAAGGCAGCAGCACAAATGCTACCACTAATGCCAACGCACAATCAAGCGTCGCCGCTGTTATGACACCTATATGATGTTACCAATTACAGTAAAGGATGGCTTGTGTTTCCATAAACACTCCTAATCCATCTAATCCATGGCAGAACGTTCGTAAACCTCCACCTCTTCAATCTCACCCTTTCTTGCCTCTAAAGCCTGACATCTTTCTCATCCTCCGCTCAGCTTTTTTTTTTTTTTTAAAGCCAGGCCAGTTTCCTTTGCTCTGTTCTGACTCTGAAGTGTATGACCTAGCCCAAATGCAGTTTCCAGCACGTCTTTGAAAGCTCACAGTCATGCGCATAAAGCCGTCGCTCCAATCTTCATTTGGCAAGCGCTCGGCAGTCAGCCTCTGATCTTGCGCACATCAAAAGGCTGGTTTGTAAGATAAGGTAATGTTTGAAGTCGGCGCAGCGGCATTCCCTAGCGTCCAAGTAAATCCATAAATAAGATATAAGCAAAATTTCCCCCACTTCTCCTCCCCTCCCTCGCTCCCTCCCTCTCTTTATCTGGAATTCAGATTCTGATTTAGCGCCGTGCCTTTTAACTCAAATAAAAACGCAGCTATTCCAATCAAATCAGCCTCCAAATAAAGAACACAGAGCCTGTTTTTCCCATTGTGTATGCTACTTCAAAGTGGCGCAAATACAAACAAAAAATGAAATAAGAAATGCAATGGCTAAATATGCGTTAAATCACTGGACAAGAGCATGTAGATAATTCTTTTTTTTTTCTCAGAACAAGTGAATGTTGATTAGCTTTTGTTTCACACACTAATTTAAATTAATGTTGTAACCTTGCAAGTACTATGCTGTGGTTTCAACTATTAAAGAAATACCTTAAAGCTAAGATGATCAAGAAGCTGTTGCACATTTTGTGAAAAAAGAAGCGCTGCATGGCTGCGCCTATCAAAATATTAATCTTTAGTTCAATCAGCCCACTGTCCATATACACTCGCTGTGTTTGGAGCTTTGGGGTGTCACAGGCTGGCTGTGCTTTATGGGAATCTCCTATTCACTTGTGCAAGTAATTTTCAAAGCAGCCAGCCACCCTCTTATCCCTCTAAGCTCCCGGGGCCTAACAATGGGCTGAAAGCGATTCAGTTAAGCCTTTCATCCAGCATGCACTTTATTTCTCACTCTCTGCACTTAGCTATGCACTTGCACAATTGCCTCTGCCGCAAACACAGAGGGGGGAGGGCTGCTTTCAGGCAGAGGTGGGGTTGAATGGGTGGTGTATATGAGTGTCTGGGGGATGGGGTCCCAAACACCCTAATCCCAGGTGACCTGCTCTTGTGCTCCAGAAATGGCTAACCTCTCAAAGGCCTAGCTGACACTGGATCCCCCTGGTTCCAGCCCTGGCGGGCTCATACCAAACCTCCATGCGAGTTGAGATTCCTTTAATTTACTGCCAAAGCACCTCAATGAGTGTCTTATAGTCCACATGGCGAGTTAACCCCCACCCCCTTTTCCCAGGAACAATGGGGAAACCAATAAATAATGACTATGTCTTCAGTGACTAAGTTGTGCAAAGTCTAAAAAGAAAGCCATTGAAGATCAAAGCTTTATAGGAAAAGAACATGGGCAAAAGAGGAGGACAAACTTGCCAGTGTCATTTCCTGTTGAGGAATTTGCAAACATTAGCTTCAATTAGCGCATAGAGGAAGCACATTATCAGAGGGCTCTTCTCTTGGGTCCACTTCTTTCTCATAGCTCAAGAATCCAGTTACGCAGTAAAAACATCTCCAGCATATTTAAAAGCCAATGTATCACCTGCAATCTGTACCATCTCATTATCAGCCACAAATGACTAAATAAGTAAACCCAATGTCTGCTAACAGCCAGGGAAAGATGCTAGTCTTTGACCACAGTCTAGAGATACACAATTTTTAGGCATAATCTAGGTAGGCAGTTTGCTATGCTATGAAACAGGAAAAGATAGTAATATAGAGGGTTCCTGAAAGGCACTTACATACTACTGTCCGTCATGGACATTGAGTCATCCGTCAGGGCATCACTGGAGACCTCGCTGTCGTTGGCACTGGTGGCAGGGGCAAAACTATAACCGGACGCAACACGATAGGGGTTTCCAGGGTCGCTGCGTCTGTAGGACCTACAGGAACAACAAACAATTTTGGTGTGCTGCAGTGGTTACATTTCAAGGCTGGTAACTAAAAGGTTGTTTGGTTGATTCATGAACTCACAGTTCAGGCCCCCAAACCTGTAGGCCCAAACGTGTATCACTTTCCGCTGCATTCTGAGCTTTGCCACTAAGGATCTACAGCATGCAAGAGCATAAACTGACTCAATCACTTTCAGGTAAACTAATGTCATGGCATGACTTGAACAACTTGGCTAACTTTTGCCATCTCAAAATTGATGCCTCCAGTTAATGGGACAACATCTGAAGGTAACTTGTTTGGCATCTTAACTATTGAGGTTTTTTGCGACCACAGTAATGCAAGAAAGCATGTCAAGAATGAACAACGAGATCACACGTGTACTTGCCTAGACTATGATTCTGGATTAAAAAAGTTAAACGGTTAAATAAACCACAATTTTGAGAGTAAAAGGGGTAAAAAAAAAAAAAAAAAAAAACATTATATTGCAAAGGCAAAATGCTTCTAACATGGCTTCCCCTTATGTTTGTGAAAAGGGTCCAGCTATTTTTACTAGTCTTTTTTCCTTCATGGTGGGGGGGAAGAACTCAAGCTCAGTTTGTCTTTTCTCTACTCTTCCCTTTCATCTCCCATGCCCCACCTCCCCCCTGCGGCAGCCCGGTGAGGGCTGATCAGGGGGAAAGTTAAGTGAGCAGCACATCTGTGTGAATTGCCAATGCCACTTCCCCTCAGTGGAGCATATCTGGGGCCTTTTGTCTAGGCCAGGCACCCCGTTCCTCACTTTACCTCCCCCTTCCAAACTTTCCCGTTTCATGTCATTCCTTCTCTTGTGCTCTTTCCTCTGCTAAGGGCACCTCCTCCACATACCCACCCAGGCCACCCCTCCCTCCGATCTCTCTCTCTCGCTCTCCATACTCCTCTCTCCTGCTGTGACACATTCCTGCTCCACTGGAAGAGGAGGAGGAGGTAGAGAACCTGAGCCGGGCCGAGAGAGAGAGAGAGAGAAAGAAAGAACATGAGAGAGCGGAAAGAAAGAAGAGAAGAGGGGGGAAGGAGGGCCTCCTCTTTATGAGAATGCCTACTGCCAGCAGCGCTGTGAGGGGAGACCCAGCAGGACTATAGCCTACGGCCCCAACTCAAACCTGACCTTTGGAAGCTCTCGCTCAGAGTCAGGTATTTAGCACAGCTGGGTTCACATTCTTCCCTCGCTCACCCCCTCATTCATGCTTTCTTTCATGAGGTGCCTCGCCCCCCTCTGTCCTTCTTTTCCGCTCGCTCAAAAAGTGTGCTTATTCTCCATCCGTCGGGGTTTTTTCCTAGATAAAAGTGCGAAGAGAGGCAGTTGAAATCAGAGGAGAACGGTGGTAAATAAGAAACGGAGGAGATGAAGGCCACGGTCTCTGTGACTCACAGAGGAACCGCTGCTGTGTGTTGTTTTGTGAATAACTTGATTCAGAAACACAGAAAGGGAGAGAAATAAGTTCCACATGCTTCAGATGAACAAAAAAGTGCCCCGAGAGAGAGGGAAAACAGACTGCTCAAGGAGCATTCTTCAAAAAGAAATCAGGGAATAACATCAAAAAAGAGACTTTGCTTACTCTCGTCTGGTTCTTAATCATCTCCTACATAAACAACCCGACAAAGATAAGCAGAGATGAAACGTTCTGTCACCTTCTTCAAAATCACCCTCCCAACGGGCCGTCTTTGAGACGGATAAACATTTGTCTGGCACCACACCTTGATGGGTCACCTCATTCACAACCTCAAGTTGTGTGACGGCTACTAATTCATCAAACCAGATTTCCCCTTGGTGTCTTGTTTAAACCCAGACAATATACTTTTTTGAACAACCAAACCAACAGCTCGTCAAGACATCTAAAGGTGTCAAACATTACAAAGTACAGTAACAGAGCTGGTCTAAACGAGACTGTTTCAATCAGAATAAGCAAAACCTTGCGAGCAATTTGATAAAGTGCTTTGTTTTTTTAATAGCAAAGCAAAAACAAAAGTTTCATTTTTGCATCTGTGACATTTTTTATGTGTGCCACTTGTTTTATCCGTTTGACGGCTGAAACCAATTTTGCATTGTGAACTAGCCTTGATCCTTGAAGATGATCCTCTAACGGCGGAAGAATTTCAAAGCAGAGGAAACTGTGTGGAGCCAGCAGAGGGCCTGGTGCTAGACAATATTTACATGAAAGGAAGAGCTGCTCTATTGATGTTTTTTTCCCCTTCTTTCCCTCTCTCTCTCCCTCTCTCTCTGCGTAATGCAAGCCAGGTGAGAGCAAACGGCCCCAAACTTGCAAGAAAAGGGCCTCTCATGTTTAATGAAAGAATTCAAGTGCGATAGCTGTATAAAACTAAGTAATAATAAACTTGAAAACTTATTACCAATTTATTAATTTGCAATTCTTCTGATGAATTAATCCAAAATGACTTCACACACACATCAAGAATTCTTCTGGAGTAACCTTATATTTAGTGTCTTACTCAAGGACACAAACAGTGATAGCCTACAGATCAATGAATCTTTGTGATGTTTTAACCTACAACTTTCCAGCTACCACACTAGATCTTTAAATCACTAGGCTACACCCCACATGATACATGAATCAGTACAAAGCATGCAGCAGTAGGAACTTTGTTGATTTATAGTGGTAGCATACAGTAGTCAGTAAGTGATAAAGATTTTTTGGGATATCTCACCTGTAGCCCTTCTCCAACGCTTCCACTGCACGAAGGGATGGAGGCGACCGTAACGCTTTGGCAGACAGTCCCACTACAGTGGCCAAAGCTTTGGCTTTAAAGTCATTACAACTCCATTCTTCCTCTTCATTTAAAGTCGGCAAGTATCCGCAAACCAGTTTTAGACCTCCTAGTCCGTTGGGATTCACATGACTTGGGTTCTCGCACCCGGTTCTGACATACTCAAGGTATATGTCTGAGGTCAAGAACATCTGATAGGCATTCTCCTCCATAGATGTCTGGATCTCCATTTGAGCCTGATCAAACATTGCAGAGTCAATCTGCTGACGCTTAATATTATCCCTAATAAAGGTCTTAGTAGCAGGTTTAAGCTGCTTGGCCACAACGCTGTTGTTCTCGATATACCGCTTGTAAATGGCTTTGGCAACTCTGTGTGTTTTGGTATCCTTGAGGTCCATTTGCCTGAAACCATTGCAGGCGAACCAGAAATCTAAAGTGTCCTCGCATTTCTCACGTTCAAGATACGCGCGGAACAGTTGAGCACCGTCCTGGTCCCCAAGAAGAAAATGCAAAGATTTGGTCCACCGGGCAAGAGGGGAGTCCGGAGATGCACTGCCCTCAGGTTCCCCGAGTCCATCATCATCCCTCCTGGTTGTGGAACAGCGAAGATCAGCCATAATAGTTTTCACAGGATCCTTCGGTCTCATCATGGCCAGTTTGCTGGGATGGTGGCATGTTGTCTCACCCTCTTCCCCTGGGACCGGTGGACGTGGGTCATCTTCTCTGAAGCTACTGACCATAGGATCTGCTAGTGTCCTATTCATGGCTCTAGCAGCTCCAGCAGCAAAGCCTTCAGTGTGAAGCTCAGCTGTAATCTCCTTTCTCTCTTAAATCAGCAGGGGAGCTTCTCTCTGAAACACAAAGTATTGATCTCATCAAAACCAGATCCGCCCCAAAAACTTCAAAAGAGTCACTTCAGACACGTATAGCTCTACATTGTGCGCGCTTGCTGAGTACAATCAAGCGACCTGGTTTAAATTCAATGTAGGCACTATATTAGATACTTAAAACTTTTTAAATTGAATCATATAAAAAACTAAATCGTTATTTATAAGATTACATCTTTCTCGTTCTCATCACCCTGTAGCGATGGAGAAGGCAGAAAAAAAAGAGGATAAAAGCTCCTATTAAGAAAAACTGCGATTTTGATCGTAAAGAAATCTTTAAAAACATAATTAAAACTATAAAACATCCTGTACCCGACTGTATTTTTAAATAAATATCTAAATAGTAATAATAATAATAATAATAATAATAATAATAATAATAATCAGTCCTAACTAAACTCCAAGTTTCAAAAGAAGACAAAATACTCTGAAAGTGAGTTTTAAAACGGCGACTTAAACAAAAACCGAATATCGCTTTACTGTTCGTAATGTTTAATTAAGCAGAAAAATGTCGCGTAAAATTCGACTTGTGACGATGAAATCGAATCGCAATGAAACCTACAATAACGTAAATCCATTTAATCAATGGTATGCTTACTTACAGTATATCCGTACTGTATAGACATGCATTATACCATCATTTAGTTCACACTGACCGAAGTAATCGCTTCACGTACATTAAAACTACATACACATTTATTATAACAAAATAATAATAATAATAATAATAATAATAATAATAATAATAATAATAATAATAATAATAATAATAATATAGTACAAAGCTACACTTCTGATGACATAAAGGGTCTCAAAAGCATCATAGAAGATACAACGGCATCGAAACACATAAGTCTAAAATGCACATTAAGACAAGTCTCTAAACTATTCGTTCAGTTTTAAAAGACTAATCAAACGCTTAAAGTCGACCCTTACAGATATAAAGAGTGATCGCATCCAATCCATGAGAAATACGACAAAACATGCAGCATTCAACTTCAAACCCCTCAAGAAAAACAAAAGTATGAGATCACAGGGGGTGAAGTCCCGTAACACTATCATGAATATTCTTTTAAACACAGCCAATCTAACCTCAAAACAACACAATAAAAAGAAAAAACACGAAAACACGCGTTTTATGTAATGTCTATCAGATATAGTGCTTTTCACAGCGACACATGACTTCAAAGTCGGTAAACAGCACATCAAAGCAATAGCATGGGGCCAGCGCTGGGAGAACACACACACGTACACACACACACACACACACACACACTGCTCTAACTCACCATCCATCCATGAGTTCAGTCCCGAAAGTCCCAGTTTTCCAACAACAGAACAAATATATTCCAAAATATATCCAATTGTACGCAGTCCTCCTGTCCTCTGATGTTGTTTAGTGTCAAATGCAGATTTTAGATTTTAAACGTAAACTTCCTCCCGTAAAGAGCACACGAGATCCCTGTATAGTGTGTTTGAATGTGCTCTGGTCTCTTATTCCAGTGTGGACTGAGCTCAGGGTTTAAGAGCGGACATCAAAGAGCGCAGCCGACCGCACGGTCCCGACAGATACATACACCACTATTTCTCGCGTTCCGGCTTTTAAACAACACAGATCGCTCCAAAACGCTCGAAACACATATATTTATTTTTTTATACAAGCCGTATCGAAGCCTCTAACCCTAACGCTCTCAATGAGTCGCTGTAAAGTGCCCGTTCGCTAAAGTCCGTCGGAGAAAAGTTTCAACTGAAGCGCAAGGACCTTATCAAAGCAGAGAGATCTTGAGCCGACTCCCCTCGAGCTGTGGAGCGTCAGGAGTAAGTGATCTGCAGCGCCGCGATCCTGCTGTTGCTACAGAAACTTTAAAGACACAGGCCGCTTTTTCCTCTGAGGACTCACAAGTTAACCCCTTCAGTGCTATCTTCATAGTTAACCCATTCATTTCGGCAATCACACATAATACAGCTGTAAAGTTTGCGATTTAAAAACCTGGAAGAGAATTAGCCTTTTTGAGCCACGTGTTCCCTCTGGATTTTCCTTTGGGTTTTTAGAAAAACTGCTTTATGAGTAAAATATTGTTTTATATAATAGTCACACCTCACCTGAATTAATTATTAAATATTATTTAAATCTATAAATATAAATCTTAAATATATCTTTAAATATTATTATTTTTTCTTTTTTTATATAACAAGTAGCTGATATTTCAGATGTTAGGAAATGAAGGTAAAATGAAAAAAAAGTAACATTACATTACATTAATTTACTAATTTTGTAAATCCAAAAACCACCACCCTAAAACCCATACAAAACTCCAGAGAGAATACATGGTGAATTACCCTTTCATTTTTGGTGTACAGTTTGATGTTGTGACCAAACAGCATAGTACAAACTATTCAGTTAAAGTGTTTTTTCTGACAAATTAAGGACTAGAAACTAGGATTTAATAGTTAATTCAAATTTAAATATTTCCACATTTTATCACTTATTACTTTTATATTGCTCAGCTCTAGTGTTGTTTTCTTTCTTTATTGGAAAGCAATAAGAATGTTTGACCAACTATTTTCCATATGTTTCCAAGTTAACTACTGCTTTAATTAAATGTCTATACTGATATTTATTTTATATCTAAAAAAAAAGAGTAATGTAGACATATATGTTGACAATTAAAGGAATAGTTCACCCGAAATAAAAATTCTGTTTAACCATTACCGTTCAAAAGTATGGATTTCTTTCTTCTGTATAATACAAAAGAAGATATTTTGAAAAATGGAAATGTTGTTATTTTTTCTATGCAGTAAATGATCTTCAAAATATCTTCTTTTGTGTTCCGCAGAAGAGAGCAGCGCATACAGGTTTTAAAAAACATGAGGGTGAGTAAACGATTATAAACTTTTCATTTTTAGGTGAACTACTGCTTTAAGACACAATGGGGTTAGTTAAGACAGCACAAAAGTTCGAAGTAGGTTACTTTACAGTATTAGTATAGTTAAAAGTCCTTCTCAACTAAAAAAAGTGAAACTACCAGAAAAGCTTGTCCTGCATTTTGAACTAGTGAGGGAGGACGTTCCACTGATTCCACTCATGATACTTCAAAGGCTTGAGCGCTTCCTTTGATGTTCTACATTCACTTTAAGGAGCAGGATATTATAAAATACATGCATTAGTGCTAAATGAGATGAATTTAAAGAGCAGATGTGAGGCTTTGTATACATTGCTGTCATACTATGGTGAGCAGAACATAAAATACATTTTAGAAAATAATCATTTTTAGAACAAAAGATTTTCAACACAGTACTAATCTTCACAGTACGAAATACTAAATCTTCCACAATAATCAAGTGTTTTGTCTATAGTGGAAGTAGTCCACAAATGAAACATAAATTGTAATTCTCTATTCTAATAGGAAGTCTCTATTCTAGTAGGAAGTCATTGTCCAGGCATGATTATCCAGGATGTGCCATTTACAGGCTCGTAGAGATTGGACAACATTACAAACTAGCTTGATGTGCAGTTGCTTATTACTGATCCGACCCAGTAAAACCTGTTTAATAACTAGTAATTAGAAAAAAAAAAAAAAAGCAAATTCCAAAAGGAAACACCAGTGCTGGGCTGATTTGAGTGGAACCTGTGCACATTTTGTAAATACCTTATAAAGTTGACAGCCAATGACCAAAGCCAGTTTTTTTATTCCTGTATGGTACTTGCTGAGTATTCATTTTGGGGCGGCTAAAGTGAGTGCGTCTGAGAGCGTCTGCTGCTCTGTGATGAACGCTGTGATCAGTAACTGCTCTCAATGACTGTATTGTCTGCCTGCTCTTTCAGCTCAGGGCTAAACTCTCAGCAGTTTGCTTTGAAGTGATTATCCCTTTATCACAAGCCAGAGCAAAGACTTTAGGGAGAACAATGGAAAATGAAAGCAAGTAGGAGGCTTATGGCAATTATCACAGACGTCCACCAGGAGTGAAGTGTGAATGTCCACTTTGTGAATGTCTGATGTGAGTGTGTGTGCAGGGGTCGGGGGGAGGAGGAAGGCATAGACACAGGGAGGCAAAAGAAAATGAGACAGATCATGATTTGCATGGCATACACAGCGCAATGACCATGCTTTGGGAGGAAATTCTGGCTTAGGCAAATAAACAAGACCGGTCTGGGACAATATAATTAAAGGTACAGTGCATCAAGAAATTAAAGTTCTCTCATCATTTACTCATCCCGTCTCTTTCCAAACCCATTTGATTTTCACAAAATGAGATATTAAACAGAATCTCCAAAAGGCTCTTTTCCATGCAATAAAAACATAAAGTGACTAAAAGAAGCATAAAAGTAAGTACAATAACAGTAATGTACATTATATTCCAAGTCTTCTGAAGTCATGCGTTAGCTTTGGGTGAGGAAAAGAAATCACACTTCTGCATATTCAACAAATGTGACAATTACGTATTTAATAAAAACTGAGATATGACAGACTATAATCTGACCATTGACTGAAGAGTTTGACTAAGCTATGTTTAGATTTACAAATTAAAAGTGAAAGTTGAGATCAAATGAATTAAAATTCAATCCAAAAAGCTTAATGTTTTGCATTTTTAGTTCAGCATTGTTTGTATGGCTTCAGAAGATTTCTTGAGACGTTACCCCCAACACTTTGCAGTGTTGGGGGTAACGTAATAAGTTACGCAATCAGAATACTTTTCTGAAGTAACTAGTAAAGTAATGCATTACTTTTAATTTACCTTTGAAAAAACTTTGGCGCTATTTTATAGATGTCAATTAAAAAGTATTGCGAAATGATGGCGTTTCTATTAACCAATGTTATGCGACTAAAACTTAATTTTTTCCTCTCTCGATAAGTCATGGCAACGTTTTTTTGTGGGAGTTTTTGCACAATTGGCACGTTTCCATTAGGCATATTTTCAATTCACAATTTCAATTTGCGCAATTTAATGGTTAATAGAAACGCAGCTACTGGCAAACTCAGATTGATGCAAAATTTTCGTTAAATAACAAAAAAAATATGTTTTTAATGTTAATTTTATTAACCAATGGGTTTAATGTTGACCTTCGACAATCCAAACTATACTAATAAGCAAAATGACTTTTGAGAAACACAACATTTATGGTTTTTATTGCTGAAGAGTTTTGAACTTTCTTCTTCTGCTTCCAGTTCTTCATACAATCTGAACTGGCAGCACAGCTGAAAGATGAGAATAAGTAATGAAAAAGTAACATAACGCATTTCTATTAAAAGTAACGCAACTGGCTACTTTTTTAGGGAGTAACACTATATTACGAATATTATAATATATTGTAATGCACTACTTTTAAAAGTACTTTCCCCAACACTGCGTTGTTGTATGGACAAGAACACATGGGTTTATTCTGCTGAACTTCTCCTTTTGTGTTCCACAGAAGAATGAATGTCACACTGGTTTGGAATGACATGAAAGTGAGCAAATAATGACAGAATTTTCATTTATGGGTGAACTAACCCTTTAAGTGTGCATGAGTCAAAAGAAGGGATGACTGGACCCAAAAAGAGAAAGAACTCTTAGTGTAAGTGCAGTCAGCAGAATGGGCATGCAGGGTGCTGGAGTAGATACAATTAAAGTGTGGCGTTAAGATGGACTTTGAAGTTAGACATGGTGTCTTACACCCCTCCAGATGAAGAGAGCAACAATTCAGCTGCTTGTTATGGGCTTTTAAGAAGATCTTGTTAGAAATGGGAGATTTGAAGAAAATAAACTTGAATTTCGTCCTGGAATGGCCTTTGAGGTGATAGCAGCAGTGGGACGCTGTCAGGAACATGCTAGCTATTTGAAGCTGGTTTAGTCTTCTGCCAATGAGGATGGGGAGAAGGGGGTAGGAGAGGGTTACTGAAGGTTATTTATCAGCATTTTTTGTTTTGTTTTAATCCCATTTTGCGCATGACTTTAAAGTCAAACAATACATAGAAACAATGTCTGATGTTCTCTCTAATCCCTTTTTGGCCATGAAAGGAAGCACATCTGTAGAAATGATTTTCATTTCCTCTGCCAGCGGTAGGGAGCAGATGAAGACATCCTTAAGGTTCATCCTCATCCTCTTTATTTCTTCATTTGTCCAGGAGGGTTACGGCCACAATCAAGATCAGTTTGTTTCTTCCATATTGTGATGTACATCTAAGTTTAACAGACCTGGTTCTATAGACCTTATGCACCAGAGAAACAAGTGCACAGCTATCTGTAGCATTTAGTCTTAGAACGTTTTTGCAGTTAAGATGTGGGCGTTGCACTCAAAAATGGAGGCAGCTCAACGTGAGCTTGGAGGGGCAGGTTTATGCGGAGTAAGTTCTTGGAAAAGTTCTGCATACATCACAAGAGAGATGTCTGTTGTTTTCACTGGATGTTCCAGTTATGACATTTCAAACATACACACGAATGCATCATTCAAAATAAGTTCTATGACATGCATTTAGAAAACAGGGTGGATTTGCATTTCATGCTGACATTACATTGATTCCAAAAAGTTGCTATCAAACTGCTGGTGAGTATCAGACCCTGGTAACATTACTGCAGGTTAAAAAATATACACGCCCCCTCATTTTGTGTCACACCACCACTGTGTGGGAATGAAAGCACAGGACATAGGGAATCTCACTGTGTATAAATGAAAAAGATCCATTCCTTACTCCAGGAGGTCAGAAGCTGCCATTAGACTGAACATGACAATCTTTCTGGAGCGCTGATCTAACAAACCAAGCATCATGCCTTGTCTCCCATAAAACAACACTGCTGCAAGTAGTTCATCCTGCTTAGTATACTGCTAGCTATACTTGTGAGTTTGACTTCCACACGGCAAAAAATCTTTTTCTTAATTAAATTTTTTTTGTCTTGTTTCCAGACAAAATATAAAAAAATTCTTAAATCAAGAAGGATTTTCTAGATGAGTAAAAAAAATATTGTCTTTTTTTCAGAAAAAACTTTTTGCATTTTTGCTGTTAATCTACCAATAGGGTAAAAAAATAATCTTGTTTTCAGTTCAATTGATTTTTTTTGCTTATCCCATTGGCAGATTATTTTGCTCATTCTAAGCAAAAACTCATTTTGACTCGTTTTTTTCTGAAAACAAGAGAATTATTTTTACTTGTCTAGAAAATCCTTCTTGATTTAAGATTTCAGACATTTTGGCTGGAAACAAGACAAAAAATCTAAGTAAGAAAAGCATTTTTTGCAGTTGTGGAAACACTCACTAATAGATGTATCCCCTGTAAGTTACTTAAGCATGATCAAATTAATAGAATGTCAATTTTGTTATAAGGACATCATTAGTTTGTCCCAAATCTGCCTGAAATGGATTATATACACAGTTGCAATGTTCTAATTTTTACCAGCAGCTGAGCTGACACGGACTCTCTAAATTTAAAACCATATGATCATGTTGTCTAGCATGATTTGAGGATGTTCTAAAAAGCACCCTGTGCTTCAGTGGAAGCGAGAACATCTGACCTGTCCAAAGGAGTTCACATGATTAATGTCACTTACAATCTTAAAAAATAAAAGTGCTTCACAATGCCATAGAAGAACCCTTTTTGTCTAACTGGTTCTGTAAAGGACCTTTAACATCTGAAGAACATTTCTGTTTCACAAAAGAAAGAAGGTTCTTCAGATTATAAAAAGGTAAGAAAGAGATGGCTCTTTAAAGAACCTTTGGCTGAATTGTTCTTTGTGGAAGCTTAAATGGTCCTTCTATGGCATCGCTGTGAAGAACCTTTTAAAGCACCATTATTTTTAAGATCGTGCTTGATTAGTGACCTAGAAATAATGCAGTCTTAACTTTTTCTTCTTCTTTTCATATTATAATATCCCTTGTTTGTTTGTTTTCCCAAAATGTCATATTTTCAGTGTGTTCTCACACATTTGGGCCCCACTGCATATGAACATTCTAAGTCTCATGACAGACACTGGACAGCAAAGCATTTTAATTGGATTTGTGTATAAAATAGTCCTCATCTGGGCCATTATATGGACCAATAATATGGTATTTCCTTTGCTTTCTTAAACAGCAATGTAAAAACATGGTCATTTCATATATGGCTCATATTGACAACTGCAGACAGACAGACTCACACACACACTCATAGCAGCTTTAACATGACTGATATGACTGCCAGACTGAGAACAGTTCTTTGTGTCACAATGCTACACATCAATATTAATGATGGGAAACAGACAACTATGAACTCGTCTGGCCTTACACAAATAGAGCGGAAAAAAGGAAACCTGTCCTGTGTACATGGAACAGAAACTAGTCTGACAGAAAATCCATGAGAGACAAAGGAAACGAAAAGATTGTCACACACATTTACACTCAGACTGTGTCATTGTCAGACTGCATCGGCAGCTTCCCTTAATACCACACTTCAAAAAGTCTATGTATCCCTGCACACTGTGATAATGACACAAAATGTTATGCTGGTGTTGAAAGTAACATAAGCAAACAACCAAACACTGAATAAAAGAGGTAGGTTATAACAAGGCATGTCATGGATTATGAAGCTGCCTCAGTACATGCAGGGGCAGAGAGTTTGTTTAAATGCAGCTGTGGATATGCCTGTGCAATCATTAAACCACATCGTCATCCTGGGACAAACTAAAGACATCAGCTGCTCTCTATCCTCATTCACCTGCACTGGAAGGTCTACTACTCTTAAGGTCTATGAATCATGTGAGTGGCAAACTATAATTTTGAGTTCTCTTTTGTGTGTTAGTTTAGTTTAGGATTAAGGGATCTAGATCTTTGCTAGTTAACAGTGAGAATATGTCCTTAAAATTAAGTGCTACCAAAGTTACACACAATCTTGTCTATTTAACTCATGTAATGGCTAAAACGAAAATATAAGCATGACACTACACAGACAACAAGTAGAAATAACCTGAAATATTCAGGTACAGGTACACTGTAAAAAGTAATTTCTTATCTACTAATACATTAAAAGTATTCCTTACTTATTTTGAGTTCAATTTACTTAAGCTATTACGTTTTGTTAACTTCATTGAATCTGTAATCTGAGGAACATTGAGAGTAACTATGCAGCTCAGAATTACTGACTCCTAGAATGCATTGGGGCAGTTGCTTTGTTTTATTGTTGTTGTTTTTATTTGCAGATTTTATTTGCTGTCTTATGTTAGTAGTAGCACAACAAAAAGAGCAAATAAAATAGTTATTGTTACAATTAATAAAAATAAATCAAATTGAATTGTTACCATTGTTGTGTTTATTGTGCTGAATGTTTTAAAAGCAATCTATTTACTACTTCTCTCTTTTTTGAAATCAAATAACTGTGATTTCATATTGCATCAATAGAAAGAGAAGTTCCTTTGTGGTTACTTGAATATTTTAAGTAAATGTCACTCAAAACATATTTAAGTAAATTGTTTTATTTGCCTTGAAATGAGCTGTTACCTAATAATACCTAGTAAGTATAACAACTAAGTAAAGATAACCAATTATATCTAAGTAAGTTAAACTGTTGGATTTTACTGTGTAGTTGTTCCAAACTGAACTGATTACAACCAGACTGAGAAACCAAGGGCGTGACTAACCTAAAATAATATTTTCTTTGTGAGGATCTCTCCAAACGATCACTCATCAAAACATTTGTACTTTAAACATTGACAAAATATACTGTACATTTAAGCATGGAAACACTGGTGTAGTTTCACCCCTTTTCTATTAACTGACAATAATGGAAAACCTGGATAGCGATTATAAACAAACAGTTTAAATGTGTTACATAAATATAGTATTATGTAATTAAAAGACTGATGAAGTGATGTTGAGGCATGCATGAGCAATATTCCACATTAAAGAGAAAGTGTAAATAGTTCAATGTCTTAGATCATGTTTGGTTCAGATCCAAATGAAACATAACAAAAAAATATGCAATGCAACAGGCATTACATTCCAACAGTCTGTACAACTGACTGATTCCATGAATATTATGATAAAGAATAAAAAATGACTCAAAATGCTTCAAGTTCAGAATGACCATAATTAAGAAATGAATGCACTTTAAAGTCACCATGAAATCTAAATTATATATATATATATATATATATATATATATATATATATATATATATATATATATATATATATATATATGTGTATACATACTGTATATTTTAAATTGAATATTACAATCTTTATTGTAAATGATTTATCCATGCACATTGTTATTTTTCTAAATTTATGTGCCCTCATAATCTTAAATTAAAGTACCTTCCCCAACAAATCTTTTCTGATGACGTATAGGTACATTGGCGCGACTTCCTCTTTCAACAACCTTTCATT